>NC_091822.1:49455000-49761500 GCF_038994185.2 Dermacentor albipictus
TTCCATTTGAACAGGGCCCCGTGTCGCAGAAGACTGGCGTAGGCGGCCCGCGTCGGCGTCCCGCGTCGCACGTCTTATCGGCAAAAATATTTTAGAACCACCCATGCACAGTCCCTCCATGTCGCACGAGGACGTGTTTTCACATGAAAGTGTTTTCCGAAATAATTGAATTTATCAAGCTAAAGTACGTAGAAAAATTATGAAGTGCGACTTAGAAACAACGTACACACATGATAGCGTCGGATTGTAATTTGAATATACGAGAAAAACAAAATTCTGTTTCGCGAAAACTCAAACAAACCCATTTTCCAGCGTTTCTACCAGCCATAGACCGCCCACGGCGTCTGCCATTCGCGCGCGCCGGCACGCGAATATCTCGGAGGCCGTTTAGCGGCGCGCCCCTTTCTTTGAAAGGCTTCCAGATGGGGCTTGTCTCCGCCACATCAGGGCCCAAGCAAGAAGCCGCGTTTCTCACAGAAAGCCCGCCGTCGGGCATAGCGTTCGCCGCGAGAGTTTCCCGGTAAACATTACGGTTACATGCGCTGCAACTGCCGGGAGCGTGACAAGCAGACAGGGATCTTTGAATGATATGGCGTTCCACTCTTAAAGGCGAAGCTTTAGCCTGGTACAAATTTTTGCAGTTCATTTCCATGGATGAAAGAAATACGTTAGCGCGCTGTATTACAAACGCTGTGGGCTATCGTATGGCACTGCAACGCACACTTGGATGAATGCACTGTTTGTAAAAGCCGTTACAAGGCCCGTCAGGCGCCTGCATTATTGCTGTCGGTTATGTGTAATACAGCGCACTTCTAGCATATCTTCCAGCATGCCGCCAAATGGGATACCTTAACACATGTTCGTGCAGATTTTCTGTTCCGATGTTCGATTAAAGCAACCAATACAGTACTAGCGTACGCATATGCTCAGCCGTGCAGGCATACCGCCTGCGAAGAAGTGGGCGGACTCGGGATTTGGCACATATTTTAAGTGAACGATAAACTTTGATGAGCTTATATTGCAGGATATCAGTCAACGAAAAACCACCCCATGTTAGTCATGCAGCCCAAATATAGGGACAACGTGAAAAGTATCTGAGTATTGCATGACACACAACACGCACGCCGCATGCGCGACATTGGTTCATTGCACACTCGCAATGTCTGCGTTGTCAGCTACAAACATTACGAGTCTCTGTGCTGTTTGCTTGAGGCATGTTGAGAATCCGCTTGTAACTAAAGTTGGCGTTCATAACATCTATTATCACAATTCGATCAGCGTTTGTTTTCTTTGTTCTTCTGCCACAAAAATCATGCTATGAGAACTGTGAAGACTGTCTTGGGACTGTCGAGAGCGACTACGTAGGTCATATCATGTGGTCAACGAATGCAGAGGTATGCGCTGTGTATATTGAAGTCTACAAATACACTCTAAAGCAAGTTCGGCAGTATACAACTGCAGTGGTAATACCTAACGTAGCTTCATATTATCCGCCGGTACCTGCGCTTGGTTACAGCGTACATCGCTTGGGCCAAGATCAACGACTTTTGTCTGTTGCCAATCTATAGACGGCATGTGAACCTGAAGCACTAAGACCTTTACAGTATCAGCTGTCTTCTGATCCATCGATTGTGGTAAGGCATGAGCCTTACCGCAACCGGTATACGGGCTGTTCGCTCTGCTTAACATGACCTTTGGTGACGTCCCACCCTATGACCTTCATCGACGGTGATATAGGAAAGCGTGAAGAATAAATAGAAGTGTGAAGTATACAGGGTATTTCACTTAATTTGAGTCAAACTTTATAATATTCAAATGCTCCCTAGCTGGACACAACCAAGGTATTGTTTGCCGCCTCTTGGAGATACTCAGATTATTTTTCTGCATTCTCCGTGATTTCACAATTAGCCTTAATAATTTAATCAACTTTTCAATTACCATGATTCGAGGAAAAGTCTCAGTGAAATATTGTAGAGCAACATGAGAAACTCCCCATACAACTTTCTGTTGCTCAATGCGTGCTACATGAAAGTGTTTTCCGAACTTGAAAAAAGCCCGCGAATACACGCAATGTGCATCGAGCGGCCAGTCACGCGACAATAATGCGTGTGTTTGCGGGCTTCTTTCACGCTCGGAAAAACACTTTTACAGTCTTCTACAAGAAGTCTATAGACACTCTATAGACGGACCCTGAGAGCTTGTGGCTTTGTTTTATGCGAAGCATATTACGAGAGCTCAACCCAGCTCCTCAGGCGCGGCGGTGTCGCCTTGAAACCACGTGACACCGTGACGTCACGACAGAGGAGAAGTGACTTTGGCTCAACTCTTGCAAGACGGGCTGGGTGGGAATCGAACCAGGGTCTCCGGAGTGTGGGACGGAGACGCTACCACTAAGCCACGAGTACGATGCTTCAAAGCGGTACAAAAGCGCCTCTAGTGAATGCGGTGTTGCCTTAGAAACGAGCTGTTTCTAAGGCGTGCGTCTCTTGCTCAGGCGCACATTTCGTTGCCGCGCCGAACGCTGCTTTGCTCGACGCTCACCGCGTCCAATGCGGGGCGCGTAGTCGCTGCCCTGTAGCCCATTGTCTTACACCCCTTGGCGGGTCGACGGGAACGCTGTCGCGTTCCACTCTTGAAGGCGAAGCAGTAATGCATGAGTTGTTTCTTCGTCTAGCCGAACCAAATATAGCCAAGCAACAGCAGTTCACCAGGCTAAACAGTGGTTCAACAACTAAAATAAAGGCTAGTATGCTTCGCATCCTGGGCTTAACCTTACCTAAGCCACAGCCATTTTTTTGCAGACCAAAGAAGAAAGCTCGCAGTGCACCAGCATTAGGCTCGTTCCGGCACGCGCTGACGGTGTTCTCTTGCCCCATGTTTTACTTGGTCGCCTACTCGTACATCGCCTTCATCTTCGCCTTCGAATGTTACATCTCGCTTCTGGTGGACTTCGCCACAGACAAGGGCGTCAGCTTTTCTCGAGCCATCACCATGCTCTCCATGAGCTCGGTTGCAGACTTGGTGGGCCGTCTCACGCTACCTCTGGCAGCAGATAGGTAAGTCTCCTGTACACATTTTCAACCTATGTTGTTCCTAACCTTTCAGGAAGTGCTGCTTGAGAGTTCTTATGTTGGTAGGAGCTGGACAATACCGCACGTTGATGGCACCGTACATTACTAAATGCGCAGCATTTCATAGCGAACGTTTGCCACTTTGAGAGTATCTATCTAACCGCTTATGTCTTCATGCTCTCATGGTAGCTTCGTTATCTTGGTATGTACCGAAATTCCCGTAATGTGACAAAAGTGTATGACGACCATAAATGATAGGTCATGACATGTGCTTCATATAGTCCATGAAACAGCCGCCTCTGTCTTGGTGCTCTCATGGTCGTTTCGTTAACTTGGCGTGTACCAAAATTGGCATAGTAGGGCAAGAGTGTATGACGAACATAAATGATAGGTCATGACATGCGTGTCATGCAGGTCATGAAACAACTGCCTAAGTCTTTGTATGCACAGATATTGGCATAATATGACAAGAGTGTATGACGAACGTAAATGATCGGTCATGACATGAATATCATGACATATATGTCATGTAGGTCATGAAACAGCCCTCTACGTCTAAGTGCTCTCGTAATCAGTTCGTTAACTCGGTATGTAGGAAAATTGGCATAGCATGAGAAGCATGTATGACGAACATGAATGATAGGTCATGACATGCGTGTCATGTAGTTCACGAAGCAGTCGCCTACGTCTTGCCGCTGTCATGGTCGTTTCGTTAACTTGGTGTGTGCCAAAACTGGCATCGTATGACAAGGGTGTATGGTCAACATAAATGATAGATCATGAAACAGCCGCCTACGTCTTGGTATGTACCAAGATTGGCATAGTATAACAACAGTGTATAACGAACATAAATAATCGGTTGTAACATGAATATCATGATATGCGTGTCATGTAGGTCATGAAACAGCCGCCTGCGTCTTGGTATGTACCGGAATTTCCATAGTATAACCATAGTCTATGACGAACATAAATGACGGGTCGTGACAAAAATGCCACGACATGCGTGTCAAGGTCATAAATCAGTCGCCTGCGTTATAGTGCTCTCATGGTCATTTCGTTAACTTGGCAGGCTTCACATAACCTCGATTCCCAGAAGATGCGGGATCTGCCGTTTTTTTTTTCAAGAACGACATATCTAAGCCCTTTGCGAAACGTAATATTAGGAAAGGAAAGCATGAAGTCTTTCCTTGAATATTCTCTAACGCAAGCCTATATTTAAGGCTGTGAGCTGGCGCCTAACAGAATCATGTATATAGCCACATCCTACTGTTTGTCTTTATCACTCCCCGTCACCCTTTTTAAAGCGAAACTTTCTGTGCCTCTGCCTTCAACTTTTTCACTGCTCCTTCTGGTGCTGCTGCTTCTGCTGACTCGCAGGTCACGTCGCGGGTGTTTTAGAGCGTCTACATAATAGAAGGAGCGTGATAGAGAAGAAAGGAGACGTGAGAAACTCGTTTGACTTTTGCACCGCGTCAAATCTGCCGAATACCCTCTGGAGCTCCCTGGGCATCGCCACATTATTCTCCTGACAGTTGCAATTATCTCTTACCACTTTCTACCAACGTGCAAGTCCAGAGGGAAACTGGATAGAATGGTTAGGAGGGGGAGAGGAGGCAGAGAATGGGTAGAAGCGACGCAGTCGAGAAACGATGGAATAACAGCCTTTTCACTTTTCGCTCTAAAAAGGGTGTGCGGATAAAGAAAAGGTGTCGTGAGAAGACAAGGAAACGCTACTACTAGACACGACAGCGCTTAAGGAGAAACAGGATAAATTTAAGTTCAAGGTGCGGTACGGTACGTTTCTGTTATATATGAAAAAATAAACACCATACAAATATGGCAAGCGAACAACTTATGCAGGGACTGCAGAAGCAGAGCTCCCTTAATTAAAGCGCCCCACAGTGTCTATGCGACCATACGCAAGCGGTCGCACGCAATATCAACACTTCTGTGACCCCGTGGCAGCTCTGCGGCTATGTCATTGCTCAAGGTCGCGGATGGCATCTCGACCGCGGAAGCCGCAATTCGGCGGGGGCGAAATAAACAAATGCTCAAGCACCCAAATTTAGGGGTACGCTAAGAGAAAAGCATGGCGTGAAAATTAATCCGGAATCCGCCACTATGGGGTGCCTCATAATTCGATTGTGATTTTGGGACGTACCTCCCCATAATTCAATTAAAGTTGCTTCTTAATAGAGCTGTTGATACTTCTGCCAAGATGCGATGTACCATGTGAGGCAATGACAATGCTCAACCCTCTTAGAGATTATGAAATGTGGTACACAATAGCATCCCAAGCAACCCCCCCTTCCTCCTGTGTGTTCTGTGTACTACGCAGACAAGCAGCAGTGGTGCACGCAAGGCAACGTCGAACAACTCATCACTCTTAATTAAACATTCGCCGTCAACATCACTGCTAATTACCGTCAGTCGAAATTAACACCACAGAAAGCATTGCTGCCATCGATTCCCACAGTGCGTGGGATCCGCATAATTTTTTTCTCTCATTTTTGATCTGATTAGAGGAGCAGGTCAGTAAAATAATGATGCCTGTGCGCTTCTCCTAATACATTTTCCTGTCACATATATTAGCTACATGCCAGCATTTCAAGGCCAACTGCAGCGTAATTCTGAACTGCGTCACAAGCCCCATTTCAGACAATTTAGACATACAGTAGTCTTTGTGAAAAATCTGGCGCTTGAAATGCGAAGGGATGCTCCGCAAAATGCTCGGAAAATTCGTGGATTTTCATACGGGAACTGAAAAAAAAAACACCGCCATTACCACTTACCAGAAAGGACATACTATTCAGACTAGAGAACCAGCGCCTGGGTCGTCTACATGCTTGTGTACCGTAGCAGTGTATTAGCGAACAGTCCCGCATATCTGCTAGCCACGATGTTTATATCGTCTGCTAGCTGCTTCGTGTGCTGTGCCAGCACCGTTGTGCGTGCGCGTTCTTTCTGAGTCAAGCCGGTTATGTTTAGAGCGCAGGTCTTAGGCGCATGCTTTCCTGTGGCTAGCGTAGGCGTCCTACCTCGTAAACCGAGCGAACGAGCACAGCGAAAGATGATAGCGAACGCGGCGCGCAGCCAGCGATGAAAGACGCGAGAGCGAAGATAGCGCGAGGAGAAAAGCGGAGGAGGAGGCTGCGACATAACCATGAGGCGGAAAGCGGAGGAGGGTATGGCGAAAGCGTAAGAACAGCGTAGTGCTAAGCAAGACGGACTCTGGCGACGATGGATAGGAGATGGCGCCGGAGTAGCGCGCGTCTTTAGGGCGCCTCGATTGGCTCACTCGCCTCACCTCCCTTCGCTCCGATGCGCTCATTGGGGCACTCTACGCGTCGCCTATTTACGAAAGCGCAACATGAGTGTACGTCTGTCCGCGGTGTGAATCGCGCTCACGCGTCAGCTATGCGCTGCCTCTGGCGGTCTCCGAGGCAGTGGCGCCACACTTCGCTACGTTTGCAACGTGCTGCACACACGAGACCATAGAGTTTCTCACTATAACACATAGAGGGAAATCTGGCGCCACTTTCTATGGGAGTTCCCAAAGGGGCGCTGTGCCGCCATGGGAATGACCTCATATGTGTCTGCGAGGCTTGCATTGGCTGGTGTTGTAAGAGGCTTCTTCTAAACGCGGATATGGCTACAGAAATAACGCGTTCTTAAAATGAAATCTTCATAAAATGTTTTCATTCATGCATATTACATCTTCCAGTGAAGTTTGCTCACCTGCAATGCATAACCAAGCGAAGAAAAGCAAGAACAGACGACAAACTGTTCGAAAGCGAGCACGAATCTTGTCGTCTGTCCTCCAACTTTAGCGGCCTGCTGATAACCTTTACGTTTCATATAATCGTACATGCAATAAGTTCTCATAGTTAAACAAAACATGTTTTGGGTAATAATAAAGCTAAAACAGCTTTTTACGCGCTGTTTTAGTAGAAAATTCATCATTGTGACAGACGGAACAATGCTTGCCTGGCTCTCCGAGAACGATGCCAACCCGAAGTAACAATATACCGGCATTCCCATCCATACCGCAGCGCCAGATTTCCCTCTAAGCAATATAGTGAGAAACTCTATGCACGAGAAAGATTCGATGGTTTTAGTTGGGCGCCCGCAACCAACCACGTACACAGCCCGCGAGGTCGTGCATACGCAGCGAAGCGCGCACGCACGTAGGGACAATAGTTGGCCGGAAGCAAAATTTCAGAAGGCGATTCCTGACTTGCACGCGCAGGAGCCGGTAGCGTGAAACTCAGCGCCGCCGTATGTCAGCTTCTGAAACTGTGTAGCCAATATTTGTTCCCGCTCTGCCTGCACAGCGGGAGCACTAAAACCAACCGCGCACATTGACGTGCGATCACGTGTTAGGCCACGACTGGCGCAGCAGATCTCGGCTTCAATCGCGTTGTGGTATGCTCGCTGCTCTGGTTTGCTTCATCCATGACTAGTGGGAACCCTGGCGCTGCAACCGTTAAGCCACCATGGGAATGACGGGAGGTACAGGGATTTGCCTGATCTTCGTGCTTGTGGATTTAGACGTTCTTGTGGATTCGCTTACTACGCTTTGTGTACCTTCGTTGCCGTAAATTTCAGAGCAATCCATGCTGTTCGAAGTGCAGAAGACGCTGCCAACACGCACAATCGCTACTACTTGAAATGGATCAGCTTGTCGAGGTGGCCAAATCAAAACGCGCCATACGTCTCAAGGCACTGGCTTTTCCGCGATGAATTCATAAGGGCCTTATATGTCGCTTGTCCAGGCATGCGTCCGTTGCGTTAAATATGGCACCACATTCAGCGTTTTTACCGGCGTTTTCTGGTGTTGCGCGTCTATGCGTCGTCGCATGACCGCCGCCAGAGAGAGCATCCAGCCACGCGAGCGGCACGCAGACCAAGGCTGATTGGTCCGCGCTCATCGACCCTCTTCCAGCGGCGGCGGCGAACACATAGGACGAATAAGAAAGCTGAATTGTTCTAACAGCCGACAGTTTATTGAACATGCGGAGTAAATGCTGGATGACAAGCAATAACCCGAACATACATAAAAAGGGGAAGCAAAAACTAATGCGCGTTTCCTGACAGGAAACGCAATCATATCTAACTTAGGGCATGCTGAGACAAGGTTCTCCCAGTGTTCTTGGATCTACAGCTTTCATAGTTTTTCTAGGCAGCTGGTCAGCAGGTCTGCACAGAATGCTAGCTTCTTCCTCTACAAATTCTTCATCTTGATTTCTAGCAGTAAAGTGCTCATTCTTTTTTCTGTTATTGTTTGTACGTATTATATAAGGTTGTACCCTTCTTCCTTTGTTAACTAGATTTTAGTCCCCCCTCCACTAATTCTGCAACCTTGCAGCCTGCGAGGTATATATATGAATAAATAAATAGACAAGCAAGTGTCATTCATTTCATTGCATACAACTTTCACCATCCCTCACTGATTTGATTTTTCTGTGTCACTGTGTTAACATCTCGCACTGCGCATTTACATTAACTGCGGTTTCTGGTATAGTTTGCGAACAGTGTTGTGCATAAGCCTTACATGACATCAAGGTGGTGACCTATGCGGTGCATGAACAAACCTTCTAAAATATGACATATTGTGTTGTTGAAAATAAGGACAATTGTATATGTCACGCTTACTTTAACTGCATTTTACTGAGCAATTGACAAGAACTTCACTTCGCATAGATTCAAACACGTGCACTCAAACTGCATCTTTTTTCTAATTAATGTGATCGTTACTGCGTGGTCACATTTTGCGTATTTGAAAATAAAGGTAAATGAATTACTCAGTTCAAGAATATTTAATAGAATCCTTATATGAGTGCGATTGCAACACCAGAACATGACACAAACACGATCACTATATGATCCGGAAGAATGCTCAACACAAACTCCAGAATGTTGAGATCTGGAAAGTTATGAAAGTGAACGGTTTCATTCCATGGGTGTTAATGAGAGGGTGAAAGAAAAACTTGATTTTGTTCATGAGACAAAATCGCATTGATAAGCTTTGCGATATAGTCATGGCTTAACCCTTTACTGCACCTTGTTGCATTTACGCAACATTCTGATGAACGACGTTAAAAACCGAAGCAAAGTCAGTTTGGAGCTGCCTGTACACGTTGTTGCATATCCGCAACACTTGTCTGTAAAACGCACCACCTTGTGCTGCAATCTGTGCTAATCCTTCGCATCTTCTACCAAAACAAATGTGGTGGAGGCTGCGCGCGCCCGCGAGCAGTGATATAGGTAAGTTTTACAAATTGTAAATGTATTTCTCCATAAGACAAAGCACAAAAAAAATTCTTACGCTATGCTAAACATCCTTCTGACTCTGTAGGTTCAAGAAAACATTGTCATTTCGGAATAGTTTGTTCCTGGCGATAGAACGTTGCTATGTTGCACAAATGCAACAACGTGTACATGGTTTATTTTCTTCGGAAAAGTGAAATGACTACGAAACGCTGGTATGGCCCAGCAATTCCTCCTTATAGTGAAGGCAGTGACTATTAAATTAGTCACGAAAGCCACGAGTGTAAGTCCGTTTCGATTCAACACGTGGACGAGATGTTCTCTTGTCGAATTTCCTTTTTTTCTTTTCAAAAGTACGCTGTGCCTCCGCACATTGCCATGTCACGTCGTCACGGGCACAGCTTTACGTCTGTGCTTCGATGTTCTACATTTTGACAATAACCCGAAAACACTGCATTGTTTCCTGGCTGCCCGAGAATCTGCATGACGTACTGCATGAAGTGTGGGAACCACCTGTGCTGCACAGGCATGTACAAGTGCTTCTCTTTGTTCCACACTAAATCATAGGTGCACCAATGGTTGTCTCGTGCAAATAAGCATCTGAGTATGAATCGCACTAAATGTATCTTTTACTTTCAACTTCGTCTTTATTTGCACATTGTTGCAAATATGCAACATACCCTTTTTCTTCAAATTGAAACCACAGACATTCGCTAAAGTAAGTGTCCATGGGAGTACAGGTACTGTTATGCTTCCCTACAACTCCATGAATAATATCTTGAGGAAGCAAAAAATTGTGCAGTAAAGGGTTAACATTTTCAATAATTTTCGCTTGCTGTTAAGAGTGAAGCAGCCTTTCGACACCAAGAAAAGGAATCACTTTTTACCACCATTGAGCATTGAACTGTAGGCAATTCAAGTGGACATAAAATCATCCAAATAGAATCTGTTCGGGAATACCATATAGCAGTGAACATTGAGGTTTTGCTTTGTACTTTCTTACTTTGGCTGAGTAATCTAGATTGAAAGGACTCCGATTAGCATGTCATAACGATGCTGATCCAATGCTGGGTAAATACATGACTAGCTTAGGAAATTAGATGACAGCTATAAATTACAGCGGAGGAACTATAACTTCTAATAACATTGATAATATAATAATAACATTTATTTGCACAATACAGGCTAACCGTGAGCAGCGTGCTAGGCTTAGCAGAAAGGTGGAAAACACTACAAGTGCGCCGGCCACGGGCCTACGTTCCTGCATTTTTCATAGCATGTAATCATATGACTTCTTGTTACAGGTTCACAGTATAATAACAGCTCGAGACACGGGGCGACAAACTGGACGACAGGCGTATCTCTTATAATGCCATGATGCCACGTACAGGTTTCAACACAGATGGCGGTAGTAGCTAAAAAAATTTTGTGTGCCAACTTTTGCACCTTTAGAAATATGAAGAGAAGACTTCTGTATGAATTCTCAGCACGCGCACGACGATGGACAAGCCAGGATAGCGCTAATGTTGAATTTCACATCATTTCTATTTCCACGTTCAGTAATCACTAGGATCGCTTGCGGCTTCCTTTAGGGGGAGACGTGTGCTTTCGGATTGGGGCTTGTTGTTGCGCTTGGTGCAAGAACGTGGTTAGGAGCAGGAACCACTTATGTGCAGTCACGAGCGATATACACGCATTTCCCCAGCAGCTGACGCCGAGCACGGGTAGCGAGCGTCACGAACTCGCTGCTCTGACGCGACGACTTCGATGCAGCCGACTTCCGAATACTTAATATGCTGTGAAGGTAGCTATATGGACTTGTTGGTAGGCCATGTTGTAATTTGTTGTAGCCCCGGCCAAACGACATGGACCTAGAAAGCACATGAAACGGCACAAAGCGCTGAACAATTAGCGGCGAACAGCTGTCGTGTACACGTGCGCCGTCTCTATTCGCACTCAAATTCAGAAACCGCCGTTGCGTGCTCCGAAACAAATCGAAGCTTCAAAACGTTTTTAAATTAAAAAAAACACGCATATTATTTGCTCCTTATAAAGACAGGTCAACAATATTATAACGTACACGCCTTCTTCATTACATTAAAAGAGTTATGCGGCTAGTGCGGAGAAACCTGGCAGCAAGCAATCCTGCACGTCGCGCCAGTTGTGCTGCTGAAACGGCCACCGCGAGAAATGGACGCTCTAACAACCGCATTACTGCGCGTGCGACCGCACCGATTTTCGTCCTTCCATCCGCAGCATTTGAAAAAGCCTTCCTAATCACACCGAGAAAGCGTTTGGCAAGCAGATGTTGCGTGGGTAGGGTGACTGCGCTCGTGAAAGCGTTCGACAAAGTACCCCATAAATGCCTTCTACTCAAACTTTCACTGTTGAATCTCCACGCCGACATCTGAAATTGGATCCGTGAATTTTAAATAACCGCTCTCAGGCTGTTTTTGTGAACAATGCTACCTCTGCTTCCCTTCCAGTAACATCAGGCGTTCCGCAAGGGTCCGTCCTTGGCACGCTTTTATTCCTTATTTACATTAACGACCTATGAACTCATGTATCTTGTAATATCCGAATGTTTGCCGATGACTGTGTTATTTATCGCACTGTTTCCAACGCCTCTGATAAATTAACCCTTCAAAGTGATCTTAACCATGTAAAGCAATGGTGCGATGATTGGCTCATGGAACTTAACCCTCACAAATGCAAAACCTTATCTTTCAACTGCCGCCACTTTCCACTTGTTTTTTCTTATGCCATTAGCAGCGTTCCTGTCGAAGCTGTTCAACCGTTTAAGTATCTGGGAGTCACTTTCTGCCATGATCTTTCTCGGGCTTTGCACGTCACTAACGTCATATCATCTCCAAATAAAACACTTGGATATTTGCGACGTCATCTACATAACGCACCTAAGAACGTAAAATTGCTAGCTTATAAAACTCTCGTGCGAACAAAATTGGAATATGCTTCACCAATTTGGAACCCGCGACAAGCTTATATTCAAGACGCCCTTGAGTCACTTCAAAACCGTGCCACTAGATTCATTCATCGTTCGTATTCTTATTATGTGAGTGTGTCATCACTAAAATTAGAATCTAATTTACCCCTTCTCTCATGTCGCCGCCGTATCGCCAGCCTTTCTTTATTCTATAAACTTTTTCATAGCTGGATTGGCATCCCGCCTTACATTGTTCCACCAATACGCATATCTAACCGCACTGGTCACCCTCTTCAAGTGGCGCGCCCACGGGCACGCACCGTTACCTTTTCTACGTTATTTTTTCCTCGTACAGCTGCTGACTGGAATGGCCTTCCGGGCGACGCCGCTGCCATCCCTTGTCCATCTACCTTCATAGAAAGCGTCACGAATCAGCTTTCACCATAGATTAACACATGGTTTCTCCTTATTTCTGTGTAACCCACCCCTTATGTAATACCCCGTTACGGGGTCTTTAAGGAATTGTATATATATTGTACCTTGCTCAGCTTCACCAAGTGCAGCTTACATGCTTTGTGCGCGTTAGCTGGTCCTTGTCGCACTTTGCTGCTTGGCGCTCTTTGGCCATATCTTGCCCTTGCGCCACTAAACCACACACATCATCATTTTCTGCTGCCGCGTTGTGCTCGGCCTTCCTCTGCGCAGCGTTGTGTAGTGCATAGTCATCTGTCGCGTTCGAGTACGTGTTCGAGCACCCGACGGCCACGCGACGCGTCAGTTCTCTTGAAACAGCTCAAAGCACGGGCGAGGCGAGGAAACGCGCCGGGGAGACGCCTATTAACTTACAAATGTTGATCGAGTGGCGCGCCTGGGCCTCTTGGTGCTATTGAGAGATCACGAGTTGTGTAGGGTTCCGAAACGTTCGCCATATCCGCATCGGTACCGCTCACTGCCACGTGCAGGCGTCCTTTGCTTAGGCGATAATTAGAAAATTATACATTTAGCAGCCGTGCAGCTTTGCCAAGATTTGCTATGCATTTATAGGCAATTTAGCCGAAGTGAAGCTTCTCTGCAGTCGGCGTTTAAGCTCTACGGCTTTGTAGGTAAGCATCGTCATTTCTTTCTTCACCGAAAACAACCGTAAGGAACTGACGCTTGCTGCCAGAGCTGAATTTGAGTCTAAACAGGTATCTGTGTCCATGAGTGCTCCCCTTGATTTCAGTAGAAATCAAAGGAAAGGAAACCTGAAAATAATTGTGCATTGTCTCAGAGTTAAAAGCAGCCACGCATACAGGTCTGGCCAAACGTACGTTGCAATTGTATCATGATACCATACAAGATACTCGGTCACCAAGTATCTCAGCTAAAGATACAAGATACTACCCCAATTATTGTATCCGCTAGGATACTTTCCATTTATCTCTTAAAGTACTTTAATACATTCGTGAGAAGCCAACTGACAACGACACGAAGGAATACATAGGGGAAATGACTTGTACTTACTAAGTGAATGTAAGAAATGATAAAATAATGGCAATGAAAATGGATGAAAAAACTATTTGCCGCAGGTGGGGAACGATCCCATGTCATTGCATTAGGCGTGCGATGCTCTAACCAAATGAGGTACCGCGGCGCGACTTCCCCAACCACTTTATTGGGTATTTATGTCTTAATACCATAACTAGGCTTGGGAGTGTTAGCCAGTGCCACCACTCACACACCTTGACGGCGGATGTGGAACATCCTCTCTGCCGCAGGCGTCACGAGTGCATGATCTTTCTGGGGGAAGGCAACTGGTCAATAAACCCGCACATGCTACCTTCAGGCATCAATGTTGTCGGATTCGAGACCCTCGTTATGTAAGAACGAGAATAAAGGGGGTTAACCGAGGGACCCGATTTTTATTAATCATATTATGAGAAGCCAAGCAGCAAAGGCACCAAGGAAAGCATAGGAGAAATTACTTATACTTACTAAGTGAATTGAATAAATTATAAATTAATAGCAATGAAAGTGGATGAAAAAACTTGCCGCAGGTGGGGAACGATCCGACGTCTTCGCATTACGCGTGCGATGCTCTAACTAATGGAGGTACCGCGGCGCGGTTTCCTGCGGCAAGTTGTTTTTTCATCCACGTTCATGGCCGTTAATTTATCATTAATTCAATTTACTTAGTAAGTACAAGTAATTTCCCCTATGTTTCCCTTAGCATCCTTGCTTGTTGGCTTCTCATCACATGATTAATTAAATTCACGCCCCTCAGTTAACCCCCTTCTGCTCATTCTTACATAACGAGGGTCTCGAATCCGGCAACATTGATACCTTTAGGTAACACGTCAGGGTTGATTGACCAGTTGCCTTCACCCAGAAAGATCATGTACTCGTTACACCTTCGACAGAAAGGATGTTCCACATCAGGCGCCGAGGTTGGTGAGTGGTGGCGCTGGCTAACAGTCGCAAGGTTAGTTCTAGTAGTAACACATAAATATCCAATAAAGTGGATGGGGAAGCCGCGCCGGGGCAGCTCAATTGGTTAGAGCATCGCACGCGTAATGCAAACACGTGGGATCGTTCCCCAACTGCGGCAAGTTGTTTTTTTCAAATACTTTCATTGCAATTAATTCATAATCGCTAAAATTAACTTAGTGAGTACAAGTAATTTCCCCTAAGTTTTCATTGGTCTCGTTGTTGGTTTCTCATTATATGAATAATAAAAATCGGGCCCCTCGGTTAACCCCTTTGTTCTTGTTCGATACGTTCGCAAATTTCTAAATGTATATAAATTATAGCCTCAGACGCGATCGCACAAGAATGAGTGTGGGAAATTGGTTAACTCCGACAAAGCTTGTTTCATTTGAATGAAATGTCTGTTAGCATCTAAACATTTTTGTCTTTCTTGCTCAAGTATATTTTCATTCTGAAACCATTTATTGCGGCTGCTTTAGCAGCTTGACATCCTGCGCTGTCATCAGTTTTTGCTTCTCGCTTTTGTAATTGAAGGGAGGCGTTACTCTGCTTGCCGACCAGCTAGCGGGTCACCACCAGCCCAAGCACATCAATAAGAAGCCTCTGCACGATAGCACAAATACTGCTTTGGAGTTTTGCCTTGCTCGTAAACATATTACCGTTTATGCATGCAACGTAATCCAAAAAATTCACCGACGATTACGATATTCCGCAATGTGAAATTTGAGCACAGCTCTATACGTGTTTTCATTTCGCGATATATTGAGGCAAATAATTGAGAGAGAATAGCCGGAGATCGTCGAAAATTTGATCTGTGGGTCAAGCGCGTCAGCTTTTCTAATGGCTCGTCGAATGTTCCAGTGTAATCGCTGGTGCCGCGTGGCTTCCAGAAAGTACTACATAATTCGCATCGCGCTTACAGTCAGATTAGAAACCAATCACAAACCATAACAATCGAAACAAGCGCGAACGAGACCAAGCCAATTAAACCAAGCAAGTGCGAGCCAGTGCTGCCGCGATAAGACGATAGTACAAAACGAGTGGTCCGGCTCAGACCATGTAGTTAAGGCTCACTCACACTAGGCCGACCCGACATCAATTTCGGACTGCCGACTGTCGGCGACAGCGACGGTCGGCGGAGAGGTAGGCGTCGGTCGATGTCGCGTCGGCCTAGTGTGAGTGAGCATTCAGGAGTAGGCAGCGAGCAGTTGAGCGGCTCTGCATGACACCAGTTTCCCAGCGCTGCTGACTGATAGGGCCACTCTCATTGGTCTCCACTGTTTTCTGTGCTAGCGAGCTACAATCATGTACAAAAAATAGCCGCCTTACGCCATATCTTACGGAAGCAGCGCCATCCACGCTTTGGTTCACATCAGTCAAACTTGCATCCACGAAATCCTTCAAATCGCTGCGTGTGAAAGCCACTAGACGCAAGGCAACCCCAGTGTTACATTCTTCAGACTTCGTAACAAAAGCACCACGCAATGGAACTTCGATAACGACAATAGAGCGGCATCAGATTTTGCACGAAAGACGCCGTACGCATTGGGGTACGCAGAGCAGTACTGTGGCTTGCAGGAAGTGTCATGGCAGCGACGCAACTAAAAACAAGAAATCAAGAAACCAAAAGGTCCGCTGCTGGCAGACGTTCGCGCGCTTGTTTTTGTCGAGACGACATGAGTGTGAACGCACGACTCTGCCCCACCAATAAGGACACGTGGACCTCATCGCCTGCCGTCGCTCGAGGGCTCTGGCGGAAAGAAAAAAGAATATCACTGTCTGTAGTTTTATTGAGGTGCCTTAGTGGCAGCAGTATCAGCTTGAGAAAAAGGAGTTCAGCCAGCGTTTATATAATTTCTCACGGTGATGTTGCGATAGCAGTATCTTGTATCTTAAGATACACAATACATTATTTCGTGTATCGAAAATGCAGATACGGATACAGGCCTTGCCAGATGTATCATGATACAGATAGAAGATACCCAAAGAATATCTAAAATAGTATCTAAGATACATGCATTTTAGATACTGCCCAGCACTATATATAGGGAGAGACCGAGAGAGCTTAAACTTTGTTTTCAAATCAAAGAGGTTAGAGTCCGGTGTCCTTTTAGTGGGTCTGGGCACCCGCCGTGGATGCGGTTCCGAAACCTTGACTTGAAGCGGCTTCCTCGGCTCGCTGGACGGCCCACAGTTGTGCTGTCAGGTTCGAGCTGAGCAGTGCGTTCGAAGAGATGGAGGGGTCGGCACTGCCCGACTTGTTTGTTAAATCCTGACATCCCCATAACATGTGATTGTGGCAACCTTGCCAGACTATGTGGATCTGTTTGTACATGTAGTGTACATGTCTTGATACATCGCGTGCATGAGTATGGGGTAGCTGTAAAAATCCGTTTGTAATTGTCTGAAGTGAACTGCTTGCGTCCTGTCTACCCTAGCATGAGGGAATGGGTATACGCGTCTTTGTAAGCGGTAGTGTGTCGTGATGTCGTGGAACCTGGTCATACGATCCTCCCCCGCCCAGACGGTTGCAGTACCACGTGGGGGCTTTTCCTCCGATGATGCTCAGTGAATGAGGCCTCAAGCAACGCGGTGAGCCTCTTCGTTGGGTGTGCTCAATCCAGTGTGTGCCGGGATCCATAGCAAATTCCTTCGGTTATCGAAGTCGGCCTCTCCCTGGTGCATGAGATGTCGCTGGAGTATGTGATACGCCTCTTGCGAGATGCGCCTATTTGCAAGATTGCGAACTGCCGTTTGCGAATCGCAGATCACGTATGTAGCTTTTGTTTGTGTGAGGGCCAGTGCTATGGCCGCCCTGTTCACGGTGACGCTTGTGAGGTGCTTGCCTCGGTGGCTAGTAAATACCGCCACGAAACTGTTCCTGTCTCGATAAAGAGCTGCGTCGGTGAAGATCGCCTCCTTGTCGGTGGAGTAACTTTGTTTCATGTGTTGTGCCCGGGCTTTACGTCTCCCCGAGTGGTGCTGGGGGTGCATGTTGCGAGGCAATGGCGGTACCTATAGCTGCTCGCGTATGATTCTTGAAATTTCTACTTTGATGCCCTGCTGCGTGTGGTATGTGATACCGAGCTTTTCGAGCACATGTCTGCCCAGGCGGGTCTTGGATAGGCGCTCGAGCTGGTACACTTGTTGCGCCCCCACGAGTTCCTCGAGCGTGTTGCGTAAGCCTAGTTCTAAGAGCTTGGTGGTGCTGACTCTGGGCGCAAGTCCCAAGGCACATTTTTACGCCTTGCGTATGACGTCATTGAGCTTGTTTCTTTCAGCAACTGTCCAGTTATGAAACGCTGCTGTGTACCTCAGTGTACATTATTTGAGAAATAACGAAGGCTTGTATGAATCGTATCACGCTGCCTTCGCACATGCCCACGTGTTTGTTGGTGATGCTTCGAATGAGCTGCATCGTGCTGGTGGCCTCTTCCGGTATCTTGCGAAGTGCATCGCCATTGCCGCCATTGTGTTCTATCGTCATTCCTAGTACCCGGATCTTGTCTGCCATCGGGATGTGTAGGCCGTTTGATGCCGTTAATTGGATATCTTCCTTTTCCGGGGGGGGGGGGGGAGAGGAGGTGTAGCTTTTAGATGGGTACCCCTTTCTGACCGGTCTATATAGCAGCAGTTCGGATTTTCCGGGCGAGCAGAATGGCTCTTAAAATTCCAAGGAAGGTCGTACTGTGTGATCTTCATCTAAGCTAGAGAAAGTCGATGCAGGGCTTGGTGTCTCTGTAGTGCTCGATGCCTGTGATCCCCATAGGATATTATTTGTTATGTGTCAAAGATTGAATGCTCCATACGAATCACTGTGGTGGTGGCCGCTGCATGAGTGGTGGCGCCTTGCAGCTATGAGCCTATCGATGAATGGATGCTATGAGCGTCCTCTCTGAAACGGGGTGTTGGTTCGTGCCTCCAAGTTCTTTGCCTGTAGTTTCCGTGGTTAATGTCATTTATAGGTGAATGGTGGCGCTAATGCGGCAGTGATTCTCATTGGTCTCAATGTGACAACTTCGGCTCATATGCATCCAGAATTATTTGGTTGCTACCTCTTGGACGAAAATTCGGAATCTGCGGTAGAGTTCGACCACTGCACTGCAAGGCACTGCGCTTCATCTTATCAAAATAAAATAAAGCGCAATAATGCAAGCACTTCGCTGTCGGCAGATAGCCCATGACCGATCACTGAAATGGGCATTGGATATATGCACGGATATACATTAAACAACAAAAGCGCCGGAAACAAAGCACCATACATAGGGCTATTGCAACAAAAAATAGCAAGTCTAGTATTTCATAGCTCAGAGGCACTGGTCGAGTGAGCACGGATTTACGGGACCTGGCCTATTCACTGTTCATGGCACTTCGCGACCCTACTCCTAAGCTGATAATTTCTATGAACTGCTTCGTATTTCCAAGGTGGACTGATATACTAAGTTTAAAACAGAATCTTGGAGCACAACATTAACTGTAAGTTCTACATGAAATAGATTGTTGCCCTCTACTCAAAATTCAGAGGGTAACACCAACATTTGGTGCTATACCGCGTCACAAATGCAAATACTGGTATGACCAAGGGGTCCACTCGGGCATGTCACGAAAGCGCTGCTTCGCGCATTACTTCCGGGCCCTGGGTGCTCAGTACTGAGACAATTCTGATACCCAAAAAGGGCGACAGCCGTCTCAGTCATATGTGGGGTCCTGCAAGTTATTCTAATTTTCGTACCAAATGCATGTACTATATGTGTGGCGTACGTTTTTTGGTGGTTTCTTTTTCTTGTGTTGACTCTCAGTTGAATCACAACCATACGATGTAACAGCCAATAAAGCCAGAGAAGACACAGGGGAAGTTAATCGGTATGTTTAACTGAAAAGCAGAAATAATAGGGCAAAGCGAAATGAAAGTGGACGAAGAGCTAACTTGTAGTTGGTGGGAACCGAAGACGCATCCTCCGCATTACACACTCGGTGCTTTACCACTTATGCTTCCTCACGTCCACTCCCTTGATTGTTTGCTTTTCTGTGCAAGACTAGCCCTGAAAATACGTGGAGTGAAATTTGAAGTCGATTTTATTTCGAATGATGGAATAAATAAAGCAATGCGATCGTAAATTCTCTGTTTTTCCTCAACAGGGGCTACATAAGTCGCCAGACGCTACTGACTGTCTCGTTCCTGTGTCTCGGGTCGCTGTTCGTGCTGCTTCCCTTGGCCTCGAGCTACGTCACCGTGTTTGCCTTCGCCACGGCAATCGCCTTCTGCATCGGCGTTGCAATCTGCCTGTTCTCGGTGCTACTGGCGGAATACGTGGGCCTCGATCGTGTCTCCATGGCCTACGGCATGGTGTCAGGATTATCCGGTGTCACGTCGCTCTTCAAGCCATTGATAATCGGTGAGTGTTAGAGGCCCGGCTACGCACATTTAACTCCGAATCATCCCCTTCTTTCGAGATTGTGCCAAACGCTATATGCCTCCAAGGCCCACATCCGTTGCGTTTATTTCGCATGCAGTGTCCGCCATCTATTTGGTTCAACTTTCTCTCCCCCTCCCTTCTCAGGCTTTTATATGGCTTTGTTGTGCTTTTTATCCTATGCTTCAAGCTTAATTTTGTACTTTTTAGACTATCTTGCTTTTGCTTTTAACAAATGTGCTATGGTTCCGCCATAGCACATGTGGTTCAACTTTCTCTCCCCCTCCCTTCTCAGGCTTTTATATGGCTTTGTTGTGCTTTTTATCCTATGCTTCAAGCTTAATTTTGTACTTTTTAGACTATCTTGCTTTTGCTTTTAACAAATGTGCTATGGTTTCTGCCTGAGACCACACGAACAGTACCGAAACCTGTAGCGTAACGTATCGTGACATCTTGCTTACATTTTATTTCCTTTTATAACTACTCGGAAACTGAACTTATTGAGTGGTGTAAAGAAATTGCTCATAGAGGGTCTAGCTCCTTCGGTTACGTGTTTCGGTTCTGCAAAGAACGATACTATATCTCATCACTCCAGCATCTTATTAAGTTTTTCTGTATAGTAGGGCTACTTCGGTATTTGGTATAAAGTATATTTGGATAGTAATGCATTTATAGCAAGATATGCGAATCCAGTGAAATTCCGCAAACTTAATCATTTTGAAGTAGGATAAACCGAAAGTTTTATTTGGTAAAAGGGCTTACTATATTTCACGCTTGCAATGATCTTTGTGATGACCTACGTGCAGGCAAATAAGCCGGTCATAAATCAGGAATTGAAAACTGTTTATGCTGCATCGTGGAAGTAACAGATGAAAGACGCGAAGTGTTGTGCAGTAATTAATTGATAGCGTTCATTTGTGTAATTATCTAAATTAAACGAATAAACGTTTTTGTTTCTCATAGAAGTAACGGCGGCTTCATCAAGTAGTTTAATTCAAGGTTTAGAACAGTGCTATCTGCCACAGCAATTTTTTTTAAACTTTGGTAGTGGTACAAAATTACGCCCCATATACTTAGGCACCATTGTCTTATCACTTCACGTCTAAATTAAATTAATACGCTAGCGTTGTACAGATCCTTCTACTGGCCGTAACTTACTCATCGGCACGTTATCAGATGGGCAGATCTCAGAAACGTTGTAGATTGATAGATCCTGATACCAGTGCGCTACGTGACCAAACAAGCTTTAACGTGAAAGCTTTATTCAAGTCACAAAGGCATTCAGTGATGTTGAGAGGTGTGTCTACGGCGGAGCAGCTGGTCGGGCGAGAGCAATGGACTGAGGAACAAGGAGCGGCGAAGTGAGTTAACCTAGACAAGGCACGTGCATGGCAGAAGCATTCGATTGCTCGATGCTCTCCACCTCAGTGCTTGGAGGTGGTTCCTGTAAGTTGCAGTTTCGCCCGAAAGGCGAAGCATCGATTGCGATAGCATTTTAGTCGACAACTATATGCAGTAAGGGTAGTAGCTTTTTTCGTCGTATAAACTTGTAAAGAATCGATTACTGAATAAATTAACAAATATACATGTGCGCCTGCAAATTGAAGGTACAAATTGAAGGTCGTACAAGTCTACGCCCCTACATCCAGTCATGATGACCAGGAAGGCGAAAGCTTCCACGAAGCCATGGAATCGGCGATGGGTAGAGTCGAAACAAAATGCAGTATACTGAAGGGCGACTTCAATGCCAGGGTTGCAAGAAGCAGGCTGGAGACAAGTCAGCGGGAGAAAATGGCATAGGCTCTAGGAATAGCAGAGAAGAGTTATTAGTAGAGTTTGCAGAACAGGATTATATGCCGATAATGAATATCTTCTTGCGCAAGCGGCATAGCCGAAAGTGGACGTGGAGGAGCCCGAATGGCGGGACTAGAAATGAAATAGACCTTATACTCAGCGCTAACCCTGGCATCATACAATATGTGGACGTGCTCGGCAAGGTGCGCTGCAGGGACTATAGGATAATAAGAACTCGAATTAGCCTAGACTTGGGGAGGGAACGGAAGAAACTGGTACATAAGAAGCCGGTCAATGAGATAGCAGCAAGAGGGAAAATAGAGGAATTCCGGATCAAGCTACAGAACAGGCATTCGGCTCTAACTCAGGAAGAGGACCTTAGTATTGAAGTAATGAACGACGATATTATGGGCATCATTAAGGAGTGTGCAATATAAATGGTAGTAACTTCGTTAGACAGGATACCAATCAGCTATCGCTGGAGAGGAAAGGTCTGATCAAGAAAAGCCAATGTATGAAAGCCTCTAACCCTACAGCTAGAATAGAACTTACAGAAATTTTCAGGTTAATCAACAAGCGTAAAACAGCTGACATAAGGAAGTATAATAACGATATAATTGAACATGCTCTCAGGAACTGAGGTAGCCTAAAAGCAGTGATGAAGAAACTAGGAATAGGCGAGAATGAGATGTATGTGTTAAAAGACAAAGCCGGCAATATCATTACTAATATGGATGAGATAGTTCAAGTGGCTGAGGAGTTCTATAGAGATTTATACAGTACCAGAGAAAAAAGTCTAGAGGTATTTGAAATACCACAAGTAACGTCGGAAGAAGTGAAGAAAGCCTTGGGAGCTATGCAAAGGTGGAAGGCAGCTGGGGAGGATCAGGTTACAGCAGATTTGTTGAAGGATGGTGCGCAGATTGTTCTAGAAAACTTACACCCTGTATACGCAATGCCTCATGACCTGGAGCGTACCGGAATCTTGGAAGAACACTAACCTAATCCTAACCCATAAGAAAGGGGACGCCAAAGACTTTAACAATTATAGACCCATGAGCTTACTGTGCATTTCCTACAAAGTATTTACTAAGGTAATCGCAATTATATTCAGGAACACCTTGCACTTATGTCAAGCAAGGGACCAGGGCGGATTCCTTAAAGTCTACTCAACAGTTCACCATATGCACACTATCAGTCAGGTGATAGAGAAATGTGCGGAATATAACCAACCCGTATATATAGCTTTCATTGATTACGAGAAAGCGGTTTATTCAGTCGAAATCTCAGCAGTCATGCAGGCATTACGGAATCAGGGTGTAGACGAGCCGTATGTAAAAATACTCAAAAATATCTATGGCGGCTCCACAGTCACCGTAGTCCTCCATATAGAAAGCAACAAAATCCCACTTAAATATGGGCGTCAGGCAGGGAGATACGATCTGTCTAATGCTATTCACAGCGTGTTTACAGGATGGATTCTGAGACCTTGTTTGGGAAGAATCGGGGATAAGACTTAATACAGAATACCTTATTAACTTGCGATTCGCTGATCATATTGCCTTCCTTAGTAACTCATGGTACCAATTGCAATGCATGATCACTGACCTGGAGAGGCAAAGTAGCAAAGTGGGTCTAAAAATTAATTTGCCGAAAACTAAAGTAATGTTTAACAGTCTCGGAGTAGAACAGCATTTTACGATAGGTAGCTAGGCACTGGAAGTGGTAAGGGAATACGTCTACTTAGCGCAGGTAGTGGCCGCTGATCCCGATCATGAGTCTGAAATACTCAGAAGAATAAGAATGGGCTGGGGTGCGTTTCGCAGGCATTCTCAGATCACGAACAGCAGGTTGGCATTATCCCTCAAGAGAAAAATGTATAACAGCTGTGTCTTACCAGTACTCACGTACTGGTAAAGAAACCAAAGTTCCCGTTAGTGGTTCAGAAACTGGAATGTTGTGAATTCTTTGTGTGTTTGTGTGCGCGTATTTGTTTTAAAGAAGATAGCTGGGACATTAGGTAATATAATAAGAGCTTGGCGGCGCAACCAATTGCCCCGTTTCAAAGAGAGACTCGTAGCATTCATTCATCACCTATCCATCCATTTATGACCACGTGAAGATGGAATGGCGTTGGCGTGATAGAAGTAATAGATTCAATCTCTGTGCGGCTAGCAAAGAAGAATGCGAAAATACGCCATAGTGGCTGTCGTAGCGATGACTAATGGGAAGGTTTGACGCAAGTCAGAATATCTGGAAATGTATTCCATTGAGACACAGTCAATTCATAGAATATGTATTTAATCGATTGGCGTTGTAATCCGCTCCCCACATAGTCAGCGCGAAATGAGATTTTTTCTGTACTTTAGAGCACATAACTGAATAATTCAATAACGTCCTCCGTTATTTGCAGGTTATTTCAGGGACGTCGTCGGGGCATATGACAAGCTCTTCATAATCTGTGGATCTGGAGTCATCCTGGGCGGTCTTATTTGGATCACTGTTCGCCTAGTAGACATGAGCAAGCGGTTCAGGCGATGGGATCTTGGCGATTCTGAGAGCAACATCACTGTACAAGTTCTTTCTGTTCTACCAAAGTATACCTGCAATGCAACAGAACTTCCCCCTATGTACTCTCTTTGACAAGCCCAGTGCATGTCGTGCACCAGTGCGACTTCACTCGGCATACACGAAAGACAATGTGAATTTTTGTGCCACCCGAAGAGCTTCGTGTGATTGCTTTGCCCACTTGAATGCTATGAGACCCCTGGATTGAACACAAGTTCCAACCGCCACACTCATTATACATCATTTTTTAAGAGCTAGCTTTGTGTGGTTTCTCCCCTATTTTGGCGATCTGTCAGTTTCTGTTTGTTTGCTGTCGGCTTCGTCAACACTGGATTTCACAATGTGTTTCTAGGCGCCGAATGAAAGTACCACCGGACGGCACTATATAACGATTTTATGATGACTAAGTATGGTGCACCCTAGGTCTACGCTAGGGAAAATTAATTCCTACATAAAACCAGAACGTATAAGGTCGGCTCACAGGCATTTCTAAAGCATAGCCATCGGTTAATAGTATGGTAAAATATATTTAAGAGACTCTTCTAGTTACTCGTTTTTTTATTGAGCCATTCAGTTAGTGCTTTTTGGGTGTTAGCACGTTCTTTGCCAATTTTCGTGACTGCGCAAGTCCTACTGCGATTCCAACATAAAACTCATCAAAGTAAACCAAACCAAATCACTCTTAATGTTCCATTACATATGCACCACGAATTATTAGAATAAGTCACAGGCAGTTAACAGAAGAAAATGTCACGCAACAAAAAAGAAGAAAGAAGGCATGGCTATTTATTGATGACTACTGTAAAAAGCAAGAACCATGTACCTATTTAAATATCTTATATTTACTTCTATGTTATGTGTGGGTATGTCTCCGTTACTGATATAATGTGTTGAGGGATGTTTAGATTGCTATCGCTTGCAAAGCATAGAACGCACTGTTTACTCTACCAGAACGTTTTATTTGCGATTTCCGTATATACAGTCAACATTTAATCACGAAACAAATTTTGTAATATATGCAGACGCAGACAAACAAAGTATGTGTGGGAGAGTTACGTGTAGTCCGGTGGCAGAGCTGTACC
This sequence comes from Dermacentor albipictus, assembly GCF_038994185.2. NCBI lineage: Eukaryota > Metazoa > Arthropoda > Arachnida > Ixodida > Ixodidae > Dermacentor > Dermacentor albipictus. The sequence continues at coordinate 49,480,610 of NC_091822.1, forward strand.
TTCCCTAGTTCTCAGGATATGGCAATTTTTTTTTTGTACAAAATGTAATGCAGTCCACGTACTAGGAAACCATGAATACTCTATTTTAGTGTTCGTGGTTACTGCTCTTGGTTTGTCACTATCGCGAAATATAAAGCAGCAGTAATATGTCATTAACATGTGTTTCCTTAATAACTCTGTCTTGTTGAAATGCTGTTTTATGCTGTTCAAATGAGAAATTTGGCTATTATCTTCTGGAGGACTTCTATACTCAGAATAGGTTAGTAAATAAGTCTTATCGATACGCAGCATTAACAGCTACGGCGCATACTGGCAATAAAGCAGCGCGTCCAAACGAATACACTCGTTCGATAATAAAAAACAGCAACAAACTGCTGCATACTGAAGTATATGCGAATGCACGAAAATATATAGCATCCGCCGTAGAACTCCATGAATAAGTAGGTCAATATAGCACCTAGGGTAGGGCGCGGCAAAATTAGACACAAGGCAAGACGCGTCATTTTGAACTTACCGCTCTCTATACTCTAACTGCGCCATGCAAGTGGCGCGATATTGTGCATACAGGTGTTCCTCCATATCTAGTTTACTTGAGTAGAAAACTGCTGTGATGTACGACAGACATCAGAGCGAAAACTGCCGATCGAGCGACAGTGTGGACGAAGTCCCACAAATAAGGACAGATATTTCCTCACTTATTTATTCTAACAATTAGGCAGCAGTCCCCCGTACTGTTCTCAATCAATAGAAGAATTTGTTAAAATTTTTTCCATCACGTGCTGAAGTTTCGCGAAGTTCTTGCTCGGTGCATTCTAATATTGCCTTTGGCAGTAGTGTTTCAGCAATATAATAAGAGAGCGAAAAACGCATCACAGCGATCTTCGTGAGTTCTGATATAATATTGATGTATACCTTTATTTGGGGCTACTCAATACCATTTCTGTCGTCTTGTATGGTCGTGGCGCACGAGGGAAAGCCATTCAGGGCTGCTTTGGACAAAAATGACCCGCATTGAGCACATGAAGCCATTCACCAAAGGATCTGCTTTATTCCAACAGCGACAAAGGCTTTTCATATGCCAGCCAGGCGTTAGTGAAAGTACGTTGACTCTACTGAACATGATAAAAGATGCCATGAAATTTCTCTAGAACCGAGAGTCAAAAAGGGTAAAGCATGAAATATAGAGGTGAGCGCCATTATCACTGCAACTCCCTACAAGGCGATATCAGGAGTCTGGCACGCCCAGAAAATGAGACAACAATTTAAACGAAATATCACCACCGTTTTGAAGATTTGCATAATTTTGCACTGCCTCACCCAACGTGCAAACGACACACACACACACACACACACACACCCTTCTGCAACACTTTGAGCCATTGGTAGGCAAACGCAGGAGTCGACTCGTTAGGCTCGGGCGAACCCATAAAGGTTAGTTTTAGTGAGGCTGAGTGAGTTCCAGTGTTGTGAGTCTGAGTCAGTCGAGCTGACTCCGAGTAGGCGGGAGCATGAGCGAATCTTGTTGAGTCGGGCAGGGCATGCGCAGGGGAACGATTAAACAGTAGCCGGTGCAATTATCGTAAATTTGGGTACCTCTGACTTGCGTATGATTGTATTTGCTTCGGAATGCATCAAACTGCATACAATGATGACTCCATATAATTTATAGCGTACATAGTTTTCTATTTACCAGTGGTTCTCTTTGAAAACTAAGCATGCGTGACGACATGCCGACAATAAAGTCATGTATGTCTAATAAACGAAAGTACAGAAATGTAAGGTGCCAGTATATACCCTGCTGTAAATTTGTAAACGTATTTTTTTTTAACAAGAGCTTCGTCTTATGATTCTAGGTCATAAGCTGGTCAACATCAGGGGCGCTCCTTACTTCTATCTCCTGGTTCTCCTGCGGCCTAAGCTAGATCGGCATCATCAATCATCAGTATGTTGACTCATGTTTACACTCATTTCGCACACATGATGTGTGAGTGCAAGTGACGAAGGGAGTGGGTAGACGGCAGTACAAACCTAATCTAGGCGGTGAGCACGCGTAGGCATGAATATGAATCACCGTTGGCGAGTGTGAATAGATGATGGTGTCAATGCAAGTGTCGCTGAGAGGACGCGTCTATGTGCGCGAGTGAATGCAGGTAAGTGGGCGGACATGAGTGTGAACCTCAGTTAGGTGCATCGTAGTTAATGTATGAACTTGGGTCAGTGCCGGTGAATGGGAATGGAGGTGAGTGTGAACCTGCGTGCGTGCGTCCTTGTCAACAAATGTTAGGTTTAGTGAAAGTGAGTGTGAACGTGAGTGCCGATCTGATGAGTGTAAATGCACAAGAGTGCTACTCTATGGCGCCGTGTGCGTAACGTGAGGGATTTCCTGTGGCAATAGTCCATGAACTGTTGTTGGTACGAGGTTGGTAGCTTATACTATCGGATTCGCGCATGTTTGTTATTCCGGTGAGCGAGCCAAAGTGAGTTCGAGAGCCCAAGTGCTAGTTGGAGGCCCAACCGTGCGTGCTTACACGCTTTCCCGTTACTTTCGGGAAACAGTTACTGTCCCACTTCTTTTCACACTGCGTGGTGCTTGTAAATGTTGACCTGAATGATAAAAACAATATTGCAGTGAACTTTTCTTTCTTTAAGGAAAGCGTTTAAGTCTCCTGGTCGAAAGAGTGGACAGTGAGGTTTAAAAGAATGTTCGTACTGCGCGTCCTGTCAAAACATGTTTTGTCATGCAGCTCAGCTGGTATGGCCCAGTTCAAAACTACTGCGTACCTGTCGAGTTTCCGGAAGCTTGCTGATGCTAAGCATTCTCTGTAAATACTTGCCTATTTGATGTTGGTAGGTTCCTGTCTGGCATCGATTCAAGAAAAATAATATGATGTGTGTCAATGCGGGAATTGAACCTCTGCCGTCGATCACAACAGCCGGGTGCTAAAAATATTAGACCACATTAGACCTGTTCGCGAAACTATTTGGGAATCTGTGCGCCGTTCGGTCGAAGTGCAGAAGGTGCAGACATATGTATTGGAGGGGGTTCCTAGATTGGAACTTTCGTTAAAAATGCCGACGTGCTAATAACATGAAGTTGGCCGTTAACAGTAACGTCATGACTTGCCCTTTCTAACGATCCACAAAGGAGGAGGTTCCAGGGTGCTCGCTAATGATACCTGTAGAAAGGCATTGGAAGCCATGTAAAAACTCTTTAAGGCCTCGGGCATTTCACTTAAGGCAAAAAACGTCTGCTGTGAAGAAGTTGAACGAGTTAAACCTGGTGAATCTTGCAAAAGCAGTGAAGAAAACTGATGTAATAGAATTCAAAGTTTTTCGCCATCATGACACATAAAGCGAACTGCCCGCTCAGAGCGATAGTGATAGAAGATAGATCATGAAAGAAGGTACTCCGGCAATGCCCACAGAGCCAACTCATTTTCCTGGAGGCACATGACCCGTTCGAAACTCGTAGCTCGATGGACAGGGTTGCAGCTTTATAAAAAGGACTGCTGGGTCAACCAGTGCTGTATCAATTGACATTGAAGGCCTGAATTATTTTGTGCACCACTACAAATTGTTCCGCGTCATTAGCGGATTGATTGATAAAGCTGGTGTGGTCAAATTTCGAACAAATGTGGTGTGAGCGCCGATGTGTTTCTTGCGTAGCTGACTAAGTAATTACCGTCGACTATAGTTAAATTCCGAGAGCGCCACTTTATACAGAAACAAGACACTCGTATTGGTTCCTCAATGATCCCTGTGTTATGGAAGATATTTGTGACTACATTTCACCAAATGATTAAGGAGATCATCGCTAATGACGATAGAGCGCTGCGCACGTTCCCATAGGTAGATGATTTCTTGATCTTTTTAAGGTTCCCTCTCGTGATCATCTTAGTTGGCACTGTTCCTTCCTAATTCAAGTATGCACCAGCTAGCCCAAATGAATGTTGTCCTGAAGGTTGTTGCCTACTGACATTTCGGAAGCTAACACGATGCAACGCGTAACATGATGCGCCACATAACGAAAACTAGAAGAAATTTGGAAGGAGAGAGTTGGTGGTCTTCAGTTTAGAAATTACGACCCCACGCTCAGAAGTCGCGTCTCCTACCCACTGGCCTACACGCCAGCGCTTGCAGTAGGTGAATATGTCTGTACCATTTGAATCGGTTGTAGGGAGGGTTCAAAAATGCAAAAGGAATAACAGTTTATATGAAGGCTTTGTTGAAAGTTTCGCTGAACATACGTTCAGCGCACTAATAGCCCTGTATACATTTGGAAAATAATGGTTTTACCAAAATTTAATGCCAAACACGTCCCATACCCTACGCGTTTCGGTGGTCGCCGGACGCGCCTTCCGTTGGTGCGTTCCTTCACGGTTCGAAATGCCACCGATCCTTGAGGGTTCATGCGCTTCGCGTCGCGCAACACAGACGGATAAGCAGTCAATGCGTTGATAAGGATGATAAGGAGTGCTGAGGCGTTATATCCGGATCATCACGGTTGATAATGGTTTAACGCGGATCTATAAGGTGCAAAGACCTATAAGGGCCTATAATAGTCGCAGCAATATTTATAAGGACCGATAAGGATAGAAGGAAATTCGATAAGGTTGATAAGCACCGTAAAGGGCAGGATCATGTCCGAAAAGTTGATTAGGACAGATTAGCGTTGATAAAAATAAGTTAGATTTCTACAAGGGGGATAACGAGCGATAAGGGTTAATATTGGTCAGGTCAAGTTTGATGAAGATTGGTGATGACACCAAGCTGCATGGAGATGAGCACGTCGCCGTATGCTTACGCATACTTAGATAAACTCCAGTGGAGTATCTGCATATTTTTTGTTTACTTTGTGGACCACGAAAAATTGCAATGAAACTAGAGGCGAAAACGGCGACATAAACGGCCACCTGAATAGGCCTCTAGCATCACAGTAAGCCGCCACCTTACAATGGCATTGAATAAAAAGAACAACATAATATATAAATGATAAGAAACAGTACTAGAAGAGAAACTTGGGCGCATTGGTGATGAAAGAGCTCGTTATTTATATTATTAGGATATTATCGGTAGATACCCGAGAGACGAGCCTCCGTGAGAACGACGACGAAGTGGGTCTGTGCCCTTGGCGCGAGTGAATGTCGGCCTGGCGCTCTGGCTCCAGTCTAGTGTAAATAGTCTGTAAATAGCGTCTTTTGTCTGTGTCTTTCTACACGTAACAATATCAAAGCAGAATTCAACCTTCTTTAGTAAAAAGTTACCGGCATGTGCCCAGTACTTCCACGTTCTTGCCTACAACGCAGTGTGCCAATCGCAAGAATCCGTTGTGGGAGAGTGAGGTGGGAAAGGGCGCTGACTGGAGAACAGGTTAGCTTACTGCACAGCAAATTTATTGACTACAGATGTCTCCGGAATGCTTCAACTGTTCCGACTAGTATATGTTTTCTTCTGTTTAATTTCGGGTTCAGCTCGGGTACAGTTTTAGGGCCTGAGAAAATTTATGTTCGGGAACATTTTCCATTTCGGTTCTGTTCATCCCAGGTTCATAGTGAGCGCTAAACTTGTCCTTGTCTCACCTTTCGTCCTTATTTATCGCGCGCGGCCCACGCCAATTTGTGACTGCCGTTGGGTTATAAGCACTTCCATAGAATATGATATGTTGACAGTGAGTCACCTGAGCGCTATTTATTCTGTAGCATGCTTGTCAGTCAAATAGCCAAAGATGATACTATGTTACTAGAGAACACAGCAACTAGCAGTTCACTCATCATCATCATCATATCATCAGCCTGGCTACGCCCACTGCAGAGCAAAGGCCTCACCCATACTTCTCCAACTACCCCGTTCATGTACTAATTGTGGCCATGTTGTCCCTGCAAACTTCTTAATCTCCTCCGCCCGCCTTACTTTCTGCCGCCCCGTGCTACGCTTCCCTTCCCTTGGAATCCAGTCCGTAACCATTAATGACCATCGATTATCTTCCATCCTCATTACATGTCCTGCCCATGCCCCATTTCTTTTTCTTGATTTCAACTAAGATGACATTAACTCGCATTTGTTCCCTCACCCAATCTGCTCTTTTCTTATCCCTTAACATTACACCCATCATTATTGTTTCCATTGCTCGTTTCGTCGTCCTCAATTTAAGTAGAACCATTTTCGTAAGCGTCCAGGTTTCAACCGTACGTGAGTACTGGTAGGACACAGCTGTCAATAAAGTACCACTTCATGAATGTTTTTTTTAGCATTCACGACATTTCTACTCTCGAAACGTAGGTTTATGGAAGGGCAGCTTGCTCTAACTTAACTGATTTCAATTTGTATGCGATTTAGCCCATACACTATATTATATCATCATCATCATCATCATCATCATCATCTTCTTCTTCTTCTTCTTTTATGTTTACTGCAGGACGAAGGCCTCTCCCTGCCATTTCTAATATTATCCCTGTCCCGCGCTAACCAATTGCACGTAGCACATGCGAATTTTCCAATTTCATCACCCCACCTAGCCTTCTTCCGTTCTGGACTGTGCTTCCCTTCTCTTGGTACCCATTCTGTAACCCTAATGGTCCAGCGGGTATATAACCTACGCATCGTCTGGGCTGCCCAGCTTTATTTTTATCTCCTAATGTCAATTAGAGTATCGGCTATCCCCGTTTGCTCTCTAATCCACACCGCTCTCCTCCTGTCTCTTAACGTTACGCCTAACATTATTTGTACCATCGCTCTTTACGCGGTCCTTAACTCATTCTCGAGCTTCTTTGTCAATCTACAAGTTTGTACTCAATATCTTAGCCCCGGCAGAATGCATTGATTGTACACCTTTCTCTTCAATGATAGTGGTAAGCTTCCAGTAAGAATCTTACAACGTCTGCCGTACGCACTCCAACCCATTTTTTTTCTCCTGTAAATTTCCTTCTCCTGATCAGGGTCACCTGTGAGTAATTCACCTAGATACCGCTTCACCGCTTGGAATTCACCGCTTGGAGTGGCACTTCACTCCGGCGAAAAATGCCGAGAGCAAGTCGGGCTGTACTAATCCAGCTACAACCAAATTAGGAAGGCCCACTAAGCTCCAACAAGGCGCTTCCTCGCCAGAACAGGAATTGGCCTCCCTTGTGCAGTATTTGGCCACTACCTCCTTCATGACTCTTTAGATCCACCAATTGCCCTCAGTCCCTAGCAGCTGCGGAGCACCTGACCGAGGTGGTGGTCAGACCTGCGACGCGGCAAAGGGTGCTGAGAATCTCTGGACCCGTACAAGCCACCAATGGAAACTGACCTTCGCACCGTATAACGCCCGAACTCTCTCGATTGTGGCTATCTTATCAGGACTCTTTGAGGAACTATCAGGCATTGTTAGGGATATCAATGGTCTTAGTGAAATTAGAAGAAGTGGTGAGTCTTATACAGTGCTAACTCCCACGTTCTCTGCCATAGATGACTCCCAGATAAGAAGCAATACATCACACCAGTCCAAGCGGTATGCTCATTAATTGACCCATCAGGTATTAAAACCTATCATTTCGCGCAAGTGTGCGTGCTGTCCTTAACTTTCATCTACCATGGAAGATGAGGACGACATAGTTCCGATACTTTTAGCTAGCTGTTTTTCTTAAAAGTGGACAATGAACAGCGGCAGATGTTGAATTTTACAACCGAATGTTTACATGCTAGTGCAGCTTCCCGTCAAGCGGAACGGCTTTCCTCTTGGCCGTGGCGAAAAAATCGGCCCGAGACCGATCGAGCTCGCCGCCTTGTTTGCCGCCCATTTCGCCGCCCAGGTAGGCGAACTTTCTCAAGTTTTTGCCGCGTCCGCCTGCTCTGAGACCAAGTGCGAACGTAGCCTTTTTCTTGTAAGCGGAAAGCGATCTTTTCCTCTATTTTCCTTGCTTTTTATCTTCTTATTTTTAACTTTCAAATAAACATAACAGTTATTTCCCACTATGTTTTTTCTTGCTTAACCTCGTGTTAGCTTCACATCTTATCCTCCTGGTTTTCTTTCCTAGTTGCGATCTTGAAGCGTCGGTACAATAGAAAACTGCTTCCTTCGGTGCCTTGCCAATGCCTTTGCGGAGACTGTTCTGCGCCACTTTTTTTTTTGGACCTGCGCCATTCATTTTCATGCAAATAATTCTTGAGATTGTCTATGCGAACTGCTCGCTTGACCATTTATTTCATGATACATTTCACCTGGCATTTTTTTCGATCACGACAGTTTAACACTGTGGAGAATGCGGCGATAGATTTATTTTCAATATCTTCAATACAGTGGCAAATTGAACACGGAACCACGAGGCTCCTGCAGTCATATATGCACAAGAGGACTTGATATTTGAGGCAATTCGCTACAGCCCCTGCTTAGTGTTTGCACAACTACTGAGGCATGGCAAGTCTACTGAATAGAAAATATTAAGTAATGTAGTTATGATGGGTTGAAATGGAAATTTCAGGTGTCTTCCTGAAGAGGCAATAGTGAAATATACTATGTTTGAAAATTTTGAATAAATAAATAAATCATTGGAAGGATTTTATTCTCAAGATAATAGTTGGGAGTCATCTCAGGCGAAAAGCGGCAAAATGCAGCTTGAAGGCTCCTGGGAGCCCCTGCAGAAGGCATCAATACAAAAAATATATAGATGACATGCAAAATACATATGCATATATATAGCATGCATAACAAACAAGCATGTTCAGACAAGTATAGAAAATTTAATGACCTAAAATGCTGATAAAACATAACCAATATATACATTTAAAATGATTCGCGCTGCAAGGAGTAATAAACTCAATAAAGACACCACCTAGTTACAGCATAGTAGTAATTGGCGAAAGGCGGCAAAAAATAATAAAGACACATATGGTACTTAAATATGTACGGCAAAAAAAAGAAACATGGCAGTCAGGTATATGAAATGAAATTGTCGGGCTATGAAATGGATGGGAACGCTCACTACTGTTCTGAAATAAAGTATTCGCGCAACTGTTTTTTAGAAACGTTGTCGAAGTCAATCCTGTTCTGCTGATATTTGTTCAAAAGATATGGGAATTTGAAAGTCAGTGAGAGTTTGCCATAAGATGTGTGCCATCGCTGTACCAGCATATCTCTCGTGGCCTCTAGTTCGAGGATCACCTATATGTTTTTCCATTTCCAATGAATGTGAAACAAAATGTTAATCTACGCAAAAGGAGTTTTTATACGCTTACTCCTATTTCCTACGAAGTCTACTACGTTTCCGATAGATAAATGCTAAGGCATAGTCCACTTTCGGTGTGTACGAGCAAAAAGCCATGTCTCTCTCTCTCTATCTTTCGTATTATTTCTGTATTCTTTTTGGCTTAAGCACAGCCCTCAGCATAACGAACACTAGAGCTTTCACATTGGAGATGTCATATGAGGCCCTTCTAAAGCTCGTTGCAAGGTTGAAACAAGATGTCCTTTTAGCAGTTCAGGTATGCGAAATTCGCTGAGCGCCATTTGGTTATTCACAAGGACGAGAATTTCGGAGGGTATGCTACAATAATCACTAAAAATAAGCGCTGGATCCTGGCCGCGAAAAAAATTTATTAACATGCTTGTATTGCCAGAGTAAATATTCTGTTGATTTTCGCAGATTTCTCAAGAATAAATATACTGCCATTTTCATTGACCTGTGACAACACTGAGTGCTGCTAGCTTGAGCCAACTCGCTTCCAGAGAAACTTCAGCCACCGGAAGGTTCAACGCACGGACGAAGGAAACTAAGGAAAGGCCCTGACGTCACTCTTTGTGAAGCTAAAGTGAAGCCGGAAGTTGGCGTTGCTCATGGTGTTGCTCCGCCTATCGGGCCAGCTCTCCTCTCTTGTTTGCATTTCTCGCGAAACCACGCCGCGCTGCGCGCAGCCGTGCTGCTCGGACACGCGCGCTCCGCAGCAACTAAGCAATCGTTAGCACGTTAGCATGATTCCGCGAAAAAGGGCAACATTTCCCGCGGATATTCCTTCGTCCCCAGCCATCGCCGTGGCGTGGTACATTGCGTACAGCGCTGCATGCGCGTTCATTTCACGAACTTTAGTTCCTCCTGTCCCACCTGGCCACAGCAACATCCGGTAGAGCATGGTCCAGATAACGCAGTGTAACAAAACACGGAGACCAACGCAAACCTGCCTGCGCGGCGCCTTTGCCACGGTACGAAACGTACTGAGCAACACGTGTGAGCGCACAGAACCAAAACAAAGCCGCCATTGTGGCCCGAAAGGCGTGGCCGCTACTGCAAAGAAATAAAAAAATGAGCGAAAAAGAGGAGAACCTACTACGTCATTTCCTCCACACTTTTCTCCTAGCGAGCGGAGGGGGTAGGGCCTCTCCTCAGTTTCCTTCCTCCATGGTTCAACGCTTCGGCCACCGCGCCATCTACGAGAGTGCGGTGGAAGGTAACGCGTTTACACCGATGATCGGAGCAGGTAGCGAAAGCAGGCTCAAAGAGCCTGCTTTCGCTACCTGCTGGTAGTTGGCGCCAGAAGCGGAGGAATTGTGGAATAGTTCGCGAACGCCGGTTTCCAGTGGTAGCAGCAGTCGTAGCGGAGCTAGATCGTACGCCCAGGGTTGCCAGGTCCAAAATTTGAAAAGTAGCCAAAAAATCACGGGAAGTAGACAGAAAACTAGCCAGCTTTGGCCACATACAGAAATGTAGCCAAAAATGTAGCCACGTTATGTAAAAACGTTGCATTATTATTTATTGCGCATCTCTGAAGACTTTATTACAGCCAACACTTAAAGCTGCTTTTAGTAAATGTGGGAACATAAAAAAATATGAAACGTGTATAAATGACTACAGCTAAGAGCGCTTTGATCAGCATGTAATATAACTGGAATATTCTCACAAATGAGAATCACAGCTCCAGTTCAGTTGTAAATGTCTGAGTTAATCATGGCACACATTTCTCGAAGAATGTCAAAGCTCGAGGCATCCTCGAGCAATCGCTTTCGCGATTATTTACGTGCGATTTTGCGTCTTGCCATCGGACGCGTCGCACTCGTTTTGTTACGCTTTGCAAAGTGAGATGCCCAGCCGCGCGAAATCTCGCAAAAGTGATCGTATTCCCGAATACAGCTGTATATTTTCAAGCTGGGAACCATAAATGTACCGACTACGTCGAGAGCGCGCCAGCCAGACCGGCCGCTGACATGCTGGTAGCATGTTTACGTTTATCCCGCGGCCAGCTGTCCAAGTGTTCGATTTTGCAAACTTCGGGCAGCTTCGGTTTTTCTTAGGATCCCACCTCACGTGACTACCCATCAGGACCGGCACTAGCTGGCTGCCGTCTGGCTGCCAGCGGGCAGCCATAACTCCGAAAATCGAAGAAGCCCAATGTGCGGAAGGCCTGACGTGGAACGTCAATGCGAAGATGGAACACGCTGTGACGTCACCATTGCGAAATCCTTTGCTTGAAATAAAGGCACCCGAGTAAGATTGACGATGATGAAGGACCAGCTTAAAAAGATTTGAAGTGTCGCCGTCGTGCGTTAGCCGAAATATTTGCTAATGTTGGTGCATAATATGAGCTACACAAGTTTATATCCAATTTTTACAATAGTCAAGCTATTTCAAAAGTAGCCAAGTAGCCAAGGCATTTTTTTCCCCGACAACAGCCTCAACAACTAGTCAATTTCACGCGAAGTAGCCAAATCTGGCAACCCTGCGCACGCCTACAAAAAAGTCAAGCGAACTTGGACTTGCAAGCCAGGATCCTAGTCGTTCTGATCGTAATTTAAAATTTTGCGGACTCATGGTTTCTGCGTAGATGAAGCTGGAAAAACAATTCAACGGTTTGGGTACGAAGGTGCAGACCGCCACCGAACTGTCCTGCCGATTATTACAGGTCGGCAGATATGATACCCGCTGGTCATATGTCTAAGCACTCGCGTGTCGAGGCCGTCTGCACACGCCGCAGCGGATTCAAAGTGTAATGGCATGTCCAGAAAGCGGAAGAAAAAGAATACGCGAGAACGTCAGAACACCGAGAGCAGCTTTATATTTTAATCGTCGCCTTAACAATAGAGTGATTCAGGCTTAAGCAGTGACTGTTATATGAAAGTGCGCAAGAATGTTCCAGCTTGGGCGATCTCGGATACCACAGCATGCTCATGTGCAGTGAGATGGAAAGTATACCTAATTCTCCGTTGTAGTTAGTCGTTATTAACCAGGGTACGACGCACTGTTACGATCAGACACGTCGCACATGCCAATACTTAAGCGCTTTTTAAATATTTCATACTTTAGTAGCACCTAACCAAATTGAGAACACGCGTGTGTCGCTGCATGAGAAAGAAGTAAAAGAAAGTTCGTTGCAGGTCTTGTTCTCAAAACCTGTATTTAAATAAGTTATAATGAGAAAATGATTTCACTACAGAAAGTGGATCCGTCAGGGCAAAACAGCTGGCATGAATTGGCATACGGATCATTTTACTCCACTGGCTGCAGACGCATCTTTCGACAGCTTCTGCTTCTTTTAAGAAAGGTTATGGTACTTTAATTCACTGCTCAGGGTTCTTAGCTGAAACATACATCTTTCTCGCGAGAAAAATTATGCCATCACGTGACGACCTCTCCAAATTCACTGGTCTCAAGGTTCTAAGAAAATAATTACATAGAGAAATGAGTGATGTGATAGCTCTAACAAAGCCGTCAATAGAATACAGTGCCTACGCCAGTATACAAAACGATTCACTTTGCATAATGCCGCACAATTACTCCTTACGCGTCGCAAAATCTTAAGAGGAAGCCTTAGCTCGGGGAATCGTGTATACATAAAAGGGAAAAGCGAAATTGCTTTTCTTGGTTTCCACTGCACCACATTTCACAATATTTGTTACATTTAAAGGAAACACTGAAAATTTAGTAGCCGAAACAGGAGGGAGGGAAGAGAAAAGTAGAAGGCAGGGAGGTTAAGTAGCCGAAACAAGGAATGTTTCAGTTATGGCGTAAACACTGAAAATATAGTATCCGAAACAGGAGGGAAGGAAGAGAAAACTAGAAGGCAGGGAGATTAAGTAGCCGAAACAAGCGAATGTTTCAGTTATGGCGTAAAGTTTTCAGTCTATATTGTTGACATCTTGTGAGAACAATTAAAGCCATAAAATATACACCTGCGCAACTCAGCAATACAAAATTAAATCACAATTATGTAAACAACTCCTCATAATACATATAAAGTCTACAAAATTGATATCTTATGCATCCCTGTATGTGAAAGCAATTACTGAATTGTGAATACGACTTTTGTAAAACGCTTGTAAACTTTGTGACAGATTCATGTAAGATATAAAATGATCCATAAAATTGGTCCCCTTTGTGTGCCCTAACGGATGCAGTTGACAGACTTGTGATACTTGCTTTTGGTCAAGAGTTACGAATTTGTATCATATATCTAGTTTCTTCAAACTTAACCAACTTTTCGCAATTTTCGTAAGAGCACTCAGGCCCTAAATTGCAATTCTGCATGAGAGGTGAACTTTCTCTCACAAATGCAACGGATTTAATTAAAAGAGGTTCCAGGTTTGTCTTATAAAGGCATTTGTTCATTTTACGTGTACTTGTATAGGCGGCACAGCAGTTTGACCTGAACTAACGCTCCCTCTTAAGGCGTAATGCCAATTTCATATTCATGCCGACAAATGACACTTCTGTTGTCTTTCACATAACAACAGCAATGTTAATTTTCGAAATATGCATTTCCCAGTAAACGTGACCCAAGGCTAGCATCTCGTAAGTTGTTTCAGTCAGAAATTGAGTGATCTGCCAAAGTGGAAATGCAGGATTTCAAGCATGCATGGAAATTGAGCGGTGGAACCAGGCTAAATGATTAAGAACTGAAACCACACTGATCCTAATTGTGAAACTAGTGCACTGGATCTTGTTGACGCTACATCAGCTTAACTTCAATGGCAGTTAACCTATAGGCAGAAGGAAGCAAGTGCATTGGTGGACGATGAACCGAATTTTCTTTACATGAACGGTACAAATGAGCAGCGTGGATATACAAGGGCTGCAGATGTGTCGCTAGACGAGTTGATTAACCCCTACGGCCGTGTGTCGCTCACGAAAGACACGTTGCAAATATTATTCTATATGTGCTCAACGCACAGAATCTTTCCTGCCGGAACTAATTGATGCGCCCAGTACCGAAATAGGCCGACCTGGCCTTTCTATTGGGAAGATAGAGAGGAAGTATTTATTGAAATAAAGGGAAACCGCAGGGTCCATAGACGAGACCTGGGCGTGGGTGGAGCCCTTTGTCGAGGACGTCATGTGCAGCGGCCCCCCGGCACGCTCTCAAGAACAGACCGAGATGGTGCCGGTAGTTGTCGCTAGACAGTGATGCTTCCCACCGTTGTGTGGTGGAGCGTTAGATTCTAGCGCTGGCGTTCGTGAGCTGGCAAGTCGAAGTGGCGTGGTAGAGCGCAGCCGAAGCATTGCAAATATGGGCATTGTAGCGGATACTGTGTGGGGTAAATGGCGTGATGTATTGGGAGGTGCAGAAAGGTGATTGTCTGTAGCTGCCTCCACGAAATTGCATCGGCGCGCCTGAGGGATATTTCCTGTGCTGCGGTCTGTATAGCGTTTTAGTATGGCGCGAAATTGTTTTGGAATCGGTTAAACACTATCCTCGTCACGGTTGCATCGCTGTGAGGCTCTGTGAGTGGTTGCTTGAACCGAGCCGTGTCGCTGATATTTCGCGTACTGGGGCTTTTTCTGGCCTGCACGTTTGAGCCTGTGCAGTGTGCGATACTTGTACGAATTGCGATGCCATCACACACACAAAAAAGAACACATGGGAATGTACCCATGACAAACTGCCCGAGCACTCTTCACAGACCGGTGGGTCTCCCTTTCTTAAGAAGTAGCTGTGGGTTGAGTGTGTGTGGCCAATTCCTGGGGAGCTATAACGTAAAGCTATTCCAAACTTTTCTATTCCAATTCTGCAGTGAGCTCTCCAGGATTGCTTATAAAGTTTTTAGACACCCCTATTTCGCCTGTCTGCATTGCGACGTCACGAAAACCGGGTTAGCTCCTAATCTGGCATGACGTGCACACACTAATTATGCATCATTCAACTGAAGAAAAGAAAAATCATTATTCCGGTTCGGCGACTTTCCGCCATTACCATTCTGCTATTGGTCAAAAGGTTTCAGGCTGCACCTACTTCTGATATGTTTTTACTCCAATCTCCTGACGTCAAATTTACGTAACCGCAGACAGAAGCAATGGGCGGTAACCCGTAGTGTTGCCTGAACAGCCCAATCAAACGTCCTCCTCCTTTATAGGAGGTCACTTTTCTTTGCTTTCAAAACGAAGAACGTTGCTTACGTTGAGCGGGTTTTCTGATCTAATTGGCTGACAAGAGGCGAGGAGCACGCTCAAGTAGAGAGCGTGTTGATGGGGCGGAGCCAGCGCACTGAAAATAGATAACCGGATGAAGAGGCAAGTGCCGGCGTCTGCGATTGGTCCGCTTTCCCTCACTTAGCTTGCGGTGGCTTGTCCAAAATTAAACTTAAAACATAAATTGTTGGGTTGTACGTGCCAAAACCACTTTCTGATTATGAGGCACGCCGTAGTGGAGGACTCCGGAAATTTCGACCACTTGGGGTTCTTTAACGTGCACCTAAATCTAAGTACACGGATGTTTTCGCATTTCGCGCCCATCGAAATGCGGCCGCCATGGCCGTGATTCAATCCCGCGACCTCGCGCTCAGCAGCCCAACACCATAGACACTGAGCAACCACGGAGGGTGTCTAAATTCGCGGCGGCATGCAACTTAGTGTTGCAAATTCCGCTAAAATAGATCCTCAGCAAAGATGAGTTGGCAGAGCGATGTCGCATACATGTCGAGAGAGCACGATTACGTTTTACGGCCATGAGAAAAGTTTTGTTATACGCGAATAAACCCATGCTCTCCGGCAGGTGCGAGTAGTTAGTGCCTGAGTGATCGGCGGGCAGCCATCTACTAGTCCTTGCGCAACCGAGAAGCCTGCGGCTATTCAGAAAAAAAAAACTGTTTGTTCGGCATATTAATGCGTCTTTAAAGCTACATATCACTTTGACGCAAGGAGTTTTCGCGGTTTTGTGACGTCGAGTGATAGACAGGTGAAGTGGATGCAGCCTGAAACCTTTTGAGCGATAACAGAGGGTTAACGGAAAAAAAGTGTCGAATCATTAAAAAAAATATTTTTCTTTTGTTCCGTCAAATCATTCATAATCAGTGTGTACATGTCATGTCGGATCGGGAGCTACCGCGGACTTCGTGATGTCGCTTGACATACAGGAGAAGTTTTTGACCAATTGCGGAGGGACGATTGCAGAATTGGAATAGAAAAGTTGGAATAGCTTTACGTTATAGCACCCGCGCATTGGATGCTGCTCGGATAATTAGATTATCCGTGATGATGCCAGTAGTCTGTTTTATGCATACGGGCTTAAATTGACACTAAAGAGAAAAATGATTTCGTCTGTCAGAAAATTGCCTTTCCACGGCACCAAAAACACCACTCTTCCCACGATAACACGCTTGGTAAGCCAGAAAAAGCGCAGTAACGAAAGACGGGTGGTGACACCTCTTTGAAGCTCCCACACCTGGTCGCTGTGTCGTCATGGATTTTGATAGCATCTTCTAGGGCCTACTTAAGTATACAGCGGTACAGACTGATTACATTCTGTTCTAAAGGAACGAGATATTAAGCATGGCAAGTTTCGGGAACCTATGCCCAGCTAACGGGGCCCACATGCGAAAACATACTTGGGAATCCATGACGTCACAATGACGTGTCGGCGTCGGGGTTTCGGCGCGAAATTCAAATACTGATACTTCGACCTTCATTTAATCATCTAATAATCAAACTATTATTTTGAAATTACTGCCTTGCCTGCGGAGTTCTAAAAGGACGCTTTATTAGTCTTAACTGATTTAGTGTTTTACTTTAGTGTCCTGTTAAGCAAGGGAAGTTGATTATTCGGCAAGAAGTAGTGCCCCCTCATGAGGCAGGCCGCATCGGTGCCGTTTGGAAATTGCAGCTATTTTGCACCATTGGATGGTTTAATATTAAGCCAAAAAGTGAACGTTCTCGCCTAATTTACATACCGCGGCTGTCCGCAATTTCTAAATCTGGAGAGGGGTTCTTTAGAATTTCTAGCCACTCACTGAAACACAAGTATGATCATACCTAGACATTAGTTTAATATTTCATAAATATTTCTGTAGACAAACAAGTTTCCTTTTGAAAACACGCTTTCCAGGACATTTGTTTTTGGTAAACTTAGAAAATATATCCGGAGTGCAGTAGGCATAAGGCCTGCAGAGCATGCGGTAGTTTTCAAACCCATTCGAAGATTTATGTGAAGTTGTAAGGGACAACCATCAGGAGTACCTGAACTACGAGGGAATTGAAAAGTTGCACGCATAACTTATTTATTGATAACAACTCTCTGTTTGAAGAAATTCGAACACATCCACTTATATACATTTCTGCTACATCAAGGGTATGGGCATAGAAAGGTGCAATTGAGAGAGTTTGGTATGTATTTCATAGACGGGCTGTTTGAAATAAATGCAAGCACGGATTCAGAAATATCCCATACGAATAATAAGCAATACAGCTCAATTCGATATGCTAATCGCTAATCGTTCTTGTTGCTTTGCAGTTTGCCAGTTCTCGTGGTTGGCCGCTGTTCATGCTTTGCAAGTACTTGGACTCAATATTTTGCCCGAAGCAAAGTATCAGTGCATGTATATTGGGCAGCTAAATGCACAGAAACCACATACCCGCGCACACGAGGGTTGGACCCTCCCGCGTGTAGCCGTGCGCGGCTTAGCCGTGTCTGGGGAAAGGGGGATCCTGGGGGTTGAGCCGATGCTGGGTGTTTGGACCTTTAAGGCCCCCGGCGGAGGCAACACACCCCTTTGGCCTCTGCTTCGCATAGACGGCACCTCCAGATGACCCACCTGGAGGAAACCGGCAGTCGCCTTTTCCTGTCTCTCACTTCACACATCTTCGTCTTTCCCTCTCACTTTTAGTCTTTCCTGTCTTCTTTTTCTTCTGATAACTTCCAACATTCCTGGCGGCGAGGGTTAACCTGGTGTGCTATGACCTACCTTGGTTATAACATATGTGGTTATAGCGACGATGTACAGTTGGCATGGTAGGGTTTGCTTAGTGCCTCTCAAGAGGCCATGGACACAACATCGAGTCAGAAGGCGCAGTTGACGCCTAAGGAGCGGCGCGGTTTTGCCGATCGCTCCAAAAAAGACAAAACTCCAATTACAGGGCCCCAAAAGGGCATCATAAGCTAAACCAAGTTCATTCTCTTTGACACATAGCACAACATTTATTTTAATATGGATACACTGATTATTCAGTGGAATATCAGAGGCCTCCTTTGCAACCTCGATGATATCCAAGAACTCCTTAATCAACTAACTCCTAAAGTGCTGTGTGTCCAAGAGACTCATTTGAAATCTAAACACAAACACTTCCTACGTCAGTATGTTATTTTTCGGAAGGATCGCGATGATGCCCTCGCATCATCCGGCGGCGTAGCCATCATAGCTGACAAATCTATAGCCTGCCAACACTTACAGCTACAAACACCCCTTGAGGCAGTGGCCATTCGAGCTGTACTGTTAAATAAGCTGATAACCATCTGCTCCCTATATATACCACCGCATTTTCAGCTCCACGAACAAGAATTCCAAACACTAATAGATCAGTTGCCTCAACCATATCTTCTGCTTGGAGATTTAAATGCCCACAGCAACCTATGGGGCGACTCGCGCTGCGACGCGAGAGGTCGCTTGATTGAACAGTTCCTTTTTTCTTCAGGTGCATGTCTTTTGAATGGGAAGGAGCCCATGTATTATAACATGGCAAACAAAACATATTCCTCAATATATCTTAGCATAGCATCTCCTACTCTTCTACCTTACTTTCAAGGGAAAGTTATTAAAAACCCATACGGGAGTGATCATTTCCCTGTAGTTCTAAGCACACCTATGGCTAATGAATGCCTTCCACAATTACCTCGCTGGAGAACTGACTCGGCTGACTGGGAAACGTTCAGAAAGCTTGCTTGTTTATCCTGGGACGACATTTGTGCTTTAAGCATAGACGCTGCGATTGAATATTTTACGGCTTTTCTCCTTGACACCTCCTCCAAATGTGTCCCTGTAACAAGTGGATTGTCCACAAAACGCCGTCTTCGATGGTGGAACGATGAGTGTCGAAAAGCGCGAAAGAAGCAAAACAAGGCATGGGGTTTACTTCGGGATTCTCCGACAGCAGAAACTCTAGTCAATTTCAAGCAGGTCAAATCCCAGGGTCGAAGAACGCGGCGACAAGCTAGAAGAGAGAGTTGGAGAAAGTATATATCAGGCATTAACTTCTACACTGACGAAACAAAGGTTTGGAATAGAGTTAATAGAATAAAGGGTCGACAGTCTTACTCTCTGCCTTCAGTGAATACTCAAGGCGACAGCATGGAAGATCAGGCGAACTTTCTTGGCGCACATTTCGAAAAGATATCCAGCTCGTCGCACTACTCTGAAACATTCCAAAGGTACAAAAGGCAAATAGAAGGACAACCATTAGAACGGAAAAGCACAAAATACGAGGCATACAATAGACCCTTTTGCATGGCAGAGCTTCAGGCAGCCCTAAACAGCTGCAACCAATCTGCCTCCGGATCTGACCGCATACTATATGAAATGCTTAAACACCTGCCGCCTGAAACACAAAAAACACTTCTTTGTCTCTACAATTCTATATGGTCGTCCGGCCGCATTCCCTCTGCTTGGAAAGAGGCCATCATAATTCCTATTTTGAAACAGGGTAAGGACCCTTCTTTGGCAAATAGTTATAGGCCTATAGCATTGACGAGCAGCTTATGCAAAGTTTTTGAAAAGATGGTAAACAGTCGCCTGGTACATTATCTAGAAATTAACAAGAAATTAGATCCATATCAATGTGGCTTTAGAGAAGGCAGATCAACGACAGATCAGCTTGTACGCATGGAAATGTATATCAGGGAAGTTTGTCCGCAAAGAGCTTGTGTTGTCCGTGTTTCTTGACATGGAGAAGGCGTATGATACCACGTGGCGCTTCGGGATCCTTCGGGATCTTTCTGCAATGGGCATTCGCGGCAACCTGCTGAGAATCATTGAAAGCTATCTCTCTAACAGGACATTTCGTGTTATATTTGGCAACGTGCAATCTCGACCATTCATACAGGAGACAGGCGTACCGCAGGGTGGAGTACTGAGCTGTACGTTATTTATTGTCAAAATGAATTCCCTCCACACCGTATTACCTCGCACACTCTTCTATTCCGTCTATGTAGACGACGTACAGATAGGGTTCAGGTCATGCAATCTTAGCATTTGCGAGAGGCAGCTACAACTTGGCTTGAATAGATTCTCAAGGTGGGCGGACGAAAATGGTTTCAAATTGAACCCCCAAAAGAGCACATGTGTCCTGTTTTCTAACAAAAGAAGTGTACTACCACAACCCGATATTAGCCTTAATGGAGAAAGACTAACTGTTAGCCCTGAACACAAATTCTTAGGTGTTATCCTGGACACAAAGCTTAACTTCGTTCCCCACTTAAAATATCTTAAAGAAAAATGCCTCAAGACCATGAACCTCCTCAAGCTGCTCTCTCGAACAACCTGGGGCAGTGACAGGAAGTGTCTGCTGAGCCTGTATAAGAGTCTCGTACAATCACGCCTCGATTACGGAGCCGTGGTGTACCACTCCGCAACTGAGAATGCGCTAAAGATTCTCGACCCAGTCCACAACCTCGGTATACGACTGGCAACAGGCGCCTTTAGAACTAGCCCTGTTGAAAGTTTGTACGTCGAGGCCGACGAATGGTCCTTACATCTACGCAGAACATTCTTAAGTTTTTCATACTACACTAAGGTAAAATCAGACACTGAGCATCTGTGTCATTCCAATGTTAGCGACCTGTGAGTTGCCAGACTTTACAGTAACCGCCCACGTATTAGAACTCCTTTGAGCCTACGTTTGGAAGCAATGGCAGAAGAAACAAACATCCATCTCCCAGAAAATATCTTAATGCCTGCCACTCGCCTTCCACCGCCTTGGGAATGGCAGACCATGGAGTGCGATATCTCTTTTGTTGCAATAACGAAACATGCACCTCCTCGAACGTGCAACGTGCAATCACACATCACACTTCCTCGAACTCCAAGCGAAGTACTCCTGTGCCGAGTATTATACAGATGCTTCTAAATCATCTGCTGGTGTCGCGTATGCAGCTCTTGGACCAGTTTTTTCCACCTCCGGTACTCTAAATCCTAACACAAGTATTTTTATGGCTGAAGCGTACGCAGTACTCTCAGCCGTAAAGCACATCAGAAAAACAAATCTGAATAAGGCCATCATTTTCACAGATTCATTAAGCGTAATAAGGGCCTTAATGAGTTTTCGAAAACATGAGAACCCTGTTTTTAATGAACTATACACACAACTATAACCAGCATTAATGTACAACCAGAACATCATCCTATGTTGGGTACCTGGCCAGAGGGGCATAAAAGGCAATGTAGCTGCTGACGAAAGTGCAACGTCAGTCACCTTTAATGAAACGGATATGAATAAACCTATATCAGCAAAAGAACTTAAGCCCTTCTTACGCAACAAACTGAGGAAGTACTGGCAGGACCAATGGGATAATGCAGTATTGAATAAGCTACACATTATCAAGCCAAAATTAGGGAACTGGATAACTGAAAGAACAACAAGACATAAGGAAGTGCTTCTGTGTAGATTAAGAATAGGACATACGTACGCCACTCACTCCTACCTTTTGACGGGAAGCGAACCTCCGACATGTAGCAAATGTGGCAACAGGCTTACAGTTATTCATGTTCTTATCCAATGCACTGAAATAGAGGCAGAAAGAAAAAGCACTTTCTCTCTGCTTATATCCAACACATATCCAATGCACTGAAATAGAGGCAGAAAGAAAAAAGCACTTTCCCTCTGCTTATATCCAACACATACCGTTACATCCAGCATTTTTTCTTAGCAATGAACCCCTTTTTACTTTTCAATCACTATTCAACTTTTTATTTGAAACTGACACCCTAAATGTGATTTGGCCAGGCTACTTGCAGCGCGGCCTCCACCTGGAGGTCGTAGCTGCAATGAAAACATTTTCTAGAGCACCTGCCTCCCAGCCCTTGCTTTGAAGGCTTTGCTGAGGCACTAGTGCTACAGATTTTACGTAATTTACTGAACATCCCCATCTTGTGAAACATCTATTGTCATCGCAGAAACGATCAATCACTGTCATTTTTTATATTATGTATATACTTGTATTTTACGCACTTTAGAGCAAATAAATTTTAGGCCCTTTTACAGCCACATCGCACCATTTTAGGCCACTATACAGCAGTGTTTCATTACTCCCCGCAATTAACACCCATAGATCATTCAGAAGTACAGATCATCAACTTGGCGCTCTTTGGTCACATCTGGCCCTTGCGCCAAAAAACCCTACTACTCAATCAAATGCACAGAAAGTGGAATTCGCGGAAATTTTCACGCGTAAGCGCTGTTTGCTATATTCCGACCACGTTCACTGAGAATAAACGCAACCTTAAAATGGTTGGCGGCAGCTTTAAGGAACGTATAAGGACGCTTTTTGCAATAAGGACTTCCATGCATGAAAATTCTATTGCATGGCCTACGTGATCAGATATTCGTGAATGACGGTGCTTCAGCGCTTTTTGCGAACTCGATGTTACAAGCAGGGCTTGTCATCGATGATATGCTAAAGGTTGGGCGTCGCTATCGGCAACAAAAACATAAATGAGGTAGGATAATAACCAGATCCCAGGGGCGTAATTATTGTACAGGCTCATCTGAGAAGCCCGAGCCCTGAAGACTAGCATCGTCTGGTGAGAAGGGCCAAACTCAGGCCCATGGCACCGTTAACTAAGGACGCCGTGATCCTCGGACGGTTCCACCGCCAGTTCGTTCTATAAATAATTTTTATTCCTCCCCTAAACCGTACGAAGCGACAGAGAATGAAAGCAACAAGAGAATATGGGAAGCTAATTGTGTTTATTTGCATTGCAATGTATAACAATAATAAGGTGAAGCGAAAATAGAACTGCTTGCAGGAGGGAGCCGAGCCCACATTTCACGCATTACGCGTGCTGTGCTGTAAGCATTGGTAATGTTCCACACGTACAGTTCTTCTGCTCTACAGCTTCCATTAACATGATTATTTAGACATTTCGATTAACCAGACAAATTCTTTTTTTATGCTTTCTCCAGTTTCGTTGTCTGTTACTTCGCATGGTTGAGATTAACGACATTTCATTCCGTTTAATTTAACTAGATACTCCCTGTCCGACTCTCCAGCTGTCCTTCTTAAAAAGAGCTCAGTTCTCTTCCACTTTGTGAAAAAGGATGACCAGCGAAGCTGTATAAGTGGGCCCCTTAATGGGGAACTGCACCTCCGCCGCGGCTCGTCCCGGCATTGCTCTATCTTCGGGATATTTTTTCACACGCCGACACGACAGTGTGAAATGTAGCGCCTAATGGCTTCGCTATAAAAACGATGATGTGAAAATAGTCGCACAGAAAAAATGTAGATTGAAGTTTGCTTTATGGTTTCGTAAGAAGAAACGTTCACTAGACACCACCCTGCACAGTCGAGCGCCTTTACAATAAATGCGTCGACAACAAAATGACCCGCATAACTAAGGAATAATGCTCTCCCGGATCTGTATAACGCATGATTTCGGAGGCCCCAAGCGGTCCGATATAATGGCATTCGCCTGCGTGTACCACCATTAGAGCCCAGACAAAGAACAAAAGTTCGCCCTATAGCTTGCTAAGAGCAGCTCTTCAAGAAAAAACACGAAAAATATATTTTTTTTTTGTTTGCCGCGATATTCAGGTGACTTAAATAAGCGAAAATTTGACTCCTTTTCTCAACGCGAATGAGTTGTACCGTTCGCAAAAGTTGAGAGCATATTTTTTTTTTATCTTGGCATTCATGTGTTTGTGTTTCTTGTTTAATATGGCTGATAATTTTAAGTGTGAATGCTTACACATGTTGCGGGCGCTGATCTTCTTATACCTCATTGAAACCTAACCGTTCGGATAACGTGCTTGCGTTACCTTTTAAATAAATAAATAAATAAGTAAATAAATAAATAAATAAATAAATAAATGTCGCTTGCTTCGCGATGCTATAAGAAAACTGTGAATTCGTAATTTGAGGACAGGTATCGTAGATATACTGTGTTGCATTAAATTTTTTAAAAAGCTTATAGGCAGCTTTATAATAATGGATTATCACGCCAATAATCCTGTGCACATAGGTTAAATAAATGCCAACATGCTGGTGCCTCTGCATGCTCTGTAAGGTGGACTCCGCCGCATCCTCCAAAATCTAGTGCTCGTAACTTTTGCTCATACATGCGTTGGGACCATTGGCAGAGGCTCACTGCGTAAACAAGCAGCAGCAGTAAAGAGAACCTTGAATTCAGTTCTGTCTTTAAATACCGCGTTTTTAATGGGCCGTTGAAGTTTTGCAACGAGAACAATAATTTTGTTTTTACCAACTACAGGGTGGCCGGCGTCGTGCATGCTCCATGGAAACGAGAAAGCTCCGAAGTGAGCGCTTTCGCATTTAACGATTGACCGCGACGGGATGGTGCCAGCTTGTTTATCAGCAGGAGGAGGCTGTCAGGTCCTTAAATGTGACGCACAGCTGGGCTTCCTCGTCAAGCGGTTCATGCTTTTGGAATCTCATGCGGAAGTTGTACCTATTGAATTGTGTTTACCTACTCTAGAATTCTTTCATTTTGCAGAAAGAAGGCAACCATTTAGGAGACTATAATATTGCCAGCACAGCGATAAATGCAGAATTATATGGTTGAAAGAAAGCGACGTACGTTCATTTCTACAACATGTTTACGCGGACGGGTTCGTTGGTAAAACTTAGGGTGTTCCCGTAATTTTCTCCAAATAATACCTTTTAACAGACAGACAGACAGACAAGAAACTTTAATTGGTCCTAAGGAACTACCGTGTCGTAGTCGCGGGCCGCACCTGCGCCGGGGGCGGAAGACCGTGATCTTCAGCCCTGTCGCAGGCCCTTTGGACAGCCCGAAGCTGGACTTGAAGGTCGGTGCTCTTGACGGCTTCATCCCAGTCCTCTTGCCGGTTTAAAGGCGAGTGGCGCAAAGCAGAACATTGCCACAGCATGTGGTTCAAGGTCGACCGTTCCTCGCCGCAGTCTGGGCAGCGGGGATCCACACCTGGAGAGTAGTGGCTCAGCCTCGAGCGAGACGGAAAGGAGCCCGTCTGCAGCATTCTCAGCACCGAGGCCTGGGGTCTGCCCAGCTTCGGGTGAGGAGCCGGATACTGTCTGCGTCCCAGCTGGTAATGAGTAGTGATCTCGTGGAAAGTAAGCAGCGGGTCCGTGGTTCGGTCGATCCCCTGCGAAGCCGGGCTCCTCGGACTGGCGCGG
Organism: Dermacentor albipictus; assembly: GCF_038994185.2. NCBI lineage: Eukaryota > Metazoa > Arthropoda > Arachnida > Ixodida > Ixodidae > Dermacentor > Dermacentor albipictus. Next base: position 49,506,164 of record NC_091822.1, read on the forward strand.
TTGATGAGACCTCGCGCCTGGTCGTGGGCCAGCTCATTAGGGTTGATCGAGCCGGGGGAGACGTTCCGGCCCATGTGAGCCGGGAACCAAGTGATGACATGACCGGCCGTGCCTGTCTTACGGGTCCTCAGCACCGCCGCAGCCTCGGCCGAGACAGAGCCGGCGAGAAAGGCCATCGCCGCCGACCTGGAGTCCGTGAAGATATGCGTGCGCCCGGGTTCGCACAGAGCCAGCGCCACTGCGACTTGCTCTGCGACGGACGCCGTCGAACGTTGTATAGACGCCGCATTCAGGATCTTGCCCTGGGGGTCAACCACCGTGGCCACGTACGAGTTTGATCCGGGATACCGCGCCGCGTCGACAAAGGACGAGCGCTCTGGGGTTTGCAGGGCAGTCTTGATGAGTGCTCGGGCTCTGGCTGCGCGCCGGGCCTCGTTGTGTTGTGGATGAACATTCCTCGGGAAGGGGGAGACTCGAAAGGTTTCCCTTTCACTCTGGCAAAGCGGGACGGCGCACGACTCCTCGGCCATGGCTGCCAGACCCGCCATCTCGAGTATTCGGCGGCCGGCCTTGGTGGTAGAGAGGCGAACGATCTGTGCCGTTTTCTGCGCTTCGACCACTTCGCTCAGGGTGTTGTGGACCCCGAGTTGCATCAACTTCTCCGTGCTGGTCGTCACGGGGATGCCGAGGACTCGTTTGATACTCTTCCTCATGAGTGCGTCGATCTTGTTCTCCTCCGAACGTGACCAGTTTAGCGCAGAAGCCACGTAGTTGATATGGCTCATAAGGAAGGCGTGGTAGATCCTTATGAGGTTGGCTTCGCTGATGCCCCCCCTCCTGCTCGTCACTCGCGAAACAAGTCGAAGCATGTTCTCCGTCTTCGCACTCAGGCGCGCGATCGTTTGCGCGTTGTTGCCCTTTGCATTGAGGACCAGTCCGAGCACTCTGAGAGAATCCACCCTCGGGATGCGCTGACCCGTCTTCGTTCTGAGTTCGATCGGTACTTGGTCCAGCGTCGTGTCGAACTTGCGGCCTTTTCTGTCGGGTCGATAGAGCAAGAGTTCCGACTTAGTCGGCGAGAGGACGAGTCCCGTGCCCTCGAGGAATTCTTCCGTGACTTGCAAGGCCTCTTGCAGGGCCCGCTCCACCGCTGCGTCCGACCCACCGCCGCACCAGATGGTGATGTCGTCCGCGTAGATAGCGTGATTGAGATTGACGGCCCCGATGCGCTCGAGTCGGACTGATAGGTCTCTCATGGAGATGTTGAAAAGCAGTGGAGATAACACCGCACCCTGCGGCGTGCCGCAGGCTCCCAGCGCGTATCCGTCCGACTTGACCTGGCCCAATTTGATCGTGGCCTTGCGATCCCTTAGGAAAGAGCTCACGAACGCGTGAAAACGTTCGCCGAGGTTCAATCTCGTCACAGAGTCGAGGACGTGCTTGTGCTTGACCGTGTCGAAGGCCTTGGCGATGTCCAGCGCCAAGATGCCTCGGACGTCTCTCGTGACCACGTCGACTATCTGCCTCTTGATCAGCAGCATGACCTCTTGAGTGGACAGGGAGGGTCTGAAGCCGACTATATTCGGCGGGAGGAGGTGTCGTTCCTCGACATGCCTCGATATTCTGTTGTGGATGACATGCTCCGCCACCTTGCCCACGCAAGACGTGAGCGAAATGGGTCGCAGGCTGTCCATGGCTGGTGTCTTGCCCGGCTTCGGAATTAGGATCACCGAGGCTTCCTTCCAGGCATCCGGTACGATGCCGGCCTCCCAGACATTGTTTATTTCTTTGGTGAGCAGTTCGATCGAGCCTTCGTCTAAATTTCGAAGGAGTCTGTTCGAGATTCCATCCGGCCCGGGCGCCGATCTTCCGTTGAGGCCTTGAAGGGCCGCTCTGACTTCCGAGACGGAGAAGGGGGCGTCGAGCTCCTCGTCCGCCTTGCCGCCGTAGGCCGGGTAATCTTCTGGCCCGGACTGCCCGATGGGGAGGTAGCGACGCGCGACTTCGTCCATCACTTCGGTCATAGATGCGCCTTCGCTGTTAAGCTTGTGGACCAGCCTATCGATAGCCAGAGTGTGGTTTCTCTTAGACTGGGTGTCGTCCAATAACTGCTTGAGGAGGTTCCACTTGCCTCCCGCACGCATCTGGCCGTCGACGGACGCGCACACTTCGTTCCATTGCTGCTGGCCGAGCTCCTTGCAGTGCGATTCGATCTCGCGGTTGAGGGTCGCAATCCTCCTCCGGAGGTTGCGATTCAGCTTCTGCGTCTTCCATCTGGCCGTGAGGGAATTCTTAGCTTCGAGCAGGTGCGCCAATCGAGCGTCCATGCGATCGAGCTTGAGGTCTGTTTCAACGGTCCTGGTGACCGCAGCTACATCCTTCTTGAGCTGCGCCACGAGGTCCGCAAACGACTCGTATTTCGCGTGGTCGTCCTTCCTTCTCTTTCGGAAGGCGTCCCAGTCGACTATTTCGAAGGACCTCTGCGGGGCCGCGCTGACCGGTAGGGAGATTTCCACGATGTAGTGGTCACTTCCCAGGTTCTCTTGTAAGTTGTGCCACTCTGCTCCCGGCGCGTTCTTGACGAAGGCCAGATCTGGGGTGGTGTCTCTCGAGACCGAATTTCCCATGCGTGTGGGGTAATGGGGGTCGGTTATCAGTTCTAGGGAGCTGTCAGTCGCTGCCTGCAGGAGTCTGCAGCCTTTGGGAATGCTTCTCACGTAGCCCCAGGCTTCGTGCGGCGCGTTGAAATCTCCAGCCAGAACAAGCGGCGTCTCCCTCGCCTTGGACGATGCCTTGGTTGTTAGGCTGTAGAAGGTCTGCCGGTTGTCCCTAGGCGAGCAGTACACATTGATAACGTAGACGCTGTTCTTGAGCCAACTGTTTGGTATGATCTCGACGAGCAACGCTTCCAGCTTGGTGTTGCCAAGACGGAGATCGTGCTCCTGGAAGGCGCACTTATTTGCAATAAGTATCGCGATGCCGAGCCCGTTCTCCGCCAACGACGAGACAGCTCGGTACCCCTGGAGGGAAATTGTTTCCATTCCCGTTTCCTGTAGCAAAATGACGTGGGGCCTCTCTTGCGGCTCCCGGGCCTTGATGAACTGCACCAGTTGAGGCCTGCGCCTTTGGCCTGCGCCACCTTTTAAGAAAAATGTATATGTCAAAAAGGTAATAATGCTCACAAGGAAATCTTTCACAGAAACAATATTGCCACCTGTCACGCGATCAATGCACTTTTTATGCCCCTGGTCTAAGCAGTACTGCGTGGTGAAATTGGGTGCCAGTCCAAAGAGAATGCAGAATTTTGCAAGGGTGTTGTGGAGCAGAGAGAACTAGCCACCTTCGCTGTGGTCGCGAAAGTTCGGGGATATCAGCACTCCAAGCAGGACAGCCTTCACGTAATGTGGCGTGTGCGTTTGCTTTTCGTTTATGAGAACGCACTGAACGTGAAAGAATGGTACAATTAGATTGGCAGCACCAAAAGTGAAGGAAAGTGCGAATAAAAGCCGAATCAACGTTCTCCTCGAAGTGTAGGTGGCCAAGCAGAACTGCGATGCCGCAAGCTGGTCCATTGTGTTGCGAGAGCGGGTACGTTTTCCTGATTATTTATTAAGCGTTATGTTGATCAATGAGCCATCCAGCTACCTTTATAGGCGTTTATCCGAGCGGAAATGCTTTCATGTGTGCAAATGAAACAGTTTCGCAATCTCAGCACGCACATCGCTCCTGTCCAAGCCGATTGCCATTTAGAGAAGTTTGGGACGCTTCTTTCTCATGTTTCTCTTAATGTGCGACTGCTGCAAACTCTTTCCTTCATATCTGCCTTCCATCTATCGCCTTTGACACTTGATTTTTATTGCTCTTTTTGATATGATTAAACGAGGAATGCTGCGTGCTCCGCAATTTTCGCCGCGCCACCTTCACTATATCTGGCCACTTGGTTCAAACCTCATATTCTTTGCCGATATGAGACGGGAAGGTATGCCCCGTGTATTTTGTTTTACATGAGGAGTGCAAAGTGTTAAGTTTTCTTTCAAAATTGTGTGAACATTTGTACTTCTATGTACCCTTAGCCATATATAGCAGTAGCGATCACTAAACAGAAATAGTCAATGCTCTGCAGCGTCAATAGATAATTGGTCGTATTGCACTTCGGGTGAGTTGCTTAGACACGCTACGTATCTGATGGCACTTAACTGAGGTGGGCGCCTCCCATCCTGTCGCACATGGTTTAAACACCCCCTCCCCCCCAAATTACTTTCCTTTAAGCATTTGGTTTAGTGTACTTATTCATGTAACTTTGCAAAAGCTCTGAAATAACAAGTATAGCAGTGACATGACTAGCATTAGCGAGATAATTTAGGTGAGCCGATTGACTCGATTTTCAGTAGTTAGCATAACAAGCAACCAGACAAAAAAATGTTAAACCAAGTACTGGAGGCGTTAGCATTTTCAATACATCTAATTCTGTATGATTTTTATATTTGTAATAATGCTCATCTTATTACCCATATAAATAGGAAATTGGTGAAATAATGTCGCAGTTTAGCCCAGCCGATACTCCTAAGTTTGGTAAACGTACGAACATTCCCAAGAAATTGGACAAATGAAGAGCGTTCTCAGTTGCCTAATTAGTAAAGCATCACATGCCTAATGTGGAAGTTGTAGGTTTGGCTTCCACATGGGGCGAGTTGCGTTTATTTTACTGATATTTCACTTTCTCATGAAGTATTTTTCATTTTTGATTCCCCTTACCTCCCTCTCCAAGCGTTGGCTACGCCACATAGTTTCACCCCAGTTCCCCATCGAGTGCGATTGGAGAGGTTTGCAAACGGAAGAAGAGTGAACTTTTATCTGCAGGAAGTAGCAGTGCTATTGAAATTGCACATAGTTATTTGAAACACAGTTACCGCCGCATACTGCTATACTAAAGCTCTGATCACAGACTGTTGAAGCCAATCAGAACCTCTTACCTCCTCAAACACTACCGCTATCGCTGTTCTCAATTTTGTCGATAGAAAGTGCCCAGAAAATGAGATGCGAAAGTTACAATCGTAGGACGTCATAAATAGCTGAGAATGCTGTAACTCAGCTTTTCAGGAATGAAAAATTGCAGAGTACAGTCATGGAAACAAATTTAAAAGTAACGTTCTGAAAGAAAACAGCCTCAGTGGATTAATTTTCATCATGATTTTTTCCATGCCTTTATACTAAAAAAAAAGGTATGCAAAGCTATGGTTTCGTTTGGTACAGCAATAGAGGGCTCAACAATAGGTCCCCTCGCACATTTGTTATTACGCACGGCAAGTCATAAAATGCTGTAAAGTTAGAATCCTAAAAGTTTATTATTGACGCAGATAGAAGCACATAAAATGTTACCAGCCGATAGTGCCAGGAGGCGAGCTACCCTACCCGAGGCACATGCTTTCTCTCCCATCGCCTCGACCAGCGTTCGCAAGAGAATTTTTACCTCTGCTTTTCTTTGTGTAGAAGCCGTGAGCTAATGTGACGTTTACGTCACAAGTAATGCCTATGGTTTTTTTCTTCGTTCTACCCTTGTTTGTGTTTATTTTTAGTGCGTTAGCATTAGGAATATCGAAGTTGGAAAAATGTGTGAGTGTGAAGTGTGGCAAACATGTCACGAGATATGTATATATATTGTGAGCATTAGATTCAACCTTCATATTCGTTCTTATATATTGTCGCGTCCATATCTGTGCCCAACGACGCTGACGACGAAGACGACTACTTGGAGAGTGCAACCGTGGTGCTAGAAAAGAAGCCTGAGCTGAGCCCTTGTTCTATCTCCATTAAATACGTCTCCACACTCTTGTCGCCAGTGAACCGCGACACTGATGGAAGTGCTGGGTGTCGCATAATCGACAAATGATTGGGACGACTCTTGCGAGCAGCCGTATACAGCCCTTCAAGACATCGTCCATGGGTCGAGACACCTGTACACCACGCAAGCCGACTCCCGGAAGGTCTGGGTCCAGAATTCGGTCTCTTGCAAGGAACTTTGTCATCGACTTCACCGACTCAGGAAATGGTGCTTGCAAGTCCAACACAGGTGTCTGTTCACAACAATCCAGTCCCCACAACCTTCCAAAGTGACACACATAAAGACGCTGAAGACTCGCTGCATAAGTACGAGCGCGTAGCTAAGATAACTCAGTGGCGTCCCGACCAGAAGCTTTGCAACGTGTAGTTCGCTCTTGAAGGTAGCGCAAGGCCGTGATTTCAAAACCACGAGGCACACTTACTCACGTAGGACGAGTTTTGCCATCGGCTACTTGATACCTTCGAAAGCACTGATCACCGCCGAGGTAATGCCCAACATCTTCTGGAGTTGCGAATTCAAAAGCCCAACGAGACTGTTTTCATGTTTGACAAAGACATGTCTCGTTTGCGCGCATGGCCTCACCGCTCACCAGCCTAACAAGAGAACACGATGTCACGTTTGTGCGGGGAGAGAAGCAAGAAGCGGTATTTAACGAGGCTAAGCAAAAGCGGTTTACACAGTCACTTGCTAGGAACGAGGTGAACTCTACAAAAGCAGGGCCAAATTTAGTTCGAAGTGGGCAGGCCACTTCGCCTGCCTGTCACGGGACGCCCTGATATGACGTGTACCCACTGATTATGCATGATTACGCCGAACAAAATAAAAAGAACAATTAGAATTCCATGCTTTTTTTGCCATTGGCCCTGTGGGGTTGGCAAAATTAATTTTGGGCTGGGCCCGCGTTCTATTTTTCTCATGCGACACCACAAAATGGCGATAGCTCACTGAGTCGAAGTAGCGTGTGTGCTACAGCTCAACACAAGACAGGACCAAAGAAGGTATAAAATGACGACACGGCGCTGTCACGTTTATACCTTCTTTTGTCCTGCCTTGTGGTGCGCTGTAACGCACCTTACTATGAATCCCAACCAACTGGCCCAACTTGCCGTCTTGAAGCGTGTGTCCCTTTATGCATGATGCACAAAACTTAAAATTTTTCGGAATTGCCGGGGAGTGGCGCCGTTCCACTGTGAATGGAAAATGGCTGCCCACCAATCGCTCTTGCACAAGCTAGTCGAAGCTGCCGGGGAGAATGGTACTTGTGTATAATAAATCTTTTTGCTTGGGCGTATTACGTTGTTGGCCACTTTAGGCACGTATACGAGAACACGCTGGCAACGCTTCTTCGCTCAGGACCCGTTCTAGAGGCATTTTTAATCCTCCGTTGTACAACACCATCATTTTGACCATCCACTGAGAGCTAAACAAAGGAAGCTGATCAATTGTAGACTCCGGCATCACGCTTCCTGATGAAGGCATCTAATGATGCAAATAGCATTCTTTCGCTACTTCAGTCATTTTTAGCCTATCTATCTATCTATCTATCTATCTATCTATCTATCTATCTATCTATCTATCTATCTATCTATCTATCTATCTATCTATCTATCTATCTATCTATCTATCTATCTATCTATCTATCTATCTATCTATCTATCCGACCAAATCGCCTAAGTTCTCTACCTGCTTGGGCCACTAGGTATGTTTTCCTGGTCGTCGTGATGCGTTGTGGTTTTTCCATTGCCGTCAGTCCTGCTTCTGGGTATGTTACCCTCCTCATGACGTTGCCGCCATGCCTTCTTCCCTGACCCGGTGGCACAAGTTGTCCAATAGTTTTGACCCCTAGGTATGGGCTCGTGGTCATTGGATCGCTGTCATTCCAGTTTTGTCATCCGCCACCCGTTATGGCGTCGTCGTTACGCCACAGTCGTCGTACAGTCATCATGCTTTTGTTCTCTCACAACAATAGTGATGCCATCGTGCTCGTTCAATCGTCGTCATTCCAGCTTCATGATTTGACAATCGTCTTTCTGGCATCGTCACGCATTCTACGGCAACGCAGTGGTCCATGTTGTCTAATAGCTTCGGTCACTATGTGGTGGGGACCAGGATGCCGTCGTGGTTCTTGCGTCGTCGTTATTCCAGCTTTGTCATCAGACTATCACCACGCCCTCTTTATTGCACCCTTGTCATCACACACTCATAGTCATTCTGTGGTTGTCTAGATGTCATTTCATCATTGTCACGAATTCAGTAACGCTATTCACTTGTCGTCATGCCGTCGTCATGCCGCCTTTGTCGTTTCATCGACATCAACATTTCCTCGTCACTGTGTTGCAATTATACTATGGTCATTCAGTGGGATTACGCGGTCCTTGTTACGCTGTCATCGCCAGAGAGTCGCTATAAGCGCCCCCCCCCCCCCTTATCCTAAGACCCTCGTGGGAATGCCGTGGTAGTCTTCGCATCATCGTCACTTCAGCTTCGTCCTACGACTTTCGTCATGCCATCGTTTGGAAATTTTCGCCTGCCGTAGTCGCTTAGCGGCTATGGTGCTGCATTGGTAGGCACGTGGTGTGAAATCAAACTCCGGCCGCGGTGGCTGCATTTCGACTGGGGTAAAATACAAAAAAAAGAAAACTGTGTGCCGCGCTTTGGGGACACGTTAAAGATCACGTAGCGGTGAGAATTAATCCGGAGTCCCTCACTACGGCATGCCTCATAATCCAATCGTGGTATTGAGAAGTAAAACCCCAGAAATCAATTAAATTCTCATAATATCGTCGTCGTCATTGAGGTTATGCGATACAGTCATCGTCACGTCATTGCGATCATGCACGCGTCTTCATCCCATTTTACTCATGCCGTTGTCAGGCTATCGACGTCATTGCATCGTCGTCGGTTGTTATTTGTTGTTATGCCATCGCGGTCGTTCCATCGTCATCAGTGTAACTTTCACATCTGACCCTCCTCATGCTGTCATCATCATAGTGCCGTCGTCAAGCCATCGTCGTCACGCTGTCATTTCATCATCTTCATTACTTCGGTATCATCCTCCCATTGTGTTCATGCCGTCCTCGTCGTACCCCCTTCGTCCTAATTTAAGTGGTCATACCCATGCAGTTACACCGCCTTGCTGCCGGAACGAAATCATTGCTTCTTTACTCCATTGTCACGGCGTCGACGTCATAGAGTCGTTGTCATGTCTCAATGTTCATTGGCGAACTTGGCAAGTGAGTTCCGTAACATCATCATCATCATCATCAGCCTGGTTACGCCCACTGCAGGGCAAAAGCCTCTCCCATACTTCTCCAACAACCGCGGTCATGTACTAATTGTGGCCATGCCGTCCCTGCAAACTTCTTAATCTCATCCGCCCACCTAACTTTCTGCCGCCCCCTGCTACGCTTCCCTTCCCTTGGAATCCACTCCGTAACCCTTAATGACCATCGGTTATCTTCCCTCCTCATTACATGTCCTGCCCACGCCCATTTCTTTTTCTTGATTTCAACTAAGATGTCATTAACTCGCGTTTGTTCCCTCACCCAATCTGCTCTTTTCTTATCCCTTAACGTCACACCTATCATTCTTCTTTCCATAGCTCGTTGCGTCGTCCTCAATTCCTCAACCTCAAGTCCTCAACACAGTCAGATGATATTATGTGTTTTATGGCCAATGCAACGAATATATCAGAATTACCACTAAACATGTTATATTAACGTGACTATAGGAATATCATCTCCTCGCTTCATTGCTCGATTACTCTTCGCATTACCGTCGACAGTCACCGTGAGAGTTCTACCTTTATTTTATCACTGCGCTAGATGGGCCCCACCGAAATGGTCTACACACCTGCGAGCACCTCGCCTATTTTAAGCCATCTCGATGAAAACACGTCTAAGTAGGCAATGCTATCTGCTTCGAAAGCCAACAAAAGTCACCTATAAAGGTGGACAGCACTTGATTGTGCTATTGAGACAACGATGCAGGTCTCCGCCCGATGCATACGTTGGCGGTTGCGTAAGTTTGACAAGAGCAAATAGGAATAAAATGAAAAAACGGAGTACCTTAATGTTATGCGGCCCCTGATGCCGAAGGAGTTAAACTTTAGCGCTGCATGAAGAAAAATGTTATGGGCACATATTAGTCGTACTATGACGACTACGAATATACCACGCAATCAGTTATAATCGGATGAGCCGCTTTTCTCTGGTAGTTGTGTAAGAAGAGTTTTGTTAATGGTTGATTTACGAAATGAAGGGGCTGTTATAATCGCGATATTCGTAGTTCTTTGAAAATTGAGAACGAGCTCCTCTGACGCTGTGTCATAATTACACGTGGGAGCAATACGTTGGCGTGAGTCCGCACGCAAGGCAGTTCTTGCTGAGAACAAGAGCGCCCTGGCAGCTACCAAGGATTTCAGAATGCCGGCATGATGAGGAGCATGGCCAGTGGCGTTCGATGGGCCGCAGACAGCGCCGCCTGAATCTTTCGGTAACGTTAGCTTGACGCTCATTCACACCGGCGATTAGCAATTTTGCATGGATCCCCGACCATCAGTTGTTTTCACTGCCGGCACAGTGAGGCTTAGCTACATTTTGTCAAGTGATCACCGCTCATTACGAAAGCATAGAGTCAACTTTTACAGCTGCGGTGATGCCTTCATGTTCCCTTTGGCGTCTACGACAGGCTAAAGGGTATCGGGCTGTTCATGAAATTACTAAGAAGGGCAGTCAATGGAGCTGGAGGGCTTGATGCTGCTATGGTTCCAAGAAACATAGGGATATCGGACGCAAACTTGAAATGATCATTTGGCCTAACCTAGAGCTCAGTAGCGGTTGTTGTCGCTCCTAGAAGAGGCCTCAGAATCTAATGAAAGGCCTCGCAGATTGCGACATCCACAGCGACAGAATTTTGGGCCCTCCGTGCTGCTGTGAACCATGTCACTGAGGAACCAGCACAGAAATTAGTCGCATTCTATGGCTCAATAGTAACTCTTCAGAGTCTCATATCTGCATTACATCGCAGTACAGACGAGCAGATGATATCTGAAATAAGAAAAATAACCGCCACGCTCTGGAAACGGGCTACAATATCTGTAGGTGGTTTGTGCGTCAATGTGGCACTGCCGACTATGAATGTTATCAAAAAGCTACCAGGTCTACCCACGAAGGCACCAGATGATTTCAATTAAATTGTCCAGGACAGATGGTGCAAGATAACTTCGTTTGCTGGGTCATACAACGGCACAGGCTTACTGGAGTTCTCCAACCGCCTCTAACTACACCTTTCGTGCCGAGAATGAGAAAGTAAATGATGAGATATTTAAAGGACATTCAGAAGAAATAAGAAATTCACCTTTATTAGCAAGCTGCGCGTCCGGACTAGCAATACGGCCACTGGTACCGCTGCGGAAGGCTTGGAGTGGAAGAAAGATTGAGGAACTAAAAATGGTTGTTGAAGCCCCCTTTATGTCCCCGTAGCAGCTTGAATTGACGTCACAGGTATTGACAACGTCTTCTTGATTGAACTGGTCTATTGGTAAACAATAAATACGTGTAATGCCGAAGAGCCAACGATTTAAACACAGAAGTTGCAAAAATATTTCTTGCGTGAGAGCAAGTTCCGAAAATGACAATTGTTTTAAAACCCGCGACATCACTACCGTACGGGCATGGAAGTTCCGCCGCGAGATTCGAGTAAAGTAACTGGCCGTATTTCCTTTTTACGATTTGTTCACATGTTTACCGAATACCAATGAAAATAGTGTTTGGGAAGTCTGACATAAAATAGTCAACTTTTTGTTTTTAGTATATCCCTTAAACGATTACTTAGCCCCATTACCGAGAGCTTTCGCACTCTCCCATAAAGTTGACCCCGTTCAATTCGAAACAGAATGAGGGCACTCCATTATGGGGTTCAAGAACCATAAAAATAAATTTCAAAGGATTGCTTTGTTCTCAGTTCCAGCTGTTCTTAAAATGCATGGTGCAATTAGCGGAAATGGACCTGCTGAAGCGCGTTACCTACATGAAGAGGCGTACTTAGGTTTTACCATTCAGGGTATGGAGTACTTCGCCAATTAAAACGATTCACTGCTTAAGTTTTTAATTGTTCTATTTAACACACCTGTTTCAACCGTAGAATTAAAGCCGAGGAATAGTCAAATCATGTCTACGTATTAGGATATATAAGACGAGCACCACATTCAGGACCTACGCGTTCCAAAAATACGAAAAAAATGCATTGGTGTTTTAGTCATCATCATTACGGACAGCTTTCCGCACCCACCTGGTAAACAGTTTGCTCGTGCGTGAGTGTACCCTGTAGCCCATTTTGAGGCCGGATATCTGGAAGGTGGTCTTGTACTCGCGATTCCTTATACGCGAAAGTGACTGTACTACTGAACGATTCATGTTTATTTAGTTGAGACCACCAACACCTCGTGTTCAATAAATAAGAAGCCATTTTTTTACTTGGCCAACTGCACATTGCGATCGATCATTCAAGTAATGTCCCCTTCAGGCCTGAGCCTGAGCCTTCGCTCCTGAGCACCTGAATTTGTGCTACGTACTTGGCCTGCATTAAAAAAAATTTGCCAGTCAAAGAAAACAAGAAGAAACGGAGGTATACAATGGGGATAGGAGTTACGGGAGGGAAAAGAGCGGTCAGGACTTTCATTGTTCTTACACAATGCAGAGCAGGTGGCTTATTTTACGTCTTATATCGTTCGCTCCCGCGCTCCTAGCAGAGTAGACAGCTTTGGTTCATCGTTCGAGCATCACTCATTAAGTCTGGTCTCAAAGTACGTCTGTTTAAAGGCACCAACTGTCTGAGTTCATATAACGGCCACTGCTGTACCAGAAATAGCTCTCTTTTTACCACCGGCAAAACTGCCGCAGCGCGTGCATGATTGACGACACCGCTTTTGTTGCCTCGTAGCGTGCGCCGGTGGTTGTCCTGGTGCAGCAGCTCATTCAGCGCATGCGGCTACCTCAATGACTCCACAGTGAAACTATGCACGAATGTACGGTGATTGGTCACGCGAGCACCTCTTGTACGCATTAATGTGCGACGTTGGCGCTGCGCCTAGAAGGGTTCGTGAGCGCGGGGTTCTTTCTTTGACGGCAACAAAACTATTGCACTCGACAGTATAAGCATACGAAAACTATGCGGTGATAAACTAGTCAGATAACATGACCACCCTTTGTATGGTGATCGCTGTTATCGTCTGTTCGGATTGGGAAGTGAGCTTTTTGCACTAGCATGTGGCCCTCACCTTCATTGTATTTATAGCTGGTCAGTGAAGTAATTCGCGTGAAGTGATGCTTGAACAACTTGGTTCATATCGCTGGTTGTCACAGGCAAATAAAAAGAGACTTAAAGTAGTGACAAGCGACTGGTTTTATTTAAGTGAATTGCTTATTATACCCCCTTGTGGAAAGAAAACAAGACAAATAAAAGTGACTAATATACTACATCAAACGCCAAGTTTTAAACATATGTGCACAGTTTTCTGCGGAACCCGACGACTTATTCACATTCATTTTTCGGGAGTGCCAACGGAAGGTGCGCTAATAGAAGTATAACCAAAATTATGTGTCATTTCAGCCTCAGTAAGTTAACGCGTTTGACGAGTCCTATGCTTAGGGATCCCTTTGCATTGAATAGGAAGAGGTGGTCGACCTTAGTCACGGCAGTAAATGTCGAGATGTTCAGGATTGGATGCATAAGATGCACATGATTGCGAGTGTTATTGCGATGTTCATACAAATGGTCGTTAATGCATTCGCGTTTGAACGCCGCCTTATCCACCATGACGGTGTTATTGAATGTGTTACACCCCTTGCGGAGGGTACAACACATGACCTATACTTAAATGAACAGGCTGATGTATGGACATCAGATGCATTCCAGAACTCACACACCTACTAAAGTTTCTGCTAGGATAAAGAAATCGGATTCACGCGCTGTCGATTTTTTTTGCAGCCTGTACGACATAGTGCATACAGGACAGACAGTAGAAAGCTCCAGCTCAGGTTTCATTACTCTGCCTCCGTTGAACGAGCTTCCGCAGCCTTTCGACCACAGCAGACAGCAGAGCTTCATGGCAACCAGCGTTCACCTACTGACGGTGGCGTACCAAATATTTTTGGAGTGGGGGCAAGCCATCTCTCTCTCTCTCATCATATATATATATATATATATATATATATATATATATATATATGGCTGGCCGTGCCCGTCTCCTCTTCTCTTTTCTTAAAATTACCCCTGTACAAAGGCGGAGCCATCCTGCCGACTTACGACATGGAGATGAGCGGGTCATAGTATGTCGTTTCAGGTCGTGAACGTTTACAGCATCTCGACCATGGCGGCGCCTGACAGATGTTAGTGTAAACGGCTCTATAATATAGTTGACCGGGGAGGTGCGTTTGACGATGCGGTATGGTCTGTCATACTTCGACAGGAGTTTTGTCGAAATTCCAGGTGTGGCACAAGGCACGGACAGCAAGACAAGCGTACCAAGGATGAAGTTCGGGTTGGTAGTGTGGCCATAACGATTGTTTTGTTGCCATTGTTGATTGTCGGAGGGGAAATTTCGGGCTAACTGACAGCATTCCTCGTCATATCTGGTGACGGCTGAAACAGGAGCACATTCTGACGCGTTTGTTTGACAAGGTAAAACCGTATCAACGGTAGGGGAAAAACCGCGACCGTAAAAGAGAAAGTATGGAGATAATCCGCTATTACTTTGTGCAGACGTATTAGATGCGTGCATGACAAACCGGAGAATGATGTCAGAGTTTGTATGACCCAATGAAACGTAGATGGCGAGCATGTCACCAAAGGTTTGAGTGAACGCTCCGTGAGCCCATTAGTCTGGTTATGATACGGCATCGTTTTCTGATTATCAATGCGGCACTGAGCAAGCACAGCTTTAACCTCCTGCGACAAAAACATGTGGCTTCTACCTCTCACTGGTTCCCAATGTAAGCCATGACGAAGAATGATACAACGGAGCAGAAAGGATGCAACGTCACTGGCTGTGGCTGCAGGTATCATCATCATCTTCACCAAAAACATTTATTGGTCTCTGCAGGATCTTTTCGATTACTCCATCAGAGTTTTCTTTGACGCTCTTGACTGGGTTCTCTGCGTGCTGACTGGGTTCTCTGATAGGACCAATTTGATCCTCTCAGCGGTCGCAAGGGAGCAGTGCCACCCATTGCTCCGCACTTGAATTTATGAATAAGCCAAAGCGCCGTGACTGAAGCTGAGGATCTAGCTGTCGCTCTAGCAGCGGCGTAGTGCTTCATAACTAGCAAATCTCTAACAATTTTAACTGATTCTCAAGACGCCTGCTGGAATTTTCTGAACCGTAGAATAAGCCACCACGCACTCCATGTATTCTTCGAGACGACAGGTGGCGTAACACACCACACAACACAACTACAGCCGATGCAAGACGAGATATTGTGGGTGCCGGGACATGCAGCAATAGCGTGGAACGAAGAGGCATACATGATAACTCGTGGGCTTGCAATTCGAGCCCTCGAGGAATCCACACTACAATGTCTACCGTCTGTTCCAAATGAATACTCGGCTTTATTGGTACACTACAGGCGAACCAGAATACGATATCCTCCCCCACATAAATCACTCACGAGGGCGGAGGCCACTGATTGGAGACAGCTCCAGACAGGAACTTTCCCCAACTTAAACCTACTGAGTAAATGTACCCCACCAGATACACAGCTAAATGCCCAGGGTGCGGGCAAAAGCCAACCATGTATCCGCCACATGGGAATGCCAACTTATAACAGCAGTCCCAGCAGCGGTTTTGGTATGCTCTGTAAGGTGATTAACTGCGACAATAATCCATGGTTTGCCAGCAGGTGTTAGCAGTAGCGGCCCATAACGGTCAATTCCCACATGGTCGAAGGTACGAGCGTGGCACGGAAGCGGCTGTAAGAATCCGAGGGCCGGATGAGGTGGGTATTTGCGCCATTGGCTTTGCGGGCACGACCACACAAATTGTTTAGCAAATCTAAACATTCTTCACCAGAAGTAAAGTTGCCGCAGGCGCTCATACGTCTTGAAGATGCTTGCGTGGGCACATTTGGGGTCGGTGTGGCAAGACGAGCACATATCGGAAAGCTAAGCGCTCGGGGTAACAAAGAGCCACTTGCGACCATCAAGGTGGTAGTTGCATCGATACAAGAGGCTGTTCCAGACGGCGAAATGAGCAGCTTGACGACGCAGGGAACGGGAGATGGGAAGTACAGGTAAACCACAAAGGAGATCCAAAAGAGAGGCCACCCAAAGATATGTGCGCTGTTCGGATGCGAAGGTGTCGATGTCTACCCACGACACCGCCTGAAACGTAGAGAGGGAGGCCGTGTTGGCTGGCAGCGGAGAGCGTGACAGACCGTCGGCGTCAATGTCCTTGCGGCTGGAGCGGTAGACTACGTCTATGACGTCTTGAATGCGAAGAGCCCAGCGGGCAAGGCGTCCAGGCGGGTCTTTTAAAAAGGATAACCCACAAAGGTCATGATGGTCAGTTAACGCGCTGAATGGCCGGCGGTGTAAATGAGGGTAGAGCTTTCCGAGTGCAAACCATAGCCAGAGGCCACAGTAACTGCGTTACGCTTTGGTCAGTACACGATTGGCGCAAGCAACAACGTACTCAGAGTAGCCAGTTTCGTGCTGTGCAAGGACAGCGCCAAGGCCAATACCGCTGGCATCGGTATGAACTTCAGTTGGGGCGGTGGGGTCGTAGTGTCGCAGTCTAGACGTAGACGTGAGGAGACGGCTTAAGGTCATGAACGCGGCGTCGCATGCAGGAGACCAGGAGGATAGGTAGTTGGCTCCACTTAAGTGTTGTGTCAGAGGTGATAAAATTGAGGGAAATTTGTGAACAAAGTGTCTTAAGTAAGAATAGAGGTCGATGAAGGCGCGGCGTTCTTCGAGTGTCTTAGGTTTTGGAAGCTCCAGCACAGTCCGAAGTTTTGTTGTGTCGGCCAGATTCTGTCTTGGAATACAACGTCACCTAGAATCATGACCTTGTGCGGCGCGAACTGGCGCGTTTTCAGGTTCAGTTATAGGCCTGCGTTGGTCAAGGACGTCAACAGTTGCCTAAGCCGAAGAAAGTGCTTGCTAAAATCGGGGGCAGACACAAAGATGTCGTCGAGGTAACACGTGCTCCAAAACACGTGCTTCATTTTAGAACACGCAAGATATTGTCCATCATTCATTCAAACGTTGCAGGCGGGTTCCATAGTCCAAATGGCATCACGTCAAATTTGTGTAAACCATCTGGAGTAAAGAACGCAGATTTAGGGCGATCAACTGCTGACATCGGCACCTGCCAGGAGTTCCAGCGTAAATCCTACGAAGAGTAGAATTTAGAGCCTTGCAAGCTGTCCAGTGCGTCGTGAATGCGCCATAGAGGGTGCACGTATTTTCTTATCTTTTTAAGACGGCGATAGTGAATGCCAAACATAATGGGACCGCATTTTTTGTGACGGGAACCACCGGTGATGCCTACGGACTATTGGAAGGTAGACTGATGCTGTGCTGAAACATGTCGTCAACGTGCTTACTGATGATCTGATGCTCCTTGGCTTAGACACGGTACAGGCGCTGCCTCGATTGCGGGTTGGAGACAGGGTCGATGTGATGGCTAATGGTCGATTTGCGGCCCAGAGTAGCCTGAGCGACGTCAAAAGAAGAGCGAAAAGGGGCAAGCAGGTGAAGATACTGGGTGCGTTGCTCGGATGTGAGGTCATCGGCAATGAAAGGAGCGAACACGTCATGTGATGGCGGAGTAGAAGAAGAAAGTGAGCTCTGTATCCGAAGCATGCGGCACGTCGATAATAATAATTTTATCAAGGGACTGAACACAGCCAAGTGCTTCGCTGCAGAGAGCGGTAAGTAGTGTAAGAAGTGGATTGCAGACAGCTATGAGACTGAGACCGGCTGAAATGCGAAGCGTGGCGAAAGGGAGGGGAGTATGTTTGCTGGTTATGATGAGTTCCGAAGGAGTGAAGAGGACAGAGCCTTCAGACAGAGCGGCGCAGAAAACGGCAACACCTTTAGACGAGTACGGCGGTATTGCGTTGCCTTCCCGAAGGGCCAGCTTAACTAGAAAAGAAGTGGCGCCTGTGAGGGGCACATCACACAGAGGGGATAGCTTGACTTCAGCACGTGGGCAGTTGATGATGGCTTGATTTCGCGCGAGGAAGTCCGAAGTATAACGTCGTCAGAGCAGGACGGGAGCACCATTAATCCGACAATCTAGAGAACGCCCTAAATAAGAACTCTTGCTGTGCATGCTGTTGAAGGCTGAACTGGCTGGGCGCTTGCTGTGCGGATAGATAGCCAAGAAAGCGGCATCGTAACTCTTCGTAAAGCGCGATAGAGGCGTTTGTTGAGTACACACACGGCTGCTGCAGTACCAATTAGCGCAACGGTAGGTACGTAGTAAACAGTGAGGTTGACAACGTTCAAAGGCGACAACCAAGGACTTGTAAAGATCGATGGCGACGCAGTTCCTGCCTCCTGAACTGCGGTGCTTAGTTCTAATATTGCGCTGGGAAGGACGCCGACGCATGGGACACAACGAGCTGCGTCGCGGGGAAGGTAAACGACGTGCAAGTAACGGGTGTTCGGCTGCTGGCCTGCTCCACTGCAGATTAAAATAAGCGCCGTGGAAAGGTTGCGCGTCGGTCTAGGGAGGTTACTATACAACGCCATTAGAGTACCACATGCCGCGCCGGCAGAAGCATGCGACATGTCCTGGTATACCGCAGGCATTACATGTGGGTCTGTTTTCCTGCGTGCTCCAAGGATTTGCAAGGGTGGGGTCAGGCCGGTTAACGGGATGATGAACGGGTGGAAGTGGCCGTGAATGTATCGCAGCGAGGGTTGGTGAGGATGCTGCGCGGTGACGGAGGCTTGAGGGGTATCGGTGACAAGATACTGCTGATGGCGCATTAGTAGAGCCTCAGCAACCTGCTCTTCAATAGCCCGCCCGAAAGGCGAGGCGAGCTCTGTGGGCGGTGGTTGCGGCAGCAGCTGTTGTTAGGGCAGCTCAGCGAAGGGTAGTAGAGAAAGCTGACTTGCAACTTCCTCTCGCACGAATGCTTGGATTTGTGTGAGCAGGGTTGAGTGATCAGAGCGGACGGCCATGGCAGAGAAGGTGCCCTCAGCCACTGAGGTTTTCGTGGTGAAATCTCGCTGCCTCCGCAACTCGTTTTAGCTTTGCCACAAGTTTATGAGCTCAGCTATCGTACGCGGATTCTTGGCGATGAACATGTGAAAAATGTCATTGGCGATGCCTTTCAGTTGAAAGAGTATCCGACCTTATTTTTTGCGAACACCTGATGGATATGAAACAAGCGCGCACGCATCAGCCGACCTTGAACCTTCGTGCGCATGCGCGAATTTTTTCCCGCTTGCCGATACCGCCAGTCGCTAGCACGCAGCGTTTGAGTGAGGTAGTGCGTAGTGCTCTCATCAGTTTTTTATTGCAAGGAAAATGGGGGAGCAACTGGAGCAGCGCTATTGCATCAAATTTTGCCAGAAACTGAGCGACAGCCAAGTGGAAACCACTCGGAAGATTTAGACGGCTTTCGCTGACGATGCTATGGGCAGGACACAGATTAAGGAGTGGTACAACCTGTTTAAAGACGGCCGCACATCGGTGGAGAGCGAGCCATGCCCCCGTTGGCCATCCACATGCCGAAATAACCAGATCAACGCCGCAGTGAACGCTGTGGCGATGCGGGATCGTCGTGTGACTATCCGAAAAATTGCGGAGGAGGTGGGCGTCAGCAGTTTTTCTGCACATTCCATCGTGACGGAAGCTTTGGCCATAAAGAGAGTTGCCGCGAAATTCATGCCGAAGCTGCTCACGGTGGAGCAAAAGCAACGTCATGTTGAAGTATGACAGAACTTGCTGGATTCCACAAACAGTGACTCTAACTTCATGAACGACATAATCACTGGTGACGAGTCTTGGGTGTACGGGCACGACCCGGATACCAAATCCCAGTCGTCACAGTGGAAGCATTCCACGTCACCAAGACCAAAGAAGGCGTGCCAAGTGCGCAGCAACGTCGGTGGTGTGGCACATCACGAGTACGCACAACGGGGACAAACAATCACCAAAGAGTACTTCAGAGATGTCCTCCGTCGCCTACGTGATGCTGTGCAGCGCAAGAGACCGGTGTTGTGGTGAACAGGAAATTGGCGCATTCATGCCGACAGTGCTCCTGCACATTCCTCTCACTTGATTCAGACTTTTTTGGTGAAAGACCAGACTCCTGTAGTTCAACAAGCTCCTTACTCTCTTGATATGGCCCCCTGCGACTTCTGCCTGTTTCCCAAAATCAAGAGTCCATTGAAAGGAACGCGATTTCAGACAAAGAGAGGACATTATGGCTGCAACGACACCTGAGCTAAACTCCATTCCGAAAGAGGCCTTTTCAGAATGCTTCCAACAATGGCAGCACCGCTGGGAGAAGTGCATGGAGTCTCAAGGAGACTACTTACTTTGAAGGTGATTAGGTTTCCAACGCTCCAGTTATGCCAGTTTTTTTTTTCTTCGGCCAAAGGTCGTATACTTTTCTAACAGACCTCGTGTGTGTTCAGCTTGTTATCTTCGGGCACAGCAGCATCCACACGTTTGCACAGGTCTATAACCTCTGCATTATAACTGGTAAACGTTTTACCCGGTTCTTGCGCGTGGTCTTGTATCCGCTGATCGGCGCCCAACTGGCGGACAGCGGGGCGACTGAAAGCTTCAGCGACACTCATCTTAAACACTGACCAGAAGTCAAAGTCGGCTTCGTGATTTTTTATACAATAGGTGAGCCACACCAGCAAGGTACAAGATAATGTTATTTACCTTAGAGGTATCCTCTCAGCGATTGTGCTAGCTCACCCGATCGTATGAAGACAGCCAGTCGTTGACGTTATGCTCAATCGCACCTTTGAAAACCGCTGGATCTCTGCGCCGAAGAGCACCGGAGCAGGCTACTGATGGTGGCCGCGATGTCTGCGGGATAGAGTCAGGCATTACTGGTGGCAGAGTCCGAGACTGGACTTGAGGTTGGAGATGTGCTTGAAGACTCACATATATATATATATATATATATATATATATATATATATATATATATATATATATATATATATATATATATATATATATATATATATATATATATGTTGCTCCAAGAACGAGAGATGCAATAATAAAGACTACTGGCAATGTATCTGTACAAAAGAAAATTGGGGCTCAATCCATTCTGTGAAGATGGTATGCCAGTGAAGCTGTCGTACTCCCAAATTCGCTCCCGATCCATGATGTGAACGTGGTTGGAGAGCAATGCCAAACGAGTGTACGAAACTAAACACATTTGCTTGCCATTTTTGATTGCACATACTTCTAAGGTAATTTGCTTTATTAAACTTCGAAGGACTGGAGTTTTATTCTAGCAAAGAAAACAGCGCTCCCCGTTTCGCTCCCGTAGAAGCCCATGTATTGACAGCAGACGGGAATTCCACAACTTTTACAACTTCACTTTGAACTACCTGATTATGAGAAGTAAATGAAATTCGGCATAATGATAGAGTCGTCTATGTTACCAATTCTGATTTAATTTTTTCGGATAGTGTTGAAAAAGATGAGGTATGATAAGTACGCACACACATCATCATATCACCTCTGTTTTTAAATGCGCAAGCATTTCTCTGCCCACCCAACGAGAAATTTTCCGTCACATCAGGCAAAAAGTTGGTAGGTGACCCCAGTCGTTGACTTAGGTGGCTCTTAGAAGCACTTTAGGTTAACTTTAGGCGAAGGCAACGCACGAACCGCACTCGGAGGCAGGTGTTTCCAATAATTAGCCGGTTAAAGATCACACACCCCCTTCTTGTGTGTGGCAGCATTTGTGACGTCATTACTACCACTATCTACTTCCAAGTTTCCAGGAATTTCGCCAAAGTCATGATTACGTGGCGGGTCTCTAAAGTCTATGGTCCTGTGCTTTGGTGTGCGGTAACCGGTGCTTTCTAATTATTTCTAATTATTACAGACACTTTAGTAACTCAACTTGTAACTAAACCTATGGTCTGATATCATATATATAATGAATCCCATTAACTTTGTACAGTACTATATTGCCTGATGTATCTTGAATTGCGTCTCCGCTCGTCTCAGTGATATATAATTATTTCTAATTATCCCAGACGCTTCAGCAACTCAACTTACAACTAAACTTATTCTCTCATATCAAATCTATAAACACGTGTACTTGTTCACCTTTGTTCACCTACTTGTCCACCGTGTTTCACCGTGTAAACAAATGTTATCGCTCGGCGCAGGACGCGCCTGTATGTATAGGAAGTTTCTCGAATGTTATTCATAGGTCTATCCGCTGTCTGTTGTCACCGAAGTTTGTGTAATCTGATTAAATGGATGTGCAATCACCTCAAATGGCTTGCGACAGTACTAGAGGCCATCAAGTCATCAGGGCTCACTCTGAAGCTGGAAAAGTGCCGCTTCGATTAGGACGAGCTTCTATTCCTGGGCCACGTCATCAGCAAACCTGGAGTCCGCCCTGACCCGCAGAAGAAAGCTGTCATCGTGAAGTTCCAGCAGCCCATCGACAAGAAGGCAGTACGTATGTTCCTTGGAATGTGTGCCTACTACATATGCTTTCTCGAGGGCCAAGCCGCTCACAATTCTAAATGTAATGTGCACTTCAAGTAGGAAATGCCGCAGGCCGACGCATTTGAAGAACTCAAACGACGTTAGCAGTCTGCACTGGTACTTGGGCACTTCCACGACGACGCCGAAAGAGGAATCCACCCTGACGCCACTAGCCTAGGCTCGGTGCGGTCCTAGTCCAGGACCGCACCGAGCCGAGTTATTATATAACCTAGAACGAGTTATAACTTACGCTAGCTGGTCGCTGTCAAAAGCGGAAAGGAATTATTGTACAACCGAAAAGGAATGCCTCGCGGCCATTTCGGCTACTGCAAACTTCCACCCTTACCCATATGGCAGGCCACTCAGAGTCGTCAGCGACCACCACGCATTATGTTGGCTAACGACATTAAAGGATCCTTCAGCACGCCTTGCGCGGTACAGCATGAAACTTCCTGTCTAGCGCTCCCGTGGACGCGCCGGCCCAAGATGGCGAAGACGAGGACGCCTTTTAACCCGACAACATTAAGGGCCCGTGTCGCAGAAATACCGGTGTCGGCATCCAACGTCGGACGGCTGTTCGGCGAAAGATTTTCGTACCACCTATACCTAGGTCCTCCATGTGGCGCAAGGAAGTTACTGAACTAATTATCTTTCTAGAGCTAAAATACGTAGATCAATCGTAAAGTAGGACTTACGTATAACCTACAGACATGGTAGCGTAGACTGCCATTTGATTATATGCGAAAACATTATTCTGCTACGCGAATGAGTGAAAGAAACAACACTGATCACGCCGTTAAAACTGCCTTATGAAATACCTCTACAATGACTCTCGACGCCATGCTGCCGCGCGTCACCGACGAAAAAAATGTCGACGTCGCCGCCTAGCTACAGCGCGCCGAAGAAGTGCGACAGCTCGCCCGCCTACGCATCAAGAACCAGCCGTGGACTCACAGCCGGCACTACAATCTTTGACAACGCTGCGTCGAATACCAGCACGGCAACCGCGCTTGGGTTGGGACCCAGGTACGCCGATGATAGTTGTACGGGTTGGGGTCGAGCATGTAAAAAGTGGTCACTGGCCCTTACCGTTGTCCGACTCATCCACGCTAAGGATGTGGCTGAAGAAAGCACTTGTCCTCATCGAGAACAGGGAGTATGGGATTTGTTGACAATATCTACAAGCAGTGCGCAGAAGGTTACATTTAATCAGTCTAGCCTGGCTGAAAACGAACCACACACAGCAGCCGAAAAAGGGCTTCTTAAAACCCGCTCTGTCTACCCTGCCGCCCAACCTTCGTCCAATCTGAACTGTCAAAGCCGTCGAAGGACCCGCCTTTGAGGTCTATAGCTCACACACTCGCTCCTGCACTTTTGTGTAACTGAACACACCGAACGGAGAGGATCCTTGTAGACAGGGGTTGTCACGCTTGACTCAAGCTGGCGCTTTTTGATTCCAGAGCTGACTCCGAAGTTAGCAGCAGCGTATATGAAATGACCGTGACCATTACCGGAGTCCGTGGGAGAACGCGATAAAACACCCTTTCCAGGAGTTATGTTGCTCCAATTAGACCGTGAAGGCGACAGCGAAAGAACTAACAACGCTCGGTCCGCCAAACGTGGATAGTCTTGCTGGCGCCGTGGCGGTGTCCGAAGGACGCGCATTGTTGGCTGCACGAAGCGATTCGTCGCAGCGGGCTCGGAGAGGTTTGAAGTTTACTACTCCCTCAGGCTGATCGTAACAGGATTCAGTCAGAAACAATTGCGATGCTTTCAGACCATTCCAGATTATCCGACGCATTGGCGCACTGGACTACTAGGTCGTGCCAGACGGTATTTCGCAATAACAGCGTAGACGCTTGCGACCCAGATGAGCCCATGTTTAGCACCTTACGCTGTTCTACCAGCGCTAATGAAGTTTTGGACATTTTTTTATTGCTTTGTTACTTTTTTTTACTAACTGTGCTTCTTACAGCATCAGGACGACGTTTTTTAAGAGGGGTGTATTGACGCATGTACTTATTCATCTTTAGCGGGTGACCGCGTTTCACCGTCTAAACAAAAGTTATGGCTCAGCGAAGGACGCGTCTGTATGTATCGGAAATTTCTCGACTGTTATCGATATGTCTATCCGATGTCGTCACCGAATTTTGTGTAAATTGGCTGCGTGTATGCGCAGCGCGAATTGTGTAGCACTTTCTAGAAGAGACGCGGGCAACACCTATTTCTCTGGAACCTTCAATGATTCGCGTATAAAAGCCGACGCGCTTGACCCGCTGTTCAGATTTTTACGATCACCGACCATGTTCGCTGCTATCGCAGCGCTTTGAGTGTAACTTGTTTTCGTGGGTGCAAGTTCGCCCAATAAATCTTAGTTTTGTCATTCCCAGACTTGCTATTGCATTATTCACCATCACTAATAGGCGAGACCATAATCAAACCCATAAATTTTCCACCGATCTCCTGCTTCAATTTTTTTCTGATTTATTAAGATTTTTCCCCGGTCGTCTTAGTGATTTCTAACAAATTATAATGATTGCGGATGCTTTAGTAACTGAAATTGTAACAAAAGGTATGCTGTGATATCATATATATAATGAAACCCAATGAATCTTGTACTGTACCGTTTTTTTTTAGGTTTATTTTGAATTTCCTTCCCGGTCGCCTCCGCGGAGGTGAACTGGAAGTGCTACGCAAGAAAGAAGAGTGTTAGTCGATGCTCGTTCCAATCCTAAATGGCCCATACACCCTTAAGGAATGGCTCATAAACCTGTAAGCAAGAAAAAATTGAGAGGACTCTTGACTGACTGACTGAATAAACTTTATTGAAACCAGCAAGAGATGGTGGCTGGGCCTAGGCCTCCCACGTGGGGACGTCGAGGTGTTGCCTCTTCGCCGCCTCGCAGGCCTGCTGGGTCGCCCAGAGTTGGTCGCCAAGGTTGGGGCTACGCAGGGCAGCGTGCCATCTCGACGAGAGGGTCGTGGGGTTGGTGTCGGGGTATTGGCGTGTACAGTCCCAAAGCATGTGTGGAAGTGTGGCTGGCTGTGTCTTGCAGATATGGCACGTGGGATTGGGGTAAATGTCTGGGTAGATCTTGTTGTAAAGTTGTAACGAGGGGTAAGTATTGGTTTGTAGCAGGCGGAAAGTTGTAGCCTGCGCTCGGGATAGTTTGTTGTGTGGGCCGGGGAAGGTTCTGCGCTCTAAGTAGAAGGACTTCACAAGATCTTTGTAGCGTGTCAGGCGATCCCTACCGGTGGGGGCAGCCTCCCCTTCTCCCGCGCGGTTAATTAGGCCTCGCGCTAGGGAGTGGGTAACCTCGTTGAGGTTGGGGAGGTGCGGGTGGACGGTGCCTACATGAGCCGGGAACCAGACGAGTGTAACCTGATGGTCGGTTGAGCGGGGCGCTTGTTGCAAGATGCGCAAGGCTTGGTGTGAAATACGGCCGTTGATATAGTTGATAACGGCGGAGCGGGAGTCAGAGACGATGGTATGGCATGTTGGGTCTAGTGTGGCTAGCGCGATGGCCACTTCTTCAGCTTCCTCAGCGTGTGGGGTTACTAGGCTGATAGCATGGTGGAGAGAGCCTTCACGCGTGGTGACGGCTGCAAAGCGGGTACCATCGGGATACTCGGCGGCGTCGACGAAACTCACACCGTCGTGCCGAGTAAGGTTGGTGAGAGCCGTGGCACGTGCTGTGCGACGTGCGTGGTTGTGTTCGGGGTGCATATTTCTGGGGATAGGATCGGCGCGAATCCAAGCTCGTATGGTGGAGGGGATCTGGTGCTTATGGCCGTGTTGATGGTGGTAGGTGATACCATGCGAGGTGAGGATATGGCGACCCGTCGCTGTGAGAGTGAGTCTCTCCAGCTGAGAGCGACGTTGGGCCTCGATGAGCTCGTCCAGTGTGTTGTGGACGCCTAGTTGAAGGAGGAGGTCAGTGCTGGTGCAACCGGGGAGGCCCAGGGCTTGCTTATAGACACCGCGTATAAGTATGTTGATCTTGGTGTGTTCAGCCTTGTACTTGTACCAGTTTAGATACGCAGCAACGTAGGTGATGTGGCAAATTACGAATGACTGGATTAATCGGAGCAGATTCTCCTCTTTCATACCCCCACGGCGGTTGGAGACCCGCTTCAAAAGTCTCATGGTGTTGGCTGTATTCATCTGGGATTTTGGCGAGGGCCATGCCATTCGCCTTCAAATTTAAAGGGCCCCCTCACCAGCCCTCATAGCAAATTTTGATTATACGCTGGAATGTGTTACGTGTACTCTAAGAAGCGTTCAGCCACAAAATGTTTTTTAAAAATCGGCTCATTCATAGCCGAGATCGAAATATTTCAGTGCCGCGAGCCCATGATTTCAGCAGGCGGGCCCCACTGTCAAGCATAACGTTTTCTCTACTCGCCCCGTCTAGCCTCCGCAAGCGAAATTCCTTCCCTGCGTTCTGCCATACCGGATCTCGAGGATCGCGTGACGCATACGTCACAGGCCCCTCATTTTATTTTCCTGGCTTTTCTTTTCGGCGCTACGGACTTCCGCTGATGGCGTCGCGTTAGAGTTGTCTCTATCGCGCAGCGCACGATTTTGCGGGCTGGGCACAAGGAAACATTGCTAGTGGTATAATTCAGTGCTACAAGAATGCTGAGGCAGAACAATTATTATTATTATCTGTTTTGAACACATATATACAATTAACAGGAAAGGGAAAGTGAGGAACAGACTGGTAACTGCCACCAGAAGAGGCACAACGCTTGCCTGCTCTTCAGAAGGGAGGCGACAACAACACAGAAGTGGAATATAGGAAGGAGGGGAGGAAAGTGGAAAGGAAGAGCAAAATGACAAACCTAACGAATAAAGCAGAACACACCGTACAGATCACATACAGTCGGGCCGGTCACTGAAGGGCACGCTACTACTGAATGTTGAATAGAATAGTTTTGACGCTACAAGCGTGAACCTTAGTCAACTAAAAAAAGCAAGTAGAGCGGATCGCAGAGCATGATCGCGCGCTGGAACACGGTAGAAAATGGCATAGTTTCGGTACCTGCGCACGTGAGCGCACGACCGTGGGGACAAGCAGACGAAGCGGAAGCACATCTCTCTTGCTTCGGTGCGAAGTAAAACAAAGAACAGGCAGATATTCCGTTCGTATGTTTTATTATTTCTCTAAACTTCAATTCGTAAATTCAAGCAACAGATCGCACAAATAACAGATGTTGTCTTGAATGGTTCTTGAAGTCACGTGTCACCACGAACGACGTCGCACTGCGCATACCAGTACGTAGGCGCCGGCACACAAGTACGTCATCCTCCGCCTTGGAGCGCGGCGCCGGCGAGGAGAAGGAAAAACGGCGTTCGGTTTGAAATTTGAGATATTTCCGCGGTGCGTGGCGATGTAATAATTTGCAGACACGATCGCTATCTCGAAATGTATGCTCGACGCTTGTCACCTCAAAATGACCACACCTGGTGAGGGGCCCTTTAAGAGTAGAACGGGATGGCAATCAAACATCCCTGACTGCTTCACACGATTCCCGGCAACTGCAGCGTATGTAACCGTAATGTTTACCTGGAAACGCTTGCGGCGAACGCTATGCATGAAGGCGGACTTGTAGAAACGCGGCGTCGGCGTCTTGCGTGGGCTGCGATTCGGCGGAAGCGAGCACCATCTTGAATCGTTTCAAGGAAACTGCCGCACCACTCTGTGGACTCCGAGATATTCACGAGATGGCGCGCGTAAGTGCCATACTCTGTTGCTGGTATATGCATGGTAGGAACTCTGGAAAAGGGTGTGTTTGAGTTTTTGCGTAAATGAGTTATGTTTTCTCGTATATTCAAATTACATTCCGACGCTATCACGTCTGTAGGTTGTGTGTAAGTCGCACATTACAACTGTTTTACGCATTTGAGCTTGACAAATACAGTTGGTTCAGTAACTTCCATGCGCCACATGGATGGCCTGGGTGTTGGTGGTTCAAAAATCCTTTTGCCGAAACGGGCCGCGACGCTCGACGCTGACAATGATACCAGATTTTCTGCGACAGGGGCCCTAAACGCTCTCGCGTTAAAAATATCTGCCTGACAGATTACTGATCATGGAAATACAGTCTATTAATAATTAAATTACTAAAAATGCACATCCAAATGATGAGACGTGCAAGCTTTTTTATAGAAAGCGAGTTTGCAACTAATTCGGCAGTTGGTATTTTGCGCACGAATATTTGATTACGGACACGAAAAATCCACGGAACGCCAGCCGTAAAGAGCATCGCGGTAATAACTTTGGCACTTGCCAGTTCAGCCGCCAACTCGAGAGCCAGGAGCTGTCTTTATTAGCCTTTATTATGGTAATGAGAGGTGTGAGTCACATACTAGTGCTCTACGTACTAGGTGCAGTACCTAGTCCGGGAACCCGTTTGTCGAAGCCGTCGGCCAGGCTCTCTGGGCCAAGGCCCTTTGGGCCTGAAGGTCTGAGCAACCAAGCAGCGCTGCCTCCCAGTCCTCACGGGTAGGGTTAGGGTTGGGGGTTAGAGCTGGAAAACATTGACAGGGATAGACCATGCGGTAGGTATTGGCTGCCTCTTCACAGTGCTGGCACCTGCTATTCACTATAGGGTCAAAATTATTCATGATTGCCGGGCAGAATATCGTGTTAGTCTCAGGAAGACGCGTTCGTTCGCCTCACCTAAATATTTAGTCGGGTTGGGATACTGGTGGTGAATAGCCTTATAATAGGTCACAATTTCATTGGGCCTAAGAAGGAGGCCTCCTTCTTCTTGGTCAGGAGGTTTGTTGGGAGGTACCCTGGAAATGAATGCGCGGGAAGCCACATTGGCGGCCTCATTACCCCTTAAGCCGTGATGACCTGCAGTCTAGACTGTTTGTTTGTGGGAGGAATCAGTGGCCTTCATGAAAGCTTGCAGTATTCTTTTGCCGAATGGGGTGACCCACCCTGCTTCATAGTTGGGGCACGCCTTGCGTGAGTCCGTGATAAATTGCTTGGAGCGAGTATCCGAGGTAGCGAGTGCAATAGCTTCCTCTTTTGCCTGTGTTGGCCCTGGTGCTCTGAAACAGAGTCCATCCACCTGACTCCGGTTGCAGATAACCGCTGCCATGTGCCACCCTGTGGGCTTAGGCCAGCGATGCCACGTAGTAGACACCGTCTCTCTGCCCGTAGTGCCTTTCTAGCGCCAATGTACCTGATTTCCGGCGAACGCTGTGATCATGGCAATGCATCTTTGTCGGTGTCAACAGGAGAGTAATAAGGCTTGGTGCGCGACATGCACAACGTCAGTAGAATAGGGCGCAGATGAGGAACTGGCATTGACAGGGGCAACTTTGTACGTAACTGGAGTCACGGGATGCAGCACTCGCTATGGGGAAGGAATGTGTGCAGTGGTAATGTTGGTTGCCTGCCGAATGACAGAAAGAACGGGGAAGAACCGGCAGTGTCGTAGCGAGAAGAATTATAGGCAAATTTCAGATAGGATTGATCAAGATCTCTATCAGTATGGTCGGACTAGACATACTTCGCAAGAGTGTCTCTCAGGGTTCAATTCAGGCGCTCAGTGAGATCATTAGTTCGTGGATATCAAAATTTAGTCAACTTGTGCCTGGTTGATCAGGATGGCAGGATGTCGGCGATGACTTTCGAAAAGAATTTCCGGCCACACTCAGTGAGCAGTTGGTGTGATGCTCCAGGTTGTAAAATGATGTCGTGTAAAAGATTAGCGTCGAGGTGACTGGCGCAGCTTGTGGAAAGCGCGCTGGTGATCGCGTAGCGAGTGGCGTAATCTGTGGCCACAGCCAATCACTTGTTGCCAGACGTGTATATAGGAAAAAGTCCACGTAAGTAGAACGCGAAAGAACGGCCCCGACAGCACGTCGAGTGGTTGAAGGCACCCGACAGGGAGCGTCAACGGTGTTTGTCGGCGCCTGCAGTTTTTCGTATTTCCGTATTTCCGGACGGAGCGGGCAAGGCCTGGCCAGAAAAAGCGTCGGCAAACCCGGTCGTAAGTGGGGGAGACGCCGAGGTAACCGGCAGTTTGTAAGTCATGCAGAACAACGGACCGAAGGTCCTTAGGAATGTCTAGGAGCACGGCAGGACAGTCGTGATGAACGTTGTGGTGGCCTAATACACGATCCCGGCGGACAAACAAGTGAAGGGAAGAATCAGAACTTGAAGATTCCAAGCGATCCATGATGGCGCGCAAGGAGGCCCCACAGCTCTGCTCGTCGGCGATGTGGAGCATTTGAGAAACGGAGAAAACCCAAGGGTGCGTATCGGTGCCAGGGACGGCGGGTGGCTCATCCAATGGATAACGCGATAAATAGTCTTTGTCTTGATGTAGGCGGCCCGAGTTGCACACTATTATATAGGAATACACGTCTAGTCGCAGAGCCCAGCGACCAAGACGGCCGATAGGATCATTGAATGACGAAAGCCAGCAGAGCGCGTGTTAATCTGTGATTACAGAGAAGTGCGTGCCATACAAAGGCGGGCAACTAAATTCAAGACATGCACTTCTACTGTGTAATCGAATAGTTGCGCTCCGCTCTTGTAAGGAGGCGTGAGAAGAAGCATCGAAGTATATGGAGAAAGGTCGACTCCCGCTTTCAACGTGGGTTTTGACCCGTTAATCAGAGTGTATCCTTGGTTCGGTACATCAATCGACGCTTAGCATCGAGAGGATCACGGCGAGAGCAGGATTTCTACGGTGGGTCGACTATTTGCATCTTAAGAGACATTTTGAGCCGCCACTATAGCCGCCGCGCTAGGCCAGGTGTTGCCTGAGTGTGGCGATTGGAGGCGAGTCAGACATGCAAGTCATGATGGAAGGGGAGGAACTATCTCCCGATGAGTGCACCGAAGAGTACGGATGGCAGGCAGCAGTTTCTAGGCGAATTTCGACCAGATCCGCTGTTAGCGGCAATTCAGCCGGAGCTAGGCCTTATATGGCTATGTCGCCTAGAACATACCAGAACGGCAGTCGAGTCAATAACAGGGTCGCCAGAGCGTCCCAAATGCGATACATGCCGAAAGATCACTTAAAAATCATACTCCGACCGCGCGGTGGCCTCAATATTAGCAAGATTGGCTCCACCAAGATAGGTAAAACCATCGTTGAAGCAGCTGGTCTAAGCTCCGACCACATTGCATCAGAAATCATATGCCCGAACGTCAACCAAAGCATAATTGTGGCGAGTATGCCTCAAGGAGAGAATGCTGAGAAATATGTGACAATAAGGTCAATTAACCTGGATGGGTGCAGCTTCGAGATCAATGCATATGAGGCTGCACCTCACAACACGTGCAAGGGAGTGATAAGGAACATTGACGTAGCAGATGGCCCGACGGTGCTGGAGCAGAACATAGTAGACTCAAGAAACCCTTTGGGTATCGCCGTTAAAAGAATCAAGAATACCGGTACGGTGATCATCGCCTTTGATGGGCACAAGGTTCCGAATTTCGTCAGATACGGCCCGGTCCTTGTAAGGTACTCACTATACAGGAAACAAGTCGACGTATGCTACGCTTGTGGTCAGCTCGGTCACAGAGCTGACGTGTGCCGGTCTCTGCAATAGAGAATATGCCGAAGCTGTGGTGCAGTGAATCCGTCTGACAAACATCTGTGCCAACCCAGGTGTGAACTGTGTGGTGGCCCACACCCAACGGCGGACAAAATGTGTAATCGGCGCTATACAACTCCATACGTAGTCAGAAAACGGAGAAACGAAGGAGCACTAGCAACCAACGTCAACAAAGACAATAACGACCCGCAGCCAAGATGAAAGTCCCGCGGCAGGTCCAGGTCCCACAGTCGCTCGCGCTCCAGGGGAAGAAGCGTGCTCAGATCCCGACCCAGATCCATATCCCAATCCACGGCGCCATCCGGATCAAGCGATCGGAGTCAACAGGCTGCATCGAAACTCGGGGAAGGAAGCAACGGATCCACGTGGGCCGACAAAGTCAAGGGAACGGCCATAGCGGACAAGACACCTCCTCACCGGGACACCAATAAAACAAGACTTATCTGGGCCGACGACGCGCGTACCGATCCGGTAAGTGCCATGCTTTGTGACCCACCCCCAGAGCAAAGTAAGGATCGTGAAATAGAAAGACTCCAGAAAGAGAATGTAGAACTAAAGGAAATGAATCAGAACATCATTAGAGAGATGACGGCAATAAGGAAACTCTTAATAGAGGCTAAACAAACAGAAAACAAAGATAGCACTAATACACGCAAAGAAGCCCCAGTCCCCGCGCCTGCTGGTGAGGGACCCATGTCAGCCAAGCGTTGGGCTGTTGAAAGTAAGCTCAAGAACACTGAAACACAGATGGAGGAAGTCAAACAAGCGCTGGTGTCTTTCAAAGACAACATGCAGATGCTTATGGACAGTGTCCCAGAGTTGACAGTGAGTGCAGGCCAAATACAGAGGGCACTGAATCACCCTAAAGAGGGACTGAAGGCTTTTGGTGAAAGAATCAAAACCCTGGAAATGATGACTATGTCAATGGACGTAAGGGAACAATGCGGGTCGTCATTCCTCAGAGCTACACTACCTCCCCAGGTGGGGGAGATGAATATACAATATGGCTCTCAATAAGAAGGAATTTCGAATATGGCAGTAGAATTGCGGTGGGTACAATAACAAACGTAACATCATCCAGCAATACCTTAGGTCACTTCAGTCTAAACCGGATATTATCGCACTTCAAGAGACAGGATATGGACATGTCACACTCCCTGGATACAGAGCCATGGAGTGTCAAACCTTCGGTGGGGGCCTGTACGTGCTTATAAATAAGCAGCTTACACACATCCCACATGACTTAGGCATCGTAGGCAAAAACCTAGAGTACCCCATGATTGAGGTTCTAGTACCAACTTCACACAAAAAACAAAGGAACAATAGCTTATTCGTACTCAACATCTACAGCGATCCGAAAAACCAGAAACAACACTTGAAGAGATTATTCGAAAAGGCTACTAACATAGCTGGAAGTAGGCCTCTGATTATATTAGGCGACTTCAATGCAGCCCACAAGCTATGGGGCTACGTTACGACGAATGCCAAGGGCAGGAATCTGTGGAACCACGTGGATGAGCTAGACCTGGTCTTAATCACGGATAAGGCACATCCTACAAGGGCTGGCGATTCTGCCTGCAGAGACGCCACACCTGACCTTACGTTCATTAAGAACACAGATCATGTTTCGTGGACTAACACATACATGAATTTTGGCAGCGATCATTGCGTAATAGAAGTCAAACTGGAAGTAGAGAACGTCCGAACTCGAGAATTTGAGGTCGTAGATTGGGACCTTTTTCGTAAGTTATGAGCCCAAAGCGGAAAAGACACCGCCAAACTCAGTCTCAGAGACTGGTGTGAGGGCAGCAGAAGGGGCATTAAAACAGCGCCCAAAAGAATTGTTACAGACACTAATGTAGAGGCAATGGCCTCGAAACTTGCCCACTTAACAGAAGCCAAGGAAGCCATAACCCGAAGGTGGCGGGCCCAAAGACTAAATCGTAGGCTGAGAAAAATAATCGTAGAAATTAATAAACAAATCGAACAATACTGTAACACCCTCTGCCAGCAACAGTGGGACGAGTTTTGTGAGTCAATCGATGGGCAAATAAGGAACGGCAAGGCGCGGAAATTGATCAAGCATCTGCTGGATGAAAAAGGCACTAAATCCAACCAGAGACACAGCCTTGCCCGAGCTATGCACATAGCCCTTAAGGATCAGCCGATCGAAACAGTAACCAAGGAACTAATTGACAAATACCTACCAGTTAGAAATGAGCAGGACCCGCCACTTCCATCAGAATACAGAGGAGCCGCTCAACCTGAACTCGACCAACACTTCACCACATCCGAAATCCGGAGGGTGTTAAGTGAACTAAATCGAAAGTCAGCCCCCGGTCCTGATGGAGTAACAAACAGATCCCTTAGCAATCTCGATGAGCCGTCAATTGAATCGCCGACAGACTTCATCAATGAAGCATGGATCTCAGGCGAAGTGCCAGAAGAATGGAAAACTTCACAAGTCATACTAATACCGAAACCGGGTAAACCTGGAAGCTTGGACAACTTAAGGCCAAATCACTTACATCATGCATGGGGAAGGTCGCTGAACACGCAATCCTTATAGGCTAAAGGACCACTTACAGGAGAATAATATATACACCCACAACATGCTGGGTTTTAGGTCCGCACTTTCCACGCAGGATGCCATGCAGCAAATTCAACACCACATACTCGACGGATATTCTAGAAATACTAAGGCCATACTGGGATTAGACTTGGAAAAAGCGTTCGATAGCATCAAGCATGAGTACATCCTCAAAACAATAGAAGACATTGGACTCAGGTTGAGGATGTTTAAATACATCAAATCCTTTCTCGAAGCACGCACGGTGAAGACAAAGGTCGGAGACACATACTCGGAAGTGGTTCAGCTCGGGGATCGAGCAACCCCCCAAGGATCGGTGGTCTCTCCCGTCCTTTTCAACCTGTGCATGATTGGTCTGTCCAGAAAGCTGGGCAACATTAAGGGCATTGACCATACTATTTGTGCTTATGACCTCACTGTATGGTGTGCTGGTGGCAGTGAAGGGCAGATACAGGACGCATTGACTGAAGCAATCAAGACGGTGGAAGAATACCTGAGACCCACTGGACTCAGGTGCTCCCCACATAAATCGCAGTTGCTACTTTATAGACGTGAAAAAGGGGGCAGGCCTAAGAGCTGGAAACCTCTATCGGAAAGCTATATACACCTACATACAGAAAATTGTGCCAATATACCCAGAGTCAACGTGATCAGGGTAGTAGGCTTTTTCATTGATGCAAACGGTGGAAACCATACAGAGGTCAAGAAAATCACCCTTAAAACGGATAATGCGTGCAGGATGATCAGACGCCTTGCAGGAAGACACAAGGGCATGAAAGAAGATAACCTCATCAGGTTAATCAACTCTTTCGTGCTCTGTCATATTTCATACTCCGCTGCCATTTACAACTGGACGCCAATTCAACTCAAGAAGCTTGACTCAGCGATAAAGAAAGTTGTTAAAAGCCCATTGGGGCTCCCAATTCGAACCAACACTGCAAAATTGCTCAAGTCAGGAATACATAACACGACCATGGAAATCGCGGTGGCTCAAGAAACATCACAAATAGCGAGACTATCTACAACCAGCACGGGAAGATCAATCCTGGACAAGATCATGATCAACCCGATTACGGATCCAGCACAGTACACTTAAGTTAATCAAGAATTCGCAGACAACATAATTGTCGCACCCATACCCAGGAATATGCACCCAAAACATAACATCAACAGGAGAGTTGCGCGAGCCAGGGCGTTAATCAAGAAAATGGATTAAGGGAGCAGAGGAGCCTGCTTTGTTGATTCGGCTGCCTACAACGATCGAACTGAGTTCGTGGCGGCAGTAGTGGATCATCAGCGCAATTGCAACAACTGCGCCACGGTCTACACTAGCAAACCTGAAGTCGCTGAACAAGTTGCCATTGCATTGCCACTAACAGACGGTAGATTTACAGAAATTTATAGCGGCTCGAAAACAGCTATTAGAGCTTTCAATAGGAGAAAAATTGCCCTACAGGCTGCGAAAATAATTAACAAAAGGCAAACAAATATTACACGTTACATTTATTGGTTCCCGGCGCACCTTGGTTCACTTGATGGTATTCCTGTCAATCCAAATGAATCGGCCAACAGCGTTGCCCACGACCTTACAGACCGGGCCGCTTTTACATATGGTTTTGATTCTGCTCGATTGGAGAACTTACAGAGAGATACGCTCATTACATACAATGAAGTTACAAAACATTACTACATGGGAAGGAGGGAGTTTCCACCCCCTCACTATAGACTAAACAGGGCACAAGCAGTTACACTTAAGCAATTACAAACAGAGTCTTATTATTCACCTGCACAAATAAAGGAATGGTATGACATTGCAGACATGAATATTATATGCAAAGCATGCAAAAAGGAGATATGCACGCTTGAACATATGCTCTGGGAGTATGGGTGGCTCAGCCCTGGCATTTCCCGGAATCGGGTTTTAGGAATGATCAGATCTCCAGATCATATCCCTCAAGTCCTGGCTGTCCAGTACGTCCGTGATAGGGCTAGGAGGCTTGACCTCCCCGTCCCAACATGGGACTAGCCAGGCAGGTGGCAACACCTTGTACAGAAGAAGAATAAAGTTTTTTCCTCCCTCCTCCTTCTTGTAAGGAGGCGGCTTGCGTAGGCGCTAACACGATCTTGTTAACGTTGGTATTGGGCTAAGACGGCTCCGATCCCGTGACGACTGACATCGGTAGGGACTTCTGTAGTAGACGACGGGTCGAAGTGGGCTAGTAAAGGTAGCGCGGTGAGAATAGTGGTGAGGCAGGCAAAACCGGCAGCATAGGGGCGACGCCACATAAACGGCACATCTTTCTTCCAAAGATTAATAAGTGGTCGGGCAGTCGCCACAATATCTTTCACGAGCCATCAGAAGTAGGAGCATAGTCCTATAAAGCTTCAGATGCCTTTCACAGATTGAGGTACAAGAAATGACGTGACAGCACGAATTTTCTCCCGGCCTCTTTGAATACCGGAAGTGTCAACGAGGTGGCCCAGCACTGTAATCTGCCGCCGAAGCAACACTTCGATCAATTAAGTTGGAGCCTAGCCTTGCGGAATTCTTGAAGAATATCTCATAAGCTCTAAAGATGTGTCTCAAATATAGGTGAAATTACGAGAACGGCATCTAGGTAGCAAATGCATCGTAGCTATTTCAACCCATGAAGAAATGAGTCCATCACGAGCTCGACCGTTGCTGGTGCAGTGCAGAGACCGGATGACATAACCTTGAATTGATATAGGTCATCAGGAGTGACGAACGCGGTCTTCTCTTGATTATTGACGTCGACAAAATCTGCCAATAACCAGACCGAAGATCTATTCATGAAAAGTAAGCGGCACCACGTAGGCAATCGAGGGTGTTGTCAATGCGAGGCAAGGCGTAGACGTCCTTTTCTGTAATTTGTTGTAGATGACAATCTACACCAAAACACTGGTTGCCATTTTTCTTTTTTCCAAGCACAACAGGGTTTAACAAGCACAAGGCCGGGGTTTAACAATGCCTTTGGCAAGCATCTTGTTCACTTCAGCTTGAATAATTTTGCGCCCTGATGCAGACACTGGATATGGGATGAAGTGGACTAGCATCACACACAACATGAATGGAACTAGCATCACCAGTGTTTATGTTATGCCTAACTAGAGAATTATGACTGAATTATCGATTGTTTAAGTCGAAGATGTCGCAGTAGGAACGGAAAAGGTGGCATAGAACTACTGCTTGTTCAGGCAACAGGTCCTGAGCTATCATTGAACTAAAGGTGGCGTCGAGGCAACTTACAGCCCGTAGACTTGCTGAATAATCAGAGCACACGTCTACTGAACAGATCGTGACGTTGTCATCTGCTATAGCGCGCAGTGTGGCAAGTGATATGCCTTGGGGTAAAGCTTGCTTTTTCAGCCCAAATTTGACGAGGGGAGGCGTGTCCGTTTGTTAGCAATGGTTGGAATTGCGCCCGCAGTGAAATTGCGCATGAAAAGGACATCAGAAGGAGGTGTCACGACGAAATCACCATCGGGCACAGGAAAAGATGATAGCAAATTGGCGAAAGTCAAGGTTTTGGGCGCCAGGCGGACAAAGACGGTCGTACTAAAGTTGTTCGGGAGTTCGGCATTATTATGCGCGAGAAGAGGAAGTTCGAGGCAAAGAGTCCGGCAGGACAGTCGATCAGAGCGGAATGTGTTGTAAGAAAATCTAGTGCGAGCATAAGGTCATGAGGACAATTGATAAGCACTGCAAAAAACACTGGAACGTGGATAGCCGGCGACGCTTCGACAGGCAGTACACATTCCAGTTACGGCAACACTGCTGCCTCTCGGCGACGTGCACGGCTCGTGTAGTAGCAGGCGTGAGAACCCTCTACAGTCGACGACGGAGCTTACTACTCATTATGGACACCTGCGCTATCGCTTCAATTAACGCGGTCAAAGGAGCACCCCGTCGATTTGAAAATCAAGTAAATTCTGGTTCGTCTGGAGCGTATATGGATGACTTCTTCACGATGAAAATATTTTGAGCACTAACCCATAGGTGCATGGCCTAGTTTTTCGTCCGGGATGTCCATATCTCGTTGACGACTAATAGCGCCGTGGCTAGGGTGACGGCGACCGACGGCGCTGAGGTGACCGCGAGCGAGCGGGTCGAGTGTCATCAACAGTAACGTCAGAGGTAGGACGGCGATGTGAGTAGCGGTGAGGATAGGAATATAGCCGAGGACAGGGATAAAAGTAGTTTCAATACGGGGACAACCAGCAGGTGCGACACTGCAGAGCTACATGGCAAGTTCGCTTGCAAAGGACACATGTTGGCGTGTTGTCCGGTGTTCTCCACTCGGCAGGGTTACGGAATCTGGGAGGAGAATATAGGTCGCTGCGAGGCACAGCTGATGGCACCGGTCTGGAATCAGGTCGGCAGACCGGATTCCAGACCTGTGCCGAACTTCGGAACATCAAAACCTGAGTTTTCCAGGCAGCAGGAAAACTGAGGCTGGCAAATTCTTGCCGCATAACAGCATGAATGAGGGAGATCGCTGATCTAATTGGTCAGTAGGGGTGTTAAGCGGGCGTGGATAGAACGTGGCTGACTTGCAGCCTCAAACTCGCGGTAAACGATACACCTCACGTCCCATTGTAGGAGGGTGCAGTTATATGGCTGACGCAGGAGGACATCACACCCGGGTTGCGGAGACGAGAGAAGTGTAGAATGAAGGGGTGGCTTTTCGCCTGCTTGAAGCTGTGGCATTCCTTGACAATTACGTCTATGGTGGAAAGATGGTTGCAGATAAACTGTTGGAACGCGTCAAGGCCGATCACTTTAAAGGCGTGGTCTGATTTGTCAATGCCGGCCATTTTCTTGTCAACGTTCCGAAAAAGAGCGAGCACGTCTTGTATGCGCGACGTACGACTCAGTGGAAGAATGCACTCTAATAGCTCTTTGCTTGCAGCCAGTTGGAGACCGCTCGGGTTGTCATAGAGGTCGCGGAACCTCTCCTTGAAGGCATCCCAACGAGACAGCTCGTTCTTGTGTGTCCAGAGCCGCGCGCGCGGTGTTCCGCCCAAGTAGAACATTACATTTGCTAGTAATATGGTAGGGTCCCAGCGGTTCTTCTCGCTAAGACGCGTATACATGCTGAGCGTCAACGTTATCTTGGCCGTGGAATATGACGGGATGGCGGGCATCAGTAGCCATTGCACACGTTGTTGTTCGATGATGGCGAATATGCATGCTGCTGGCCGAGCGCTGCCGCGGAGATAAAAAACGCCGTGCCGCTTCCCCGTCGCCAATAACGATGCAGCCGACCTTTTTAACCAAACGAATGCTTGATAGCAGCACAATAGCTGCCAGACACGTGGCTTTTTGCATATTTCGCGATATTTCTTTGCAATCCGGAAAAAAGGCCTACGTAAGAGATATCGTAAAGAAAGCAACTGGATCGGTGGTTTCTGAAGGTGCTCGACAAACCTGGAAATCATACTTGGCGTCCTCCGCCAATATTTAAAAAGTTGGGTAATTAAGCTTATATAGTGAGTTATGGGGAAAACTAAAATTGCCGAGTTACTATTGGCTATTGTGAATAGTATGCGTCCGCTTCAATCCGTTTCCGACGCACCTTTCATTTTTAAATTCTTGGCTGAAGTTATGTGGGAGTCCCTGTATATACCGGTTGTCTCACATAACTTGAGCCAAAGTTTTTAAAATAAAAGGCACTCCGGGCGCGAGTTGAACCGAATGCATAATGTTGGCACTGGCCTAGAGTTACTCAGGCTATTTTTATTTCCCGCTTAACTAATGGATTAATTATATTTGATTAATCAACTATTTAGGTAATGGCTGCAGACACTAAGTGTGATACGCAACGTTGTAGAGCACTTTGAGAAACCTCTCAATAAATTCTTTCCAACACGATGTATCTCACGTCATCCTTTTTCCGCGTTCCAGAGAAAGCCCGCGAAATATGAAAAAATACCACGTGACGGGGCGCTTGCGCACTGTTATTGGGCTGCTCTCAAACGTGCGATGGATTAACAAGGTCGGCTGCTGCCGAGACTGGCCCACGACAGGGCATACCCAAATATTCCGCAACAACAGAGGGTTGAAAGTAAAGTTACTGCTCCCCACCTGCTGAGCACAGTATCGCGAGTTATGAGATTTAAAATAACGACACAGTCTTCAAAGCAATGCAGAAAGAAAATGTCTAATGCAAAATTTGTTTTCGCTATTGTAGTGGAAGTGCGGCGCAGGTTAACACTCGTTGTGGTGGTGGTGATGGTGAATTGTAGCAACAGGCGGTTTTAGCTTGGCGATCAAGGCCAGTAATTGCCCCACCCGAGCGTCCCGCACAATACCGCTGAATGGTTTCACCATATGTCCATCAGATCAGTCTCTCAGGAATTGGATAAGGAGACGTGAAGTTTCGTTGCGGGCTATAACTGATCCCTCGGGAAATATAAGGTGTTGCAGGCACGCATGCGGAAGGTCCTTTTTTGCAGATTCTTCAGGAGAACGTCCCTTTCATCTTGGAATTTGTGGCAGGACCACAAAAAGTGCTCAATGTCTCCTGTCTCGATGCATGTCCTACAGTTCGGAGAATTGATTCGCCCCGCCTTAAATAACCAGGCTGGTGTATTGGTAGATCCTTATTCGATATAGGATATATTCCTCTAGGTGCAATCTCTTGGTTACGCAGGGCATATGCGGTGGAACCCAAAGTGACGCAAAGTGATTTCCAATGTCAGATTTTAGCACTTGATTACTCTTTGCAGCCTTGACTTTGGGAGGATGATAGAGGGCTGCGTATGCAAGCGCATCAACTTTTTCGT
Organism: Dermacentor albipictus; assembly: GCF_038994185.2. Lineage (NCBI taxonomy): Eukaryota > Metazoa > Arthropoda > Arachnida > Ixodida > Ixodidae > Dermacentor > Dermacentor albipictus. Next base: position 49,547,718 of record NC_091822.1, read on the forward strand.
TTCCAGAGATACCAATATGGGAGGGAATCCACTGAAACTATACTGTGAAGCCTTTCTTGTTGAGTTTTTTCATGGCGGCTAGTGATTTGCGTGGGACCTTGAGGGATGGCAGACCACGGTATACTTGTTGTAACGCGCCCTTTGAGGCCGTAAGGACAACCACATTCTGCGGAGGCAAAGTCTTTAGTTTGTGCAGAGCTGAAGCTATTGCTACGCCTTCCACAACTGTCGACGAGGCTATACAGTCCAGACGGCCAGACCATGTATATCTTAGTGAGCGAATATAGAATGCGGCTGCGCAGCGGTCTTCGTCTGCCTTGACAGAGCCATCTGTGCATACTTGTAGGTGATTCGGGTAAGTCGTGTTCAGATGTTCCAGGACTAATGATTTGGCTTCTGCAGATAGAATGCAACTCTTTGAATACAATAGTGATACAATTAGGTTGCATGTGATGTCCTCGAATGTCCAGGGTGGTTCTATCCTTTCCCTCTTTCTCGAGCAGCGCAATACTAATACGCGAAGCATGTTCAGTGCCGCACAAAATGTGAGTGCGGCCTGTTACCTATACGTCGTAACAGGGCTTTGCCGGGCGTAGACTCGCTCTATCGTAGTAGCTGGATCATGAGAGCCTGGGAAGCCTGAAGTCGCAGATGGCATGACTCAGCTTCGTAGAGCACTTTCTTGTTTGACGCTGGCTGAGGGACTCCAAGACAAAGTCGGGGACCTTTTCTGTGGATGGCTTATAAGCGCTCGTATTGGCTGTCTGAGGGTGACATCAGAGGTAGTTGATACCGGATGCGACTGGTAACCAACGCTGTATGTAGCCGTAGCATCGACGTCGAGTGGTTAGCTCAGCTTATGCCAGCGACTCGCTTGAGCCCATGTAGCCTGAGTGACGATGACGCCACAACGTGGTCAACACCGCGGCGCCAGAGTAGCCTGTGGTCTAAGATAACGCCAAGAAATCGGACGTTGGTGACTTGTCGATTCTGGTATCCGTTCAAATTCAGCGTCAAGCGTGTAGATTTTGTTTTCACTCCAGCAAATAGTACGAATGATGATTTCTCTGTTGATAGTGATAATCCAGTCATTGCCAAGTGGCCCTGAATGGGTTTTACTGCTGCCTGGGCTATTCGTGCGGGGCGGCGAAGATGGTAGCCGGAGACCCATATGCAGATATCATCGGCATATATAGATATCTTCACTGGTGTAGGATGCTTTTGTACTCTTGGGAGGCAACTCATGGCAACATTAAATAATAAGGGAAGTAAAATACTCCCTTGTGGCACGCCGTGAAATATACGTATTTAATCGCTCCAAGTGTCGCCAAGACGAACTCTGATGCGGTGATCATTGAGGAACGTATGTATGAAGTGCAAGAGATGAGCCGTGACACCTATAACTTGTCTCTGGCTGATGACGGCTCTTTGATACACGTAGCCGTAAGCCTTGGAAAGATCAATGAAAACAGCAAGTGTCGACAGGCCATCCGCACTGTAATGTTCTATGTGGCTTAGCAGGTCCAGCACATTGTCTTGAGCGCTTAGACGCTGCCGAAACCCAGTCATGCACGATGGTAGTTTTCGACCCTGCTCGACATACCAAGTGAGTCTTGTGCACGCCATCTTCTCCGTTTGCTTCGCTGCACAGGAGATCAGCGATACCGGTCTGTATGAGTCCAGAGTTGCAGAAGTATTTCCAGGCTTCAGAACCGGTACCACGCATGCTAACTTCCATAAATGTGGGATATCTCCACTGGCCCACACTTGGTTGAAAATGCCAACACATCACGTCGTCTTTTAACCGGTAGGTTAGTCAGCATCTGATTACTGATAAGGTCAGGTCCCAGTGCACAGCGACATCGGAGGCTGCTCATAGCTAGTTCCAACTCTCTGAGTGTGAAAGAAGCATCAATTACAGACGACGATAGAAACGAGGCAGGTTGGTTGTGCCGGCTGACCTGCCGGAAGAGTATAGTTCAGCAAAGGCCTTCGCAAGATAAGCCAGCGTCTTGCCTAACTTCAAGGCTAGGGCTTCAAATGGCTTGTTTGGTCGAAAGTTTGCAGCAAGGTTATTAACCACCCACCATATCCTTGGAACTGGCGTGAAGACCGATAGGCTTGCACAAAATGTTGTCCATTGATCTCTTCTTAGTTTCCTTGTGTAACGTTGAATCACTGCGTTAATCCTATTATATAGACTTCATTGGTGGGTCGCCCTTCGCCCTCATCAGCCTCCGTTCCGCTCTTCTACGGGCAGCGCATAGATTTTTTAGCTTTAGAACCGGGGCGGGGAAGTAGTCGGGTAGGTTCAGCTCAGCGGTACCTAATCTATTGCTACGTAGCATGTCCGCGAACAGGTCTCCAGATGATTCGCTTAGGCCGTCCCTGTACGTATTATTCGGCCGTTGGTTCTATATCCAGCAATGTTAACGAAGACAGGAAAATGGTCGCTGTCCATTCTATCTTTACTCGCGTTGATGCGAGGATGTGCGCTGAGTGTAACGTCAAGTCAATGACACTGTAAGAGGACGGTGGTCAAAAAACGTTGGCTGTTTGTCATTTGCCACGCAGAGTCCCTCGGTGTTTAAAGCACTAAGAATTTGCTTCCCACGTGCATCAAACGCCTTCTCACCCCAGAGAGTATGGTGCGCATTAAAGTCCCCAAATATAATCCTCGGAGCTGGGCAGCGGCTGCAGAGGTCTCTTATAATTTCTCCAGTCGAGACCTTCAGGCGAGAGCTCACATATACAGAGGCCACGCTGAGGCTTCGGTTTCCCAGCCGCTTCCAAAGTTACTTCCAAAGAACTGCTGCAAAGGTCTTGGACTGGTAGAACGTAATGTGGTATTTCACGTATTACATGTAGCATGGCGCCTCCGTTCGGAAATGTCGGAATACCTTAGTTTCCATGTGCAACATAACCAGCAATTGATCTGGAACATGGAAGACCAGCCTCGGCCAGGGCCAATATTGGCACAGACATGTTGCGTAAGAAAAGCGACAGTTCAGGTAAATGGCACGCAAGACCCGCACAGTTCCATTGCATAATAAGTGGCATCTTTGGGCGAGAAAAACATTGTGTCCTGACCGCATCCATATTTATTTATTTATTTATTTCATGTACCCTCAGGGCCATTGGCATTGGAGAGGGGAGTGGTTACAGGCATACAAAACAAGAAAAATAGGAAATGTGATACAAGGAATAGGAGTATTGCAATAAAAGTTAACAAGTGTGTCTACTCATACAATATTAGCTAAGGCGTTCTTGAAAAGCTGGTAATCTTTGATGGTGGCTGTCAGTGCGGGAAGGTGATTCCACTCTGCTGCTGTACGAGGTATAAATGACTGGAAGAAAGCGTTAGTTCTACAAAATGGAACACCGACCTTGTAGGCATAATCTAATCGAGATGATAGGTGACGTGGGGGAGGGATTAATTCGCTACGCAGGTGTGGATGATGAAACATCTTATGGAACAGACAGATACGAAACGCTTTGCGACGTGAGGCTAGAGATGGTAGATTAAGGCTTGATTTCATTGAAGATATGCTAGCGGTCCTGTTATAGTTGGAAAGAATGAAGCGAACCGAGTTATTTTGGACCATTTCTAGTGAATGTATTAGGTTTTCATGATGAGGGTCCCAGATGGATGCGGCGTACTCTAGTTTCGGACGTATTAATGTTTTGTACAACAGCAGTTTGAGGGATGATGGCGCTTTAGAAAAGTTGCGGCGGATGTAACCGAGCATACAATTAGCATTGTTAATTATGTATGTGATATGTGCAGACCAAGTGAGAGTGGAAATGATGTGTACACCAAGGTACTTGTACGAGCCTACCGATTCTAAGAGGACATGATCCAAGGAATAAGTGGGGATACTGTTGCAAGTTCTTGATACACGAAGAGATTTACATTTTGCGATGTTAAGTTCCATTAGCCATGTTTTACACCACAATGAAATAGCGTTCAGGTCAGTCTGAAGAGCGGTTACATCGTCACTGCTTGTTATTTCTCTGAAGATTACGCAGTCATCCGCAAATAAATGGATATGAGAGGAAACAGAAGAAGGCAAGTCGTTGATGTAGATTAGAAAAAGAAGAGGCCCGAGGACGGAGCCTTGTGGGACGCCGGAATGGACAGGGTTTGAGTGGGAGTTAAGATTATTAGCTGACACGTATTGCGAACGGTTTTTAAGGAAACACTCAATCCAAGCAAGAAGTTTGGGGTCAATGTTCATGAGCTGTAGTTTGTGAAGTAGCAGTTTGTGAGACACTTTATCGAAAGCTTTGGAGTAGTCTAGGAAAATGCAATCCGCCATTGAACGAGTATCAAGAAATAGGTGTAGCTTATGTATGAAAGAAGCCAGCTGCGTTTCACAAGAATATGCTTTTCGAAAGCCATGCTGTGAACTTGAAAAAAATGAATTGGACTCAAGAAAGTTAGCAAGCTGTGAATATAGGATGTGTTCTAGTATTTTGCATGGGATACTGGTTAGTGAAATAGGCCGATAATTGAGAGGAGAATGCTTGTCACCTGATTTATAAAGTGGGATCACCTTACCGACTTTCCAATCAAGGGGCAGGTATCCTGTGTCAAGTGACTGTTGAAAAAGTTTGCTAGTAAAATAGATGAATAAACAACAGTGCTGTGCAAAAATTTCACGGAAATTAGGTCATGGCCAGGAGCAGAGGACAGACGCAACGATTTAATCACGGTTTCAATGCCACAGGGTTCAATTGTAATTGGAAACATAGCCTGGTAATCATAACAAGGTGCAGTGGGTGGGGAAACATTACAGGTTACAGAAAAGTTTTGGATAAATGTTTCATTGAGGACGGATGCGATATGATCACAGGGTATGGCATTCCCCGAGTTATCTACAAGAGTTATGGTGTCATCATCTTTTTGGTTAATAACGCGCCAGAATTTCTTGGTATCATTTGTTAACATGGATGGCAGTGTGTGACATAAAAAATTGTTTCTGGCGTTTCTTAGCGCTGATACATATTCGCTTGAAGCCAATCGGTAGGCGCTCCAACGAGCTTCACTCGAGGAAAACTTTGCCGACCTGTACAATCGACTCTTTTTATTTGATAATCGTCTTATATGAACATTATACCAGGGAGCATCTGACTTGCTAGTTACGATGCGAATGGGAATGTACTTGTTGGTTAGGTAAATGACTTTTTCTGCGAAGATTGCCCAGTTAGTTTCTACTGTGCGGCTGTCGAAATCCTGGAGGAAAACATCAAGGAATGAACATAATTCTCTATTAATCGCGTCAAAGTCTGCGTTATTGTAATTACGGATGGTTACAGTCCTTTTGGTGTGTTTAGGTTGTGTGAGATTTAAGTGAAAAAAGAGTAAAGAGTGGTCGCTCATTCCTGGAACGTGAGTGATGTTGGAAACTAGGTCGGGCTGTGAAGCGAGAACAAGGTCAAGGGTATTCGCAGCAGAGTCTGTGGTTCTAGTCGGTTCAGTTACAAGCTGTTCGAGAGAAAAAACGGAGCACATTTCTAAAAATTCTTTAGCTAGCGTGGAAGGTGGGTGTACCGTGGGGACAGTGTTAGACCAGGTTATGTTTGGCATATTAAAATCACCAAGCAAAAGTAATGGGCAGTTTGTGTAACGGGATGAAACGATGTTAACAATATCGTGTAATTCATTTACGAAGTTCTGTGTATAGGTAGGGGGCCGATAACAGACCCCAATAATAATTTTTTATGATTCAGGGCGACGCATGCCCAGACAGTTTCTAAAGGGGAGTTGACGTGGATGCACTGTGAAGCGCAATTTTTCGTGATAGCGAGCAGTACGCCTCCTCCTTGTCGCCCAATGCGATCGCAGCGATAGACAGAGAAATTATTTGCAACAAGAAAAAGTTCGTGGTCTTGAATTTCAGGACGTAACCAGGTTTCAGTTAATACTATGATGTCAGCGCTGCAGGTGTCGATGGCGGAGTTAAGGCAGTCACGTTTGCTGATGATACTGCGGATGTTAGTAAAAAGAACGGATATCTGCGAAAAAGAGCGTCCACATCCCCTCGCGCGTCCCTACGGACTGCCGTGGTAGGTGCTTGGTAGGTGCTTATATATATATATATATATATATATATATATATATATATATATATATATATATATATATATATGTGTGTATATATATATATATATATATATATATATATATATATATATATATATATACATATATATTGGTAGGTGCTTTAAGAAGAGGCAGGTCTTAGAATCCCTGACTCGAGAGGCAGTAATACTTCGAGCATGTCCTTCATCGAGCTCGCCGGCATCTTCTCTATGTGTGATCGCAAGGCCTTGAAGACGGCATGTAGCACCTGCTGACAGTTCTCCTGTGGTGTTTTTTTTTCATCGTAACGCGATAGGGGTCTCTGCAGTGAAGACGCATAACTTCACTGTTCCGGTTGTTCAGCAGTCTTCTCGACTACGGGACCTCTCTTCATTGATTTGACTGCTTTAGACGGTCCGCTGCGCGATGGCACCAGTGTGCCCTGCATTCCCGGAGAAGGCTTCAGGCTTGGAAAATCAGCTTCACTCTTTGAGCTCCATCTGATTTCTCCGTCTTTTTCTTCGTCGTATTTTTCTCATCCTTTCTTGTTGGCCCCAAGATAAACATTTCCTTTCGCTTTATTGCCGCTGCCCGCGTAGGACACTTGCTATATATAGCTGGATGACCACCACTACAGTTTGCACATAAAAAGTGCTCGCTGCACGCGCATGTTTCGAAATCATGCGGTCATCCGCATCTCTTACACCGCTGCTCACCATGGCAGTACATGGCCACATGTCCACAGCGCTTACACTTGAAGCACCGAGGTGGTGTCTCAATGTAGTCAATGGTCTCGTGTCTTGTGAAGCCCAAGTTGATCTTCTCTGGGCGGTCTGTATTTGGAGCGAACGTAAGAACAACGGAGCTGGTTCGCCTGGACTCCCAATCGGATTCGGAAATTTGAACGCGTCGCCTGACTCTGCTTGCATGGTAAACACCATGTGGCTTTAGGTATACCAACAGTTCCTCGTCAGTGTACCAAATCGGTACTCCTCTAATAATGCGCGTGTTTTGCAGGTACGAATTCGGCACTCGTGCTGAGATTGCAGTCCCTGAGATTGACTTGCAGCTGAGAAGGGAATTCACATGCTCGTCTGTCTGCACATCTAGAAGCAGCGCTCCTTGAGCTGTAAATCGGCTCCCAACTGGCGATGCGCCAAGAATGTTTTTCAATTTCCGTGGACCCAACAATGGGATTTACTTTATTCAGGTCGGCTCCTTCTGCGGCAGGGGTAATAATCACTGGGATTCCGACGGTCCTCTTCTTGCCGTGACGCACAAGCCTGAAGCCTTCACCGTCCAGATCTCTGGTGTCAGCTATGTCACAATCATCAATAAGCGTAGACTTGTCGTCTCTTTCTGTAGCCTTACATCGCTTACATTCACGGTTGCTCTCAGGATCAGTCGGTGGCCTCTGACCCGGTGTTGGGTAAGGCGCAGTGATGACGGAGCTCTTGCCGCTACCACATCGGGCTCTTCTGCAGGCTCCTATCGAAGCGAAGGGAGGCGAAGGCCCCCCCCCCCCCCCCTGGCCTCCGGTAGGGAAGGTATCTTGGCGAGCCGTCCGACGTCTTCGACAAATCTATTTGACAAAACGTCGAGAAAATGCGAAAACACTAGACAGCGAGACAGCAGTGCGAGTGTGTCGAACCAAACTTCTTCCTCCTCTTAACACTCTTTGGATTAGATCTTGTGCACATAGATAAATACCCAATGTGGACGCGAGAACAGCCGTCGCTGTCGCACAATTGGCAGTGCACCCGCGCGTAATATGGAGGTTGTGAGTTTGGCTCCCACCGTCAGAAAGTTTACTTTACCTCCATTTTGTTTTATCTTCTAAGTTTTACATTTCAGTCGAAAACTGCAAGTTTCGACTGAAGCTTTCTAATCTTTCTAATGATTCTTTTTCTTCATTATCTGTCGGCTTGTTATATTTTTGACTAATAATTAATCGGGTCCCTCGGTGATTCTTCTCTTCCTTTACGAAAAAAGAACTTATTCTTGCTTCGGCTTTTCCAATGAGGTTTTCATGCAGTCTAGTCATGTAGCCGTTTGATATCTGATGTTACCAGCAGTGCTTTTTTTCTTTGTAACAGGCCCTGTATTGTGTATACGGCATACAAATACTGCATGGAATTTTGCTGTCATTTTCCGTAACTTCTGATGTTTTTTCGGCAACTGTTTATTGAGCGCTGTTGGAAAGCTGGTCATACAGCAGCCTGTCATTCTTGGTACGCTTATTGGCGACCGGGCACTAAAGGTGTCAAACAGCTATTCGTGTAGTACTTTTCATCACAGTTGTGATCTTGTGCCTAAAACGATCGTAATTACCCGTGATAGTTGAGTCTCTATTCAGTATCTACAACGTGTTACCTAAATATACCGCAATAAATATTCCTATCAAAAAATGTTGGTCTGTGTAAGTGTATTTGATAGGCGATACTTAATATTCGTATTCGATTCGTATTTGAAAGAATTAATAGTCACCCACATCGGATATTCATTATATAACGAATGAAAACTGCATAAATTTTTCGTTACGGTCAGATAGGGAGGTTACAAATGCGGCACGATTCAAAGGAACACAATAACATAGTTTTCCTAGCATGAAAATGCACTTAAAATCTACGTTATCGCTGAATTTCTTGTGGTTCTCGACGTTCGTGGCAGGAGAACTAAATTCTGGGTAACGTCCTTGGCCGCGTACTGTTAGCATGGCGATGACAATTGCCAGAGTATTGTACAGGTCATATACCACATTTTCGCCTTTGGTCTACCTGAAATCCACCGTGAAGTACGGACAAGTGCGTAAGACATGAGAAATGGCAGCGATTTGTTCAGGCGCGCGCAAACGAGCTCAGCCATTCCGATATCTACGCTTCTTCTTGTGTGTGTGCAGTCGATATATGTTATTCACCGGCTGTCTTCTAAAGCTGAACGTAAAATTTATTCCATTTGGCTTGGGAAAGTAGCTTGCTTGCGCGCTTTTGCGCGTCCACGAATCCAATGCATTTAGTGACACCACTGAAACCACACCATTTCAAGGCAGCGAAATAGGGTTTATAAATAGTGAAGAACATCAGTTTTGTGTCCAAAATATGAACGGTATCATGACCACCGGGTTGTAAAGCACAATCACAATGTGAAGGCTACCAATGTTAAGATAACCGTTGCTAGCTGGTGACGGAGCCTATGCATCAGCCGTTTCGGCAGTTTCGGCCGCTTACATGTTGCTTTTGAATATTAAACAGCGTTCTAGAGGGCCATTTTTCACAAAAAAATTTCTATCTTGAAAGTCCGCAACGCATTGCCAAAGGGGCATTCAATGGACTCTAAATATCGCCGATTACTAAAAAGAAAACTTTGACCTAAACAGAGAAAAATGTCGCTAAATCTAAGGACAATATGACTAAAATACCAACGCTGATTAAATACAGGTTAATTACTAAAGCAGACATGATTTCGTGTTTTCAAAGATGGTTAGGTTAGACAGCCCCAACAAACACTGGACGATGCAAGAAATGGTAGGTTAAATTTGTTTTGGGCTGCTTATTTGCAAGGCGCACCCCGCAGGTGACTCTCACCGCGAAGCACCGTACTCTTAACTGGTAAGTGCGGCCGGCTGAGCGTCATCTGCGACAGCATGTGGCGGCGCGGCTCGAAAAGCAATGATAGCTGCCCAAGCGTAATAATAAAAAAATAGAAAACGGTCGACGCTTAAGCTTCGCCCTCAGGAGTGGCATGTCCGATAGCGTTCAAAGATCCCTGACTGCTTCTCACGCTTCTCGGTATCTGCTGCTTAATTAACCGCAATGTTTACCTGGAAACGCTGGCCGCGAATATTATGCACGAAGGCGAGTTTTATGTTGGAGACGCGGCCTCTTGCGTGGGGCGATCCCGGAGGTAGTTCCCAGCCGCGCGAAAGCTCAAACCGCAGCTGGAAAAGGGGTTTGCGTTTGATGTTCTGTGTACCACAATTACGTTTTCTCGTATATTCAAAGTACAGTCCGACGCTAACATTTCTGCAGGTGGTGTGTAAGTCGTACTTTACGAATTTTCTGACGGATGTTACTTTGAGAAATTCAATTAGTTCAGTAAACCCCATTTGCCAGGCAGAGGGCCTGCGTGGCGCGTTATGCGTTGTTCGCGATGATTTTTCTCTCAGAGACAACGCCGCCGAAGTCGACACCGTAATAGAAGCGACACGGTGCCCTTAACGCTGTCGCAATAAATATCGTGCTTATGTGGGCGATATTCTGAGAGAAAGCTTGGCATCAGCTGTTTTGTTAAATTTTGCACTGCGCAACCGCCAGCGCCCGCTTTCATAAGTGTTGGGAGGGGGGAGGGGGGGAGGAGGGGCAGGCGAATGGCCTACTTTGCCCATCTTGTAACTGCGGGGGGGGGGGGGGGAGGGGGCATATTCGTCTATGATAAGCACGGTGTCACGGGCGCACACGCAAAAGTAACATATACCACCCGATGACCACGAGCGCTCGATGTCGCCAAGACGGAGTGATGAAGAGCGCCGGCAGCCATGAACGCTTCGTGCTGCCCCTTGTTTCACCGAGACAAAACGTTTTACGGCCTATTTCAACGCAAGCAGTCTTGAAAGTACTGAGATGGCGCCATCGATGTTCCCAACAATGACATAGTGACCAGCCCTAATCAATGCCTTTATGGAGTCTCGAAAGACTACTGCCAATGTGTAGAGGTGAGAAAATTTAACAGCTGGAGTCGAGTAGGACCTGTATGCTGTACACATACCTGTGATGAGTACCTTGAAGAACCAATATGGCCGAAATTTTGTGTGCAGCAAGTGGAGAGGATAGACCACCATTATCAGGGCTTCTAGCGACTTTCTGTAGACTCGATAGATGTTGGTCGGGACTCCAAGTGCCGTATTTCCGGTTTGAAAGGGGGGATGGAGTGCTCACCCCCGATATCTATGAGTGGAGGAGAAGGAGGAGGAAAAACATTTACTAAAAATGAAAAGACAAGCAGGTGTTCTTCTGCTTGTGTGTGGAGGCGCCCTTAGTCCAGGGCTCCTGCTGCTCTTGCTGTCTCCCGGGCCGGCCGCACCAGTTGCTGCTGGTTACGAGGGTCCGAAATATATATAGTCAGCACGGCCTTCCACTGCTCGGGTGTGAGGTTGTGTATTTGCGGGGTTGCCTTCTCGTTGGGCGCCCTTAGTGCAGGCCTCCTGCTGCTCTTGCTGTCTCTCGGGCCCAACGCGGCAGTTTCTGCTGGTTACGAGGGTCCAAACTAGTCAGTACGGCCTCCCACTGCTCGGGTGTGACGTTGGGTATTTGCGGGGTTGCCTTCTCGGTGGGGCACGCCCATGGGGTGTGATATATGCAGGCGTAGTCGTTAAAAAGGGTACGTTTGAGATAGTATAGTGTAGGGTGTATTGCGTGTAGTTTGCTGAAATGGGTGTGTGTGTTGGTTTGTAATTGTCGCCATGCTACGGCGCCTTCGCGTGAGGGGGTCTTGTGTGGAGGTAAGTATTGTCTGTTCAATCTGTGGTGTGTTAGTATGGCGTTGTATTGTAAAGGTACGGGCTCCATAGCGGCGGCCGTATCCTTCTCTCGTGGCACCCGGAAGCCATGAGTTCGGGCTACAGCGTGCGCATGCTGATTTCCACGGTAGGACTCGTACCTGGAGTCCATAATATTTCAACGTCCGGGAATTGGGAGGCTTGCTGAAGGAATTGGCGGGCGATTGAAGACATTCTGCCTCTTGCGTAGATACAGCAAGCTGCCTGCGAGTCAGTAATAATTGTGACGTGGTCGTTGGTGAGACTAGAGGTGATGGCCAAGGCGATGGCCGTCTCCTCCGCTACCAGGGCGCTGGCAGTGTGGACCGTCATCGAGACCACCTGCTGAAGGTTATGGTCGGCAATGCTTTCTTTATTTGTTTAGTGCCCACATCGCCTATTCAGGCATTACAGGGGGGGGGGGGGGCACGGATGAAAAAACGAGCATAAAAGTTGCAGGTTTGAATAAATTCGTGTAAGTTAAAAACAGATTATTATGCGCCGACGCAAAAGCGCACACCACGTTGCACGCAACGGCGTCGGACACAGGCACGTTTCAGGTGTCACATGTCACATGTGGAAAAAAGTACATAAAGCACAATAATTACAAAGACTACTAATGAAAAAGCAAAAAAAACAAAGCGAATAATAGGTTGCAAAAAAAACAGAATGTGGTGATTAAGATACACTGCGACAAGTTGAAAAAAAAAGGCAATAAAAGAAAATGTCATTTTCAACCGGGATATTTTATAGGTCATGATGATTGCTAGACGTACACGCGATATTTATCAAGCCTTAGGGATCAAAAGATTATGCTGTGGTTGCTCAGTGGCTATGGTGTTGGGCTGCTGAGCACGAGGTCACGCGATGGAATCCCGGCCACAGCGGCCGCATTTCGATGGGGGCGAAATGCGAACACACCCGTGTACTTAGATTTAGGGGCACGTTAAAGAACCCCAGATGGTCGAAATTTCCGGAGTCCTCCACTACAGCGTGCCTCATAATCAGAAAGTGGTTTTGGCACTTAAACCCCCATAATTTAGGGACCAAAAGATTATATCGTTTTAATGCAGAAAAGAACTTGTGAGGACAAGAAATTTCTACAACTGAGGAAGGAAGTTGGTTCCACTAACTGATGGTTCTTGGGAAAAAAGAGCTGCTAATGGCAGATGTATTACATTTGTATTCTCTTATCTTGTGTTCATGATTTTTGCGTGCTGATGTGTAGTGAGGCTGGTTTATGTACACGTCACGCGGAATTCAAATATGAGAATGATATATGCTGTGTAAAAGCTTCAGTCGAAACGATGTTCTTCCGCGCTGGAGAGATTGCTATTTTAGCATTGCCTTATATTTATTTGCACTAAACTGCCTGTCATACATTACTATATCTAGTAGATATCTTGCCGCCATGGACTGAACTTTTTCTAGTCTTTCTTTGTTAGTTACTGATGAAAGGTCCCACACAGAGCATGCGTATTCGAGCGCAGATCTTACATATGATTTATATAGTACCTCCTCCCGGGTTTGTTGTGGAAACGCACGTGTATTTCGTTGTAAAAATCCCAAGCTCTGGCAAGCTTTGCCTGCGGTATAATCCACATGCCGATTCCATGATAAAGAGGGGCAAAAGTAAACGCCTAAGTATTTACATTCAGACAACATTTTCACTGGAGAGCAGTTTATCGTGTATTCAAATTTTCCAGGATTTTTTGTCTGGAGAGCCTCACACACACCGTTTTCTCGAGATTCATTTCCCATCGTTCACTCTACTCGTGTATGGTCTATATGTCGTTTTCAATTATGAAGCAGTCACTTTCAGATGTAACTTTGCGGTATAATATGGTCATCTGCAAATAACCTAATATAGGACTGTACATTTTAATTAATGTCCTTGATATCAAGTACGAAGACAAGGTGCCCCAGAAGGGATCCCTGAGGTACCCCTGACGTAACATTAGTTTTTGCAGATTGTTCGCCGTTTACGACTACATATCGTCGCCTCTCGCGTAAATATTGAGAATTGGGGGCGGTTCAGATCAGGGGCAGGCAAATGGCCTGCCCCTCATGGCCGTCATGACCGTCAAATGGCCGTCATGACTGCTTTTGGGGGCTATTGCGCGGCATCTGTGTTAAGTGCGGTCAGGAGATCTACCATACTTTGTCTGGAGAGTCTTTGCGCGAGCTTGGCGACGACCGGAATGACGTTCCGTGTGCATGCTTCTCGCGACAGGGGCTACCTCGATGTGCTCCCGGATGTTGTCGGCCAGATAGTTTGCTTGTTCGGGGCCTTTGCCGTGTGTGGGGTAGCCTAGGCGCGCCAGCACTGTTCTTCCTGTTGGTGTGAGGGCTAGGCGTTCTCGTTGACTTGTGAGGTGGGCGTCTTTGATTTCTCTTACTGTATTATGGACTCCCAGGGCTTCGAGCTTGAGTGTCACTGTTCCCGGTGGTAGGCCGAGTGTTTGCTTGTATGCCTTCCGCATAAATAGGTCTAATTAATCTTTCTCCTTGTGAGTGAGGGGTAAGTACGGGGCAGCGTACGCAATGCGGCTGATTATCAGGGCCTGGAAGAGCTGTGCTATGTTGTCTTTTTTCAGTCCGTATTGTTTGGTGTTGATGCCGCTGGCCATTTGCATGATTTCGAAGGTGGTCTGCTTGAGACACTGGAGGGTGTATACGCCTCCGCCGTCCTGTTGTACACTCTTAGGCAAAGTGACACCCTTTGGCTTGCATCTCTGCCACACAACAATAATCGTCATCTGCCTTGCTTGCGTTTCTTTCTTGAAAACGCCGAGCCCGCTACATTCCTGTCGGGAATGCTATGTCATGCTAATAGAAAGGAAATGCGGAGAAGACAGATGACGATTATTGTTGTGTGGCAAAAGGGTGCCATTTTGCTTAAAAGGACACTAAAGCGAAACAATAAATCAGTTTAGACTAATAAAGAATTGTTTGAGAACCCTACAGGCAGTCATTTAGAAAAAATAGTTTGATTATTAGATGACAAAATGAAGGTCTAAGTATCAGTATTTGAATTTTGCACCGCAACCTCAGCGCCGGTACGTCAGCGCGACGTCAGGGATTCCAAAGTATGTTTTAGCACTTGGGCCGCGTAGGCTGAATAAAGATTCCCGAAGCTTGCCATGTTTAATATGTGGTTCCTTTAGAACACAATGTAGTCAATCTGTACCGCTATATATAGTTAGTAAGCCCTAGAAGATGCCATCAAAATCCAAGATGTCACAGCCCCCAAGTGTGGGAACTTAAATAGGCGTCGCCACCCGTATTTCGTTTTCCGCCTTTTCTGGATTACCAAACGTCTTATCGTTGTAAGAGTGGGGTTTTTGGTGTTGTAGAACGGTAATTTACTGATGCAGAAGAAATCATGTTTTACTTTAGTGTCCCTTTAAGAGTGTATGAGGAAGGTGAGGAGGCCGACGCGATTTGCTGCGGGTATTTCTTTGCCGTCGTGGGTGAGCGTGATGTGGGCATCTCAGTGAGTTTCCTTCGTAATTTGTGTGATCCCAAAACTTTCGCGGGAAGGTTGTGAGATCGTTCCACACCTTCGGCAAGTTGTTTTTTTCATCTGCGTTAATTTGCATTAATTTATTGTTTCTTTACTTCATTTATGAAGCACAGGTAATTTCTGTTGGCTTCTTATGATATGACTAATAAAAATCAGGCCCCTCTGTTAACCCCCTTCCTTCTCGTATATATATATATATATATATATATGTAAATATATATATTGTAACGAGAACGTTCCGAGAACTTTATTGTAAAGAACTTTCCGCTTGGTCTCCCGCCTGTGATGACGCCTTCACGAAATTACGCCGCCTGCAACCTCGCCACCTATACTCCGCCACTTCGATCCTGCAGCGTCCACAGAGGTCCAAACCGATGCCAGCGGCGTCGGACTTGGCGCCGTACTCGCGCAACGAAAAGTGGGGTTTGATGAATAACTGTTACAGAGAAAGAGTGTTTAGCCATTATTTGGGCCCTTGGAAAATTCCGTCCTTATCTGTATGGTCACCCTTTCGATGTCGTCACTGACCATCACGCCCTTTGTTGGCTGTCTACCCTTAAGGACCCATCTGGACGACTTGCTCGCTGGGCCCTTAAGCTACAGGAGCACGACATCCGCGTTCTTTACCGTTCCGGCCGCAAACACACGGACGCTGACGCCCTTTCTCGCTCACCGGTCTCCGCTGACAGCGCTTGCCTATCCGCCCTTGAGCCCACAGTCCCATCTCATGCACTGCGCAACATGCCGTCGGAGCAGCGCAAGGATCCCTGGATCAGTGCTCTCATCAGCATCCTTTCTGATCCATCCACCTCTTCACCATCTCGCGCTCTTCGCCGCCAGGCTACCCACTTCTGCATTCGCGACGGCCTTCTTGATCGTCGTAATTACCTCTCTGACGGTCTCAAGTGGCTTCTCGTGATACCCCGCCATTTCCGTGACCTTATCTGCGACGCTTTCCACGCAGACCCTCAGTGCGCACATGCCGGCCTCTTCAAGACCTATGCTCGACTACGCACCCGATTTTATCGGCGCGGCATGCATAACTACGTCAGAAAGTTCATTCGCTCCTGTGCTGTTACGTTTCGCCTATGACGCGCGGTGTAGCCGGCGCGAATTCAACGGACGCCGGGGCTTCGTTCAAAGCGGCGGACATTTTGGCCCGCTCGGAGCGGCCGCGACGCATCCCCGCCGAGCGCGTCCCGGCATGTTCAGTGCCACGTGTCTTTGTGTGTGCGTGTGTGTGTGTGCCCACGCTTGTCAAAGCGCGGCAGCTGGGGAGAGGAGCTCCCCCAGTGTGAAGCGAGGAGGTCTGACCGGCGCCGGCACGGCTGATGCGTCACCTCCTTGTCTCTACATGTCTGTCAGTCCGTCCGTGCCTCGCTGTCACGTGGTGTCATCTCGTGACCTTCCTTCTTGCCCGCGACGCCAAGAGTATAAGAGCAGCTGCCCCCGGACGCCAGGAGAGAGGCTCCGATTTCTGCTGTTGAGTAACGTGCTCTCCCGTCTCTCTACTTCGGTCGACCTGACCGCCCGCTCTTTGCGATGCTAGAATAAACAAGTTGTTCTGTTAGCAGTCGCCTCATGCTTTGCTGGGACCTTCGGATGCTTCCAGTGTGCCCCAGGCCGCCAGGCCAACGCTCCCCTTGGGGCTTGCGACCCAGTTGCAATAACGGGCGTCAGCACTGAGGTTCCAACAGCTGGTGGCCGCGCTGAGATTCCAACAGCCGGTGCCATCGGTGCGGTTCAAACTGTGCTCAGTGCGAACGCCGAAAATTACCTCCCGGACAAGTCTATCCGTCACAGCCCCTTCTCTGCCCTAGTCGGCCCTTTGATCGTGTTGGTATAGACATATACGGACCGCTACACTCCACTTCAGCAGGCAACCGCTGGATTATTGTTGCAGTGGATCACTTGACGCGCTATGCTGAAACAGCTGATCTGCCGACTGCCACCGCCCTCGACGTTGCATCGTTTCTGTTACGTAATCTCGTTCTTCGCCACGGTGCCCCTCGCGAACTTCGGAGCGATAGAGGCTGCGCCGTTCTTTCCGAGGCTTTGAAGGCACTACTCGACGAATGCCGAATTGTTCACCGCACCAGTACAGCGTACCATCCGCAAACTAACGGCATGACCGAGCGCTTCAACCGTACTATTGGCGATATGCTCTCCATGTACGTCGCCTCTGATCATTCAAACTGGGACCAAGTTCTCCCTTTCGTGACGTATGCGTACAATACTGCGGCCCAAGCAACTACTGGTTTTTCCCCTTACTTTCTCCTATATGGACGAGAACCTACTACTACTCTCGATACCATTCTGTCATATAGACCTGACGCGCCCGAAAGTACTCCGCTATCTGAAGCTGCTCGTCATGCCGAGGAATGCCGCCAGCTTTCCCGCTCCTTTTCCACCGAGGACCAGTGGCAGCAGCAATCCCGTCAACCTGCCGGCCGTTCTGCACCAACTTTTTTGCCTGGCTCTCTCGTATGGCTTCGGGTGCCCGCTACTACACCCGGCCTCTCCTCAAAACTTGTCGCAAAGTACCTAGGACCCTACCGCGTTCTCGAGCAAACGTCCTCTGTCAATTACATCGTGGAGCCCCTCACGCCATCGATGGACCTACGCCATCGCGGCCGCGAACTTGTCCACGTCTCTCGCATTAAGCCGTACTACGACCCAATAGTGGTCTCTTCGCCTTAGGCCGCTAGGATAGCGCCTTTTTCTGCGGAGGGCGATTATTGTAACGAAGAAAAGTAGCCTGCCTGCGCCACAGCACCATCGTCGCTACCGGCATGAGCTCGTGGTTGCTGTCTTTTGCCGAACGCTTGTGACGGCTACCCGTTCGCGCCCGTTGCTAATAAATCTCTTAGCAAGATATATATTGTTACGCTCTTAGGTGCATAGTGGGTTCACGCCTTAACAACCAGTATGCCGGGGCACCGAAGAGTGGTGAACGAAGAAGACGACGTGTGGCTGGCTGGCTGAATCTCGACAGGCGCTCAGCTGACCAAGGCCATCGCTTCGAACTCTACCCGGCTTCAAAGTAACGCCTTTTGTGGGCGCAACTGAGTGGTGGAGGTGCGGGGTACGACACGACGTACCACGGAGTCGCAACATCCAGAACTTCGCCGGAGCCGTCGTCTTGCCGGTCTCTTGCCAACGACCTTCCCTATGGCTCAGGACGGAGGTGGACAAATGCCAGCTCTAGTTTCACCTTCTCAAAGGTCAGTGCCAGTTGGACCTTTGCGGCACTACATGAAACCACGCTCGTTCGCGGGAAAAGTGGGCGAAGACGTCGGCGAGTGGCTGATGCACTACGCAAGGGTGAGCCGCTACAACCGTTGGGATTCTGTCACTCAGCTTGAATATGTCGCGCTCTTTCTGAGTGAGGCAGCGCTGATGTGGTATGAAAACCACGAAGACTCCCTAACAACGTGGGAGCACTTTGTCGAGGAAATTAATAAGTGTTTTGGCGACACCCACGCCGAACAGAAACGCGCCGAGAGAACACTTGCTCAAAGAGCTCAAGCTCCTGGAGAAACATGCACGATATACATAGAGGAAATCCTCAAGCTGTGCAAAATCGTAAATCCGCAGATGTCCGAGGAAGACCAAGTCGGATATCTCCTCAAAGGAATTGCAGAAGATGTATACAATTTCCTCATAAGTCGGGAACACGTTGATTCCGTCTCAGATGTCGTGCGTCATTGCCGTACGTTTGAGACGTTGAAAACACGTCGCATTGTGCCAAAGTTTGGACGCCCGGCGAATGTGACAACCATTGCCAGCGTCGATGAGAGCCCGTCTGCCGATCTTTCGTCTACTATACGGCAGATCGTGCGTGAAGAACTGCTGCGGCACCAGGAACTTGCGCGCGACGTCATACGACAACCTGACGCTTATTACCCGCAACACATGGCACCTGCCGCACCCTGCGCTTCCTGGCAACCGGCGGTATGTGTCACAGAGGTCAACCGCAGAGGTTCTCCATGGCCACGTGAGGACACATTTACGCCCGAACACCGACCTGCAGAACACCCTCGCCCCAGCAGGTTTGCACGCAGACCGACCGTTCCTCCTGTGCAGCAGGTTCAGCCGCTTCGCTCTGCTACACGACCCCCCACGGCTGAGCGCTTCGAAGGGCAGTTCATCGATCGTCGTTTACCTGTGTGCTATAGCTGTGGCGACTTAGGTCACATTGCCAGGTACTGCAATCGCCGCCAACCACCGAGGTTCGAGCGATCGACGATGTCTAGGCGCTACCGCGCTCCTCTGGGCGAGACATACTCGCCCTCGCACACATACTTAGGAAGCTTGCCTTACCAGCACCCGGAGCCGCTGCGGAACAGTTCTCCAGCATCCGATCGCAGCTTGACACCACCACCCGCTCCTCGTGTAAGCCGATCGCCCTCTCCGCGGCGTCGATACCCGTCGCCACCTCCGGAAAACTAGCCAGTGCGGCCGTTGGAGGTGAGGTCGCTGGATAATCAATCTTCGCTGTCGACAGAGATACCTCCAACCATTTGTATGTTTAAGAATAAGGTGTTTGTATTAATTGACGGGGTTCCATCCATGGCCTTAGTGGACACGGGAGCAACCGTTTCAGTGATGAGTCTGGCGTTTAAAAGCCTCCTAGGACGAAAGGTGATGTTTCGCTGGGACCGTGCCGATACGTTTCGCGGAGTGAGTGGGGAGTTGTTGTATCCTGTGGGCGTGTGTAATGTAGACGTAACCTTGGGTGGTCAAATATTTAACGCGGAGTTCGCTGTTCTACCTCATTCTACGCATGACGTAATCCTGGGCCTTGATTTTTTGAAACTGTGTGGTGCCACCGTCGACTGCGAAACGGGTGAAATCAGTGTAGGTACGAGCTTTTCTGCTGCGTTTATAGAAGGCCCACCGTATCGTGAAAGTGTGCTTTGTGTATCCCGGGATACCGTTGTGCCATCGGTTATCCACAATGTGTGTTTCAGTCGCCTGTTTCCCCACCACCGACGGAACGTTTGACGCTACCGTGGAGCCCGTTCACCTGAGTTGCATTAAGAGGAATGTACTGATACCGTATTGCACGCTGTCAGCCGTTCAGGGACGCACCAACTTATGGGCCTAAACTGTTCCAGTGAACCTGTAATACTACCACAGGGTCTGAAACTTGCCGCCTACCATGAAGATCACGTGCTATCGCTCGCCATTCTTACAGAGGCCCTTGATTCTGTGGATGAGCGCCATTTCGCTAACGTCTGCCCTGCGGCGCACTCCTCATTTCTGACTATGGTAAACAAGTCGCTCAGCACTAAGCAGCGTCACGAAGTGGCGAATATTCTGCTAAAACATGCCCGACTGTTTGACTTCTCCCAGCAAGAGGGACCACCATTGTTTCCTCCTTCTCGTATACACCATCGCATAGATACGGGATCTGCCCAACCGCTGCGACAGAAACCATACAGAGTCTCACCATCGGAACGCAAGGTGATCAATGACCAAGTCCACGAAATGCTAAATAAGAATATAATCCAAGACTCCTGTAGTCCGTGGGCAGCGCCAGTGATCCTGGTCAGAAAGAAAGATGGTTCATGGCGATTTTGTGTTGACTACCGCCGCCTCAACACCATCGCTAAAAAGGACGTATATCCTCTTCTATTGATGATGCTATCGACTGCCTCTCATCAGCGTCTTACTTTTCATCAGTTGACTTGAGGTCGGCGTACTGGCAGATTCCTATGCACGAGGCAGACAAGGAGAAAACGGCATTTGTAGCACCAGATGGACTTTTTGAATTTAATGTGATGCCGTTCGGGCTCTGTAATGCGCCTGCAACTTTCGAACGCTTCATGGGCAACATCCTCCGTGGTTTGAAGTGGCAAGTATGCATGTGCTATCTAGATGATGTAGTGATTTTCGGGCGCACGTTCAGTGAGCACAACGCACGTCTCGATCTTGTGCTAGACTGCTTGCACAAAGCGGGTTTGGTCCTCAACTCGAAGAAGTGCCATTTTGGAGAGCGCCAAACACTCGTTCTGGGACACCTAGTGGATAAGGACGGTATACGACCTGATCCAGCGAAGACTGCTACGGTGGAAGCCTTCAAGCAACCTCGCCATCTAAAAGAGCTACGCAGTTTCCTAGGGCTTTGCTCGTACTTCCGCCGTTTTATTCGTGGATTTGCCAACATCGCGTATCTGCTCACATGCCTCCTCCAGAAGGGCGTTCCCTTTGAATGGACTCCTGAATGTGAAGCTAGTTTTCGTGAGCTGAAGTCTCGTCTGACGTCTCACTACGAACATTGCGCTAATTCTCCATGCACAGCAAAGAATCGCCGCCGTTCCTGAAAGACTAGTAGCCGAAAAGGCACGTGCGGAGTTTTAATCGGTCTTGGACCAGAACGAAGGGTTTTCTTTCATTAAAAAAGTTTCAGGAGTCCTTGCTGGTGAGCACTCTAGAATCCCAGTGTCGGTCAAGCCATCGAATGTTCTCAAGTACTACTACGCTTCAATAACATCTGTCAATGTCGAGCGTTCCTTCTCAGTGTGCAAGCTCATTCTCAGTGACAAGAGGCACAATTTTGAATCGAAAAACCTGGAGCTGGTGGTAGTTTGCTATTGTTTCCACAATTTTCATAATGATTCTTAGACTACGTTCCGCGTGCTCTGCAGAGAGATTTCCTCAAACATGTGCAATTCAAAATGGGTGGTACTGTATTTGGCAGTGTTCGGACGTCTTGCCTGTACAATTCGGAGGGTGTCATTGTATGTGAGCAAATTGCCAGAGTTGTAACTAAACAATCCTTATGTAAGAACATGTTAATTGCTTAACAAATCGTCGTGTCTCTTGCATATATTATTTGTCCGTTTTGTTGTGTGTTCATTTAACTGCGTCAGGCAGACATCACGTAGCGCTTTCCTTAATGAGTATTTCCAGCTTTCAATTGCTTTTTTTCATGCCTGTTTCACTATATGCAATGCTCAATTATGCTACAGTGGCCATTGAACATGAATATGAACAGCGTGCTTGTTGAATTAAGGCAATTGACCGTCATTACTCCATCTGTTTTATGAGACAATTCCACGGCTTTCTTCAACTGCTGGGGCCATTGTGACATCATAAACAATAATAGTTCTTGTTTTCCTGTCGTAGATACAGGTCGCGCACGTCTTCGTGTGAAATTATTTGCATTTATGTAAACATTTATTCGGCCTACATGTACGACGTTGGAGGCCTAAAACGTTGTTTGGCTATTTCTGGCGCCTAAAACGCGCTTCGTTAATGCCTAAAAATCCGGCCTCTAGTAATGTATATGCACTGAATCCTCTCTTGCACCGATCCTCCATCAAGTGTTTCACTTGAGTCAAAGTTTAATAATATGCCGATGTTACGCAGCTGGACAAAACCAAACCACCGTTGTTTGCCGTGGCTTGGAGATACTCGGATTACACTATTGGATAATTACCCTTAATTAATTGTTCGACTTCACAGTTCATATAACTAGATAAAAAACGTCTAGGAGAGAATTCTAGAGCAACATGAAAAACTCCAGATACAGCTTTCTGTTGGTGAATAGGCGCTACATAAAAGTGTTCGTTTTTTGTGAGCGTGAAAGTAGCCCGCGAATATAACGCAAAGTGCCTCGAACGGCCAGTTGCGCGTGGCAATTTTGGACGTGACCGCGGGCTTCTTTCACGCTCGGTAAAACACATTTGTGCAGCACGTCTTGAGCAACAGAAAGCTGTATCGGGAGCTTTTCATGTTGCTTTGCAATTTTGACATTGACTCTTTTCATCTAATTGTAATATTTGGGAACTTAATTATTGGATACTAATTATGAGAGCAGGTGGAATGCAAAAAATCATCTGAGTATCTCCAAGCGACGGGAAACAACATTACCTTGGTTCGGTCCAGCAACGTGGCATCTGCATATATACGATATATACGTCATATATGGAGTCACTAGTTTTTTGAACCAAAAATAGATGGCTCTATAAGACATTGTTCATAAAAGGAAATCATAAGTACTTTTGAATTTGTAATGCAAACGTTTATGATCGACGAACGGCTTTTGTTTTTGTTTCGAATTTTCGCAAGGAGAATACCAGAGAATGAAATGGCGTAAGTGTTTACGATTTACTTAGATTTAAGTGCTGTAGGGTCTAGAATAAACTGCTTCTTTCTCAAGTTTCTCTCCTATAATGGGACGGCTTTATTGGGGTCACGTACGCGGAAAGCCAACGAGCAATTTCTTTGTCGTTCGCGTATGTGAGGGCCTTCCCGCCCCGCATCTCTAGTCAGTTATCGGAGACCCCGTAAAGTAGTAGTAGAGGACTCCGGACTACATATGATAACGTCTGGTCCTTAACGTTCACTCAAACGACGGCAGACGAGCGTTGTCGCATTCCGTTCCAGCCGTAATGCGGTCGCCACAGCCGGGTATCAATCGAGCCCACGACCTCGTTACGGGACGCCTCGTGCCAGTGGTCTACGGCGGCGGGCAGGTGCAATCACAGAGAGAGACGGCAAGTGCAAAAAAATAATAATAATAAGAGGTGCTAATCTACTCAACCTTGCTACAAGAAAACTCATTGTAAGACGTGAGCTTCGCGACGAGTGATGCCGGATGTTGCGTGAACTAGCCACCGTGAATGCGAGTCCCGTTTCCTGCTCCACCAAGCGCGGAAGGTTGGTGAGGGTGTTCGAAAGATAGCCACGGGAGAGGTGCAAAAAAAAAAAGCATAAGCGAACGCGTGCTTTCCTGCGTCGGTTCACGGCCGCGCTCGATCTCGACGCCGTACGTGTGGTTGGTCGGGGCAGAGACGGCTGAGAAGGGAACGAGCCCGAATGGCCGCTAGCTGGCAGCTGTCAAGCCTTGTCCTCAGCCTACCGAGGAGAAAGGAAGACAGCGGAATAAACACCTGCATGTGCGCGCATTGTCTGAGTCGTGTCATCTGCACCTGCGTTTGTTCACTTCGCACTTCTTAGATGTATGGCGGCTTATAACCCCGAAGCACATCCATCCACGTGTATCGAGAGGGAGGATAGGTGGCGCATTCTGAACGACACTTATGAGTGAACAGGTGTAAAGTTTGTGGTTTATTGAATACGAGATAAATTCAGCTATGACACTTCTGTGCCTTTCACCTGATGGAACGCACGAAACCAATGAAAATGTCGCGCGATGCATTGATCTATAGAGCAGTCACTTTCCTCATAAAGAAAGGCCGTATTCACGAAGGTTTTCGTTCTTGAGTGTTTTTTACCATTGGCAGGCCGCCTTTACTAAAAAATATGCCCAGCATGAGGAGAGGCTGAAATTTTCTCTTGCGGATTGTAGCGCGAGAATTTTTTTCTGAATACAGCCCCCGAACACGAACATGACTAACGCAATGCAGGCGAGTGTTTCTCAGTGATTCTCATTAGCTTGCTCCCTGGGTGCTGACTTGCATTTCTTGACTTCTTGACTGATGCGCGGGAGTTTGGTTTCTGGATTTTCTGAAGTGCCGCATTGTCCAGCATGACAAACGGTTTAGCACACTGGTGATGTCTGCAGAGTTGATGCATAGCTGTCAACGTTCGCGGCGCGAAGTGTTAACGGAAGATAGAGAAAATACCAGAAAAGCGCCAGCTCCATTACTTTACCTTGCATAACGATAACAGAAATACCTCGATGTTATTGCGAACGTTTGAACTGATAGGCTAGGCGCCTTCTAATTATGATACAGGTTGCGTTACCCTTTAATGAGCAGTTGCTCAACGGGCCGAACGCATCTCGACTTCCCGAACAATTCAGCATGAGGAAACTGTCTGGCTTCTCACAACAAACTTCCCTCGAATAATATGTGTCCTTCGAGCAAAGACAAACACGGTGGGATAATATCTTGCTTCTTTTTATCGTTTGCTAGTTTCGCTCGCGCATAATTGGGCTTGTTTTGAACACTCTCTTCTCTCCCCGTGTTGAGCGCAGCTTTCATTCTTTAGGCATTCACCTAGAGAGCGCGACCTCCTCCTCCAGCAATTGCCGTCGCACTTCAGGGGGGCCCGGGGGAACGCGTCTCTAGAAAGCAACAAAGCGAGTCCGCAAGCTGCAAACAACCTCGCAGGCGACGTGCGAGATGAACGCGCCTCGAACCGGTTCGTGGAGTTGCCGGTGCGTACTCGACGATGCCGAGCGGGGAGGGAGGGGTGCGTCGGCAGTCGAGTTGCGCGAAAGCGCAGCGCCCCGAAAGTGACCGAATCGGAGAGCGACTGCAAGAACGGATTATTCAAATAGAGAGTCGGGTGCGCGCATGGGCGCAGAAGCGTTACGGTGTAGGAAAGTTGCTTGGGTCATGCGATAGCCTTCATTATTGACAGTGTCGTGTTATCTCTTTTCTAACACGTAGCACGTTGTTTATTTTATAATTATGTTGTGGTATTAGGGCGATTGACATGATTGAATGGCGTGTGCAAAATAAAGGGAAAGTACTGCTGTACCGTATATATATATATATATAAGAAGCTACCTGTCATGGAATTCACTCTGATAGCGCCACCATTTCCGGATCGCTTGATATATGTAGCTGAAATTCCTAATATAAACTAGTAATGTGTCGCCGGCTTGTCCACAAACGGTACCTTAAAAGATCAGACAAAGATTTTTACGACATCTAACTTTGAAAACATGTTGAAAAAGTCAATATGTTGCTTTTCTGATAGTAATGTCACCTTTACTTGCGTGTTGGGCAGAATTTACGGGTCCAGAGGAATAGCAGGTGGTAGTAGTCAGAATGCAAGGCCAGGCTAGATTCGTACAACTCATTCCTCACTGTTGACCTCCGAAATCTAGCGCCATTTATATATATATATATATATATATATATATATATATATATATATATATATATATATATATATATATATATATATATATATATATATATATATATATATATATCATGCGTCACGGAAATGGGACGCGCTATCCTACTGAATCACATGACAGTTAGCTTCTTATTTCAAGTTAGCCACCTCAGCAGGCACAGCAAGCTCTGCTTACAGGAGGGCTCACGTCTCTGGCTTCTATTACACGCTATATCTGTATTATTCCGGCGTGCAAAGAGACAAAATAATAAGAAACAGACGCCGCGCGAAGGAGATACGCAACGATGGGAGCACGAAGGCTGCCTCTTCCGCGAGCGCCAAGGCCGTCGATTATAGCAGAGCTGAGAGTGAAGCGCCGGGGAGAGAGTGGGAGGGCGGCCACACTCACCTCGATCGCCTTGCCGTTACAGACGGCCGCGGAGTGTTTCGGAGCGAGTGCCGAGTGATTCGTACGAGGCGAGGCGCGCGATTTCAACGCACTTTAGTGGACGAATAGTTAAGGAGTCTTCGCGCGTTTCGAAGCGCCCGACATCGGAGGACGTAAGCAGAGCAGACGGCCTTGGCGAATTGTAAGGGCTTGGTTAGCGGTAACCGCCGGCAGACGGTGGCCTACCTTGCGCGAATTGAATGCCTGTTGCACAGTTGCGGTACGGGCGCGGCTGTTTCTCCTTAACGCGCGTAGTTGAGGAGTCGCGTAATCGAATGGTGCGGCCGTGGGAGCTGGACGACTCACCTGAGGTCGTATCGTCATCGAGGCAGCTGACCGTCGAAAGGTGAGA
This sequence comes from Dermacentor albipictus, assembly GCF_038994185.2. Classification (NCBI taxonomy): domain Eukaryota; kingdom Metazoa; phylum Arthropoda; class Arachnida; order Ixodida; family Ixodidae; genus Dermacentor; species Dermacentor albipictus. The sequence goes on from NC_091822.1 coordinate 49,574,489, forward strand.
CCTTGATTCGTGAGAGCGTTGTAACTTACGCGAAAGGAACCCCTCGTACGGTTTGCGCCGCTATTTAAACTTTTCAGTTCTTTAATGAGGAATAATTGCATAGCATTGTATGGCAATGAAGTACCCTGGCGAACAGCGCGGATGGCAGGACTAGAAATAAAGACGGCACACACGCGCTTTCTTTCTGCGCTTGTCCTTCTGGTATTCACAAAATAACCGCCCGATATTGTTCTCCGGCACTATGAAATAAATCTTTAATGAAGATTTCATTGCTTCCTATCCCCAGCCTTATTATACGTACGAACCGTTTGTAATGGTAAATTGTGCTATATTTGTAACCTTCAACAATTCTTTCTTTTTTTCATGATAATTGCGCAGAGGTGTTTTGAACGCGACAGGTTGCAGTCAGGGGCGTAGCCAGGGGGGGGGGCTTATGGGGCTTCAGCCCCCCCCCCCGAAATTTTTTCGTGCTGTCTATGCACCGCCGACCAAAGCAACCCCCGGCGCTGAAAATCATTCTGGATTTTGTCTAGAATGTCTTTTTCATGCTCGAAAAGACATTTCACCGCGAACATTGCGAACTCAGGCTGGATTTCGCGCCAAGGCCCATGTACCGGAAGTCACATAATTAATTAACATCGTGGTTATCGGCTCTTGTGTGCGCAATGGATGCCCAAGATTTTGAACCACCACCAGAAGGCGGAGCAGTTCGGCGCTGCCTTGACTCATCTGATCCCGTAACGCAACGAGGGTGACGACTTCTTGTCTGCAATTGTGATTGGGGACGAATCATGGTGCCACTACTACGAGCCTGAAACACGATGGCAAAACTTACAGTGGAAACATTCGAATTCACCGTGCCCAAAGAAAGCAAAGGCCGTCATTTCCGCCGGGAAGGTGTTGTTGACTTTTTTTTTTCGATCGTCAGGGACCATTACTGATAGAATTTGCTAAATCTTGAGAGGCTATCAATTGTTTCCGACATTGTGAAACGCCGGAACGGCTGCGTATCGCAATCAAGAACAAACGACGTGGAAAATTGACGAAGGAGGTCATCTTGCTCCTCGACAATGGCCGTCCCCACGTCGCTGATAGGGTTAATAAAAAATTGGCAAAGTTCAAGTGGGAAACGCTGCAGCATCCGCCATACAGCTCAGACCTGTCACCTTGCGACTTTCACATAATGGCCCAACCGAAAAAACAGCTAAAGGGAACCAGATTCGTGTCAGACGATGACGTGAAAGAGTCGGTTGCAGACTTTTTGAAGCAGCAACCCAAGACATTTTGTGAGACGGAAATCACGCGACTCGTTAGTCAATGGGACAATTGTCTAAATGCTTATGTAGACTACGTTTAAATGAAATACCCCGCTTGTCATATATTCGCATTGGCTCACTTTCATTAGACTCGCCCTCGTTTATTTTGCAAAACTCCTGCTTTTTATACGTGCTCTGTGTTGCGACTATAATTTCGGTGCAATTACTCACGATACTCAACCGGTGACAGCTAATCCCACGTAATACATTGGAAAAATGACAACGTCAATGATATTTTTCACTCGTCGTTGCATATGTACAAGAAGTTAAACACGCGGTTCTTGAACGACAGTTTCATTAACATATTTGTCCTCAACTTGTTCATTTCATGGCCTTTACATATTTCATATCAGCTACATGCGCTCCTTTGTTGGTTTCTAACTGATATAGTTCTAAAGTTCGTGTGATATTTTCTTTACTTATTAAATAGACAAAAACATGAAAGCATAGATATATGATATTTTGGGCACAATTTTTGGCACATACAAGTATATTCTTTTATGAAAAAACTAATATTTTACTTTTTTTGACATTGTGTAGCGTTCAAGAATTCATTTGCAGCATCTTTGGCAATGGCAGCGCAGTTATTCATGTATTTGATCCCTTGACAAATTGTTTAGAGGAAGCTTTAGCTCGGGCCCAACTCCGACGCGGCATATTCAAATAAATGAAAAACGCAGAAACGCTTTTCTGAGATAACCCCTGGATCGCTTTTAATTAAATTTGTTGCATTTGAGAAAGTTAAATTCTAGTGTCTCTTGGAAGCGGAATTTCGATTTAGCGCCTGAATCTTGTTCAAAATATGTTGAAAAAATCGAAAGTTCGAAAAAAATAGAAGCACGATGTTTACAAACTAGCAGCTCTGCATCAAGAACAGATATCGCGGCTCTGTAAACGGCATATAATATAACAGTCAAAGCGGATAAACTTGGCGCGTAAATTTGTATCTTACATGAATTGGTTACGTTGTGTAAAAGTGTTCTGCAAAAGCCGCATTTCCATATTACTTCTCTTTTTTGAGATTCAAGTGTAACAAATCAATTTTGTCCGCTGTAGATGTACTATTAGGTGCTATTCACAGAATTGTGATATCATTCTTCATTGTTGAGTTAGAGTTTTAAACTTGGTAGTATAGTTTGCGAAACATGTGCGATTTTGGTCGATTTTCAATAAAGAATTGACAACCTAAGTGAAAAATCCGAAACCAGCCGTCACTAGAACTGAAGTTTTTCTTTTAAATGCAACAAACCTCGTCAAATTTGGTGCAGTGGTTGCCGAGAAAAAGCAATTCCCCTTTTAGCGGAATTTAAAGGAGCTAAAGCTTCCTGTTAAGAGGAAGCTTTAGATCGAGCCCAACTCTGACGCGGCCTATTCAAATACATGAAAAACGCAAGCACGTTTTTCTAAGATAACCACTGGGCAGATTTTAATCAAATTTGTTGCATTTGAGCTAGAAAGTGAAGTTCTAGCGACTGTTGGAAGCGGAATTTTGAGTTATGTCCTGAATTTTGTTAAAAAGATTTTCAAATATACGACCGTTTGAAAAAAATAGAAGCGCGAAGTTTACAAATCCATAGCTCTGCTTCAAGAACTATTGCGGTTATGTAAACGGCATCCACGAGATCATTCAAAGCGGACAAATTCGATATGTCATTTTGCATCTTACGTGAATTTGTTACGTTGGGTACAAGGGTTCTGCAAAAGCTGTATTGCCATATTATAATTTTTTTTTATATTCATGTGTAACATATCAATTTTGTTCGGTTTAGATGTACTATCAGAGGCAATTTATAGAATTGAATTACCCTTTTTCGTTGTTGAGTTAGAGAGTTGTAAACTTGATAGTTTCGTTTTCTGAAAATTTTCAATTCTTGCCAATTTTAATAAAAAATTGCCGACCTAACTCGAAAATTCGATACCAACAGACAGTATATTTTAAGTTTTTCTTTTAAATGCAACAAACCTCGTCGACTTTGGTGCTGTGGTTGTCGAGAAAAACGAATTTTCCTTTTACATGTATTTAGATAGGAGCACTCGAGCTAATGCTTCCTCATAAGGAGGAGGCCGAGCTGCAACTTGAGCCCCCCCTGAACGAAATTTCTGGCTACGCCACTGGTTGCAGTGGCTATATACGTACGAGTGGTGCCGAAGTTTTTAACTGGAAACAAAATAACTTGCAGTTCCGGTATAAATAATTTGAGCAGTCGTAACAGATGTACTCCACGCTGAAACAAGGGTATCGCATACGTGCAATAACAAATGAGTAGTTGTTATTTAAAAATTTTTTTTGCATCATCGCTAATTTTTAGGCCTTGCAAATGCTGATCGACACCAGTTTCAGTTTCATAAGTCATCTTTGCTATGGCACAGCCAGCTCTCTCAAAGGCGACCATTCTTGCTGGGACGGAGAAACCTACTGCCGACAAACGTATGCTCTCGTAACGCCGCCCGCGAGGGTAAATTTAGCTGGGATTGCGTTCATGCGTGGTGCAACAACAGCTCTATTGGAGCGCGCCAATCATGTGTGGACGAAGGATGGCTTCTTTTCTCGACACAGCAGCACCAAAAGAAGGTGCGCGTGCAGTGTGGTTGCAAAGATATGTGACAATGCTATGTTTTCGTTGCTTCGGTTTTAGCAAGCGTTTCTGATCGTTTTCAAGGACGTTTCACGTCAAAAAAAGAAAAAAAGGACAGCCGAGAAAAATGCACCCCGTAGAACAAGTCATCTCGCGCCAACAATCTCCGTAGTAGGTTCCACGCGACTTAGTCTGGTCGTTGTGGAGTCATCGTCATCCTTACGTCCAGGTCCTTGTTGCCGTCGGGCCGTATACCGCTGCTTTCTGTGTCATTCAGGATTTTGTTTGAGGGAACCTACGCGAAGGGGGTGGGGAGCAATGTTATTAAGTCCTTTTTCTTTTTGAAGGTGTGCCGCAAGGCTTCTGGGACGCAAGAGGGGGCACTGTGCTCTTGGCTTGTTCAATACGGAGATCATACCAGGATTCCAGAAGCTTATCTTTCGTGATATATCAACATAAACGAGGGGTCTCAATCTCTGTACGAAAGGAAATGGCCATTTTCGAGCAAAACGCTTCACATCGTGATTTTGGCACGCAAAAACTGATAATTACTCTTTTTTTTTACCCGAACGCTTTGCTTAGGTGGCACGAAATGAAAGCTGAAATTGTTAACGCTATCAAGTTATCTACTTAAGCACGCGGAATACTAATTTCACAAAACACATTGCACACTTTCTGAACAGTCATGGCACGAAGTCCGGACATGATTAGGAGCCGAACGTTTTCATACAAATTTCAGAATAATTTGTTTAATTATGGGGTTTTTACGTGCGAATTCAACGATGTGATCGTGAGGTACGCCGTATTGGTAGACTCCGAAGATTTGGACCACCTGCGGTTCTTTAACGCGCACGTTGTTTTAATAAGCACACGGGAGTTTTCGTATTTCGCCTGCGCCTAAATACGGCCGCCATGGCCGGGATTCGATCTCGCGACCTCGTGCTTTGCAGCCCAACATGATAGCCACTGAACAACCACGGCGGGTAACAATTTGTGACCATTCCTTGATAGTCAACTTATTTTACTCTAGTATACCGAACAAACCTACTCGTAATTATTCATTTTGCAAGAGTGAGCCTGTGTAATGTTTCAAGCAGCGAGGGAGCTAATTTGTTGGCTTTCAAATCTACCGAGTCACAAATTAGTTTGGTAGGTCGAAATACAGCTGTCATGAGTTAGTAGTATTTCAGGCTCAAGGAGAACCAGTAATCAAATCATAAAAAATATAGAATGAAGACAGACGTAAGATGTTGAGGAGAAGAGTTTCGTCAAAGAAAGAGTTCTGGTCTGAACACACATGACCATCACACAGCTGAAAATCCTATAAGGTGCAGTTGGGGTTCCATTAATGTCACCCAGAACCGGTAGAGGGACGTTTATGGAAAAGTCTCAGCTAGAACGCTCATGTATTTCATAGTGCATCCTAAGGGCCGATATACCCAAATTGACACAAAGTTTAGAATTTCGGCAACGCAGACATGACAGTCATCTACAGCAAAGGGGGACTATGTTTTAAAATAATTTTTAATGGACACAGGGTCACAAAAGCGGTTATGATCTGTAGCGCGGTTCACACATGTATCACGTAACACGCTTGTGCTATTTACTGTGGACGGAACCGGTATGTTGGCGTGCGTTTGGACCTACCACCCATCAATTGCGTGTAGGACCCGGACAGTATTGTATAAGCCCTTCAAAGTTGATATATTGTTTGGCTAGCGATAGACAGACGTCAGTGAACCCTCAGTTGCGATGTTATCCGTGTTTGTTCCATCAATGCTTACTTATTTAGGCATAACCACGCATTCTATAATTTTGTGCTGCATAAGCTAGAAAGAAGAAGTAGCCCAGGCACTCTTCACGTCGATCTTTCCTCAGCAACTGATGTATGAAGCGGAGAGCACACCGCCACTGCATTTCGCCGCTGCAACCTTCCCAAAGCTGAATAAATAAAAAAAAGTTAATATGTAAATATTTTCAGTTATATGTCTATACATGGAGACCTCTCATACCCATAATTCCAAGCTCTTTGAGAAGCTACCGCCCCCCCCCCCCCCATTTGCCCCCCACCCCCACAAAAAAACGTGAAAGAGCGTCTTTGGAAGCAGCGTATACAGAATCTGTAACGAAATTGTAAAATTTGAAAGATAAGTCTAGATGTCCCTAAGTGATGCCTGGATGCCTGTGCAGTGAGAGGTTGCCGCCATGACCATTCATATGACTCTGCTTTCTCTCTCCCGTTATGCCCCTTCGCTTTTTCCTCGACAGGCAGTCATTCCTAACTGCTACCTTAACATCTAAACTTACTGTAGGGTCCTTCGCGCAACCGTTATGGCGCCACAGTAATTGACCGAGCTGCGAACAGCTGGCACAAGTATCAACCCGCAGATCGAAAGCGCGCACAGAAATGGAGTCGAGGTGTGGCTCGCCATTTGGCGTTTTTGTTTACTGTGGTATTTTCAACCAACTACAGGCCTCAGCATGGTGCAGTTCATAAGACATTCACTGACTGATAACACTGCCCTTCCGTACGAAAGACAACAGAAACGACGACGGATAACGGCGAATTCTCGGGTATTACGCAATCGCAGCGCACGTGGAATGCACCGGGTGCTTAATTTCCATAAATTCACAGCAATGCTTAAACATGGCCTGTTGCAGATAGCACATTTCTCCTTGGTCATGTTTAGTCTAACCAGATGACATTGCTTACACGAAACAGTCACCTCGGATAGTTGAATGAATGCTACCACTCACTGTAATAGCATCTAACCAAGTATGCTGTATTAGCGCTTATACCACAGTTTCCAAATTGTAGCAGGCGCGCTCATAACGCATATTCAATTCAATTATTTCTGAGGCCGCAACTAGCGTCGGAATTTTCGATGCTAAAATGCGCTATGAAGAGCCAAATCGCCGTTCTGTGAGTTCACGGGAACGTACCAATTTGCCGCACGTCCAAGGGACTTTCCCTGAAACTTGACGCTAGAGTCATGATCTTTAGCTAGTCGTCACGAGAGCTGATGTAACCCGCATTCACGTCAACGATTTCCTTAACTGCCCTGAAGCGATAATTTCAGAGATAACAATGAGAATTCATTGTGATTTCATATGCATGTCTAGCTTTTTGTATAGCCTACTTGCGGAAGTGCAATTGTGCTACCCCCCTGCCATGGGCTACATTAAATAATTCCTTAAGGCCTTTAAGTACCACGCGAGAAGCACCGCACAAAAATGCGGAAGATGCGTCCAATACGCCAAAGGGAAAAGAAAAGCAGGACAGGGAGGTAAAAGCGCGTTTTGAACAGCTACAAAAATGATATCGGTTGCCAGTTGTATATAAATTTAAAAGCCGCACCTTGCAGCTCACAGCGGCTGTAGTGACGTTCTCCCCTAGTTAACTTAAAATATTTCTCCAGCTTTACTCGTAGGACATATTCAAAACCAGTTTATAAAATTGCATGCACTGCTTTCTTTTCCGTGTGAGCCTTTTCGCGTCTCATGTATCTATAGAGCGAAGAATACAAACAGCAAACTCTTGGCAAGAACACAAAACGCGTTATGTGGCAAGCCAAGGGGAAGTGCTGTATATTCCAAGGGATAATGTTCTGTTTCTCAATGGTTGCATCATTGCATGTATTCCATGGCGTCTAAGGAGGCGGTGAGAGGAGATATATCTGAGGGAAGTGGATGAACGCTTAGCATTCTACTATCGTCTTCTGTGTAGTGTGAGGCTAGTGAAAGTACGTTTTATTCCTCATTTAGTTTCTCTCGCGTCATCGTTTCAGTACCGAAAAAAACGATGCGCTACTAAAATAAATATCCATTCTGATGACACCATTCTCTAAAAAATATTATCAAAGCACTTCAGAACGTAACTGTACTGAATTCCAACTGTTGCATACAATATTTCGGTTAAACAGCCTGCAGCATATCGACTGCTTTGAAAATCACCTGTAAGGGAGCGATGAAGTGTTGCAGTGGGTATTTCTGTTCTCTGCTCCTCCCCGTAATTAGGATGTAAACTCAAGAGCTACAAATCGTGAAATTCATTTAAAATATCACGCTACGAGAAGACATCGCTTCTGACGGCCTTACAAGCCAACAGCTAATGAGAGCATATAGTTCATCCAAGCAGTGTCACTGGGTGGTGCGTACGAATATTGCATATATGTTGTGGATCCGGGTATAGAACGTTAATCATTGTGAAATATGGAATAAACAAGCTTATCTTACGTTGTATCTGGCAAAAAAGAGACCAAATATATCTTCTACGCACACACACACACACACACACACACACCCGCATATATATACATATATATATATATATATATATATATATATATATATATATATATATATATATATATATATATATATATATATATATATATATATATATATATATATATATATATATATATAGCCTTCGACTCTGACCCACAGTGTGCGCACGCGCGTGTCTGCATAACGCATGCCAGACTTCGATCCAGGTTTTATTTGCGTGGCATGTACACCTTTGTGTGCAAATACATTTAACCGTGCCCTTAGTGCCAATGCTGCATGGTTCCTGCTCTGCTTGTCTATGGCCCGCTCCAGCTAATTCCGTGCCCTACAAGGCCCTTCGACCGAATAGGCATTGATATGTACGGACAGCTTCCAAGCGTGAAATCGCTTGGAGTTGACCCGAACCAATCTAAGCAGGAACCTAGCGGCGTTGTCACTAAGGGCACGATCGAATGTATTTGCACACAAAGGCGTACATGCCACACCAATAAAAGCTGGATCGAAGTCGGCCATGCGTTATGAAGACACCCGCATGCGCACATTGTGGGTCAGAGTGGAACGAGCACGGCTGCTAGTCCTACGCTGCTGGCGTCAGCGGGTATTTCTCTCGGAGCTGTAGGCTGGGTCGAAGTGACGCAGTGTCGGCGGCTAGGTTAGTGGACGCAATTCTTGGAAGGCATCGTCACAAGCGGCGACCAGGCATAATTGTTCGAGTCACTCCGTAGAAGATGATTGAGATGAGGTGATGGACGCAAAATTTTGAATAAAGTGGCGAAGCTAGAACATAGGCCAAGGAAGCTGCGAAGTTGTTTTATGAAAGAAGGCTTGGGAAGAGGCATGGTTTCCACTTGAGACCAGGCAAAAGGTTGTCCATCAGACGCTCAAATGTTGCGCGTACGTTTAAAAGCCAGAAAGGCATGACCCGAAATTCATATAGGTCATCTGGCGTTACAAATGCCGTTTTAAGTTGGTCGTCTGGTGCCGTAGGCACTTACCAATAGTCGATCGTTAGTCGATCGAAGAGAACGACTCCGCGTCTTGAAGGAAGTCAAAGGCATCGTAAGTTCTCGGCAAAGGTAAACATCTTTGCGAGTGATTGAAGTTCACAGAAATTGACACAGAAAAGAATCAATCCATCCATCATCTTAACAAGTACAACTGGGGATGACTAGGGGCTATAGGAAGGCTGGATGATGCCGCGCGTGAGCATACGGGCTACTTGGTCATCCATAACACTGCTCTCTGTCGCGGACAAACGGTATGGTGTTTGTCGCAGTGGGTGCATTGGTACCCGTATGGATGCAGTGACCAACAGATGACGTACGGCCCAAGGAAACACGCTGGGAGTCAAAAGAATAGCGGAACTTGTCGAGATGACGCAGAAGCTGAGCGCGTTGGGAAACAGTCAACGCGTCGGCGATGCAGCTATTTAAATCATCGGTCGAAGTCGGTGCTTGCGCGGGCTTACAGGTCACTCCGGCGACCTCATGCGTTGTGATGGAACCAAGTGGCATGTCGATTATATAAAGCATGGTCGACACATTAAAGGCGGCCAACGCATTGCCCCCGAAGCAAAGTCAAGGGACATGACAAGTCGTTGGATACGAGCAGTGTGCCAACGCCATCTCAAACTTCTAGAAGAGCAAGAGGCAGCGGGTAACATTTGCGACGAAGGGAGATAGCAAATGGTGTAAAACGTGCGCTTGCATCAGCGATGAAGTCGGAGGACACCAGGTAACTGTGGTGGTATTGCAACACCTACTGCAGCAAATATTTTATTTTCAGCTTGAGGCGCATCAAGAAACGTAGCTTCCCAGTGCGAATGAAATTCCACTTCAGCACGAGAACAGTCGCTGACGGAATTATTAGCGAAAAGAAAGTCCCAGCCCAAAATAAAATCGCGGAAACAAGCAGTCAGCCCAAAAACTCGATGATGTAGAGGAGGCCGTTAATCCGTGTGCGAGCACTACACCTAGCCACAGTTGTGATGCGGTCCGCGCTGGCCGTACGAAGTGACACGTTTGACGCTGGCTCCGTAACGTTTCTGGGCAAATGGCAAAGTTTGACGCTAAAGAACTGAAACTCCGGCAGCAGTGTCGACGAGCACGAGTGCAGCGACGACATTCACGTATACATCAATCACATTAGTTGGACAAGGGAGAGGACCTCGTCTTTTCGTTGGTGACGCAGTTCTTGCTTCTGAAACTACGCCGATTAGTTTTAAAGTTCCGGCGTAGAAAGACGAGGACGCACGGGCGAAAATGAGCGGCGTCGAGGGGATAGCGAACGGCGTCCAACAAGAGAGCAGTGGTCCGAGTATGAAGACATTTGGCTGGGGTTCCGACAGGCGGAGGACTACGGGTATGGTGAAACGTGCGGATCGGAGTCGAAGCTGCGGCGGTACAATGTTATGCGAAGACGGCAAAGTAGTGCGATGCGGCCAGGTATTCCACACGCAAAACATATTGGCCGGTTGTCGGGAGTGCGCCATTGTCCTGTGTGGGTACCTCGGCTGAACAAAATGAGGAGCCGGATGGAGTGGCACGGCTGGTGGGAGTGGCGCAACGGGCTGTGGTTGCGGCAAAGCTGAGAGGAGCGTTCGCCTCGCTGAGGACAACGGGAGGCGGCAATGGCGAATTATCGCGGGCAGAAGGCAGAGCTGCGCAAACTTGCTTCTGCATGAGTGTCGAAGGTTGGCAGGCATAATTGAGGGTGGTTGTGCGGCTGAGCACAATAGCGAAACCTGGCGAGCCACCTCAGCATGGACAAACTCCTTTATCTGGAAAAGCAGGAAGTCCGTCATGTCACGAATGATGGCGATTCTCGCGAGTGTGTCGTCGGACACAGGTGAGAGCTAGGTGAGGAGACGCGGTCTGCAGAGATCGTCGAAATTCAGGCTAAGCTCAAAGACCTGAGAAAGAGTGTTAGGGAGTTTTTTGACAGCAGCATATGAAATATATCGCCTAAACTGCCCTTCACGATGTGACGGGCCTTGTCCGCCACCACCATCGCCGGATTTACACGCCGGCAGAAGTCGGCGATGTCCTCTGTATAGCTGGCGAAGGTTTCACAGTTTGTTAGGATCACTTTTGTATGTGTTGTTCGGCGCGAAGATTCCGCATGCCAGGCCGGCCGAAAACTTCCGCGATGTTGGTTTTTAAGCTAGCCCATGTGCGGAGATCGGCTTCGTGGTTTTTAAACCAAAGCTGGGCAACGCCTGATAAATAGAAGACTGCGGGCTGTTGAGCATGTGGGGATTGTTCCATTTATTGGTCGCGCTCACTCTTTAGTAAGAATCCAGCCATCTTCAACGTCTTTCCGAAAAGACATCATTATCAGCCTGGCTACGCCCACTGCAGGGCACAGGCCTCTCCAATACTTCTCCGACTTCCCCTGTCATGTGCTAATTGTGGCAATATTGTCCCTGTAAACTTCTTAATCTCATCCGCCGACCTAACTTCCTACCGCCCCCTGTGTTCCTGATTATATTTGCGATTACCTTAGCGAATGCTTTGTAGGCAACGGACATTAAGCTGATCGGTCTATAATTTTTCAAGTCTTTGCCATCCCCTTTCTTATGGATTAAGATAATGTTGGCGTTCTTCCAGGATTTCGATATGCTTGAGGTCATGAGGCATTGCATATACAGGGTGGCCAGTTTTTCTAGAAGAATCTGCCCACCATCCTTCAATAAATCTGCTGTTACGTGATCCTCCCCAGCTGCCTTCCCCCTTTTCCTAGCTCCCAAGGCTTTCTTTACTTCTTGCGGCGTTACTTGTGCGATGTCAAATTCCTCTAGACTAGTCTCTCTTCCATTGGCGTCGTGGGTGCCTACTTGTAGTGTACTAGCAGTACTAGTACTATTACTAGTCGTAGAACTAGTACTACCACTCTATAGAACTACTCAACCACTGGAACTATCTCATTTATATTAGTAATGATATTGCCGGTTTTGTCTCTTAACGAACATCTGATTCTTGCCTATTGCTAGTTTCTAATTCACTGCTTTTAGGCTTCCTCCGTTCCTGAGAGCATGTTCAATTATATCCATATTATTCTTCATTATGTCAGCTGTCTGATGCTTGTTGATTAACTTGGCAAGTTCTGCCAGTTCTATTCTAGCTCTAGGATTAGAGGCTTTCATATATAGGCGTTTCTTAACCAGATGTTTCCTCTTACTAATTTACTGGTAGCCTATCTAACGAAGTTACCGCCGTCTTCTATTGCACACTCCTTAATGATGCTCATCAGATTGCCTTTCATTGCCTCAACACTACGGTCCTCTTCCTGAGTTAAAGCCGAAAACCTGTTCTGTAGCTTGATGCGGAATTCCTAGATTTTCCATATCACCGCTAGCTCATTGATCGACTTCTTATGTACCAAGTTCTTCCGTTCCCTCCTTAGGTCAAGGCTAATTGGAGTTCTTACCATCCTATGGTGACTGCAGCGCCGATTGCCGAGCATGTCCACATCTTGTATAATGCCAGTGTTAGCGCAGAGTATCAAATCTATTTCATTTCAAGCCTCGCCATTCGGGCTCCTCTACGTCCACTTCCGGCTATCCCGCTTGCGGAAGAAGGTATTCATTATCCTCATATTATTCTGTTCCGCAAACTCTACTAATAACTCTCCCCTGCTATTCCTCGAACCTATGTCATATTCCCCCACTGACTTCTGTCCAGGCTGCTTCTTGCCTACCCTGGCACTGAAGTCGCCCATTAATATAGTGTATTTTGTTTTGACTTTCCTCATAGCCGATTCCACGTCTTCATAAGAGCTTTCGAGTTCCTGGTCATCATGAGTGGATGTAGGGGCGTAGACCTGTACTGCCTTCAATTTGTACCTCATATTATGTTTGACAGAAAGACCTGCGACGCTCTCGTTAATGCCATAGAATCCCTGAATGTTACCAGCAATATTCTTATGAATCAGGAATCCGATTCTGCTTAATAAATAAAAGTAAAGAAAGGATAAATTAATGGAAAATAAAGTGGATGAAAAAACAACTCATACATACACGCTCTCTTACGGAAGGCCGGACCCTGGTTGAAATAAAGCATATATATGTATCTATAGACTGCCGGCTGTGACGGTAAGTCCTGATAATAAATGGCGCCAATTTTTCCAGAGGGGTCAGAGGACCGCATTATTGGTTGCATTACTTGGCAACTTCATTATTACCTGTAAGAGTGCGGCTCCACGTTTAGCCTGTACTGACCTTCGCAGTGCTTATATTAGTGTAATTTATGCCAACCTTTGCTGTCATGTGTCGGGAAAGTTAATCTCAAAACTTGCACACCGTGACTTTGGACCGGTCTGACCCACCTGGCTCGAACAACGGGTGAGCGGCGTGCCACAAACCAGGAGCAATAAATATTTATCCGTACGTGGCTCTTCCTAAGGCCGTGCGCAACACAGAGCTAGCGGTCGTTCAAGGTTCAGCGGCCAGAAGCAGGCGCGTAACGCCATCTCCAAGCGTCGATCACACAAGCGCGTACTTCCACGGTTCTCTGTTATTATAGGGAGCGGCATGTTTTGACAAGCACGCGCGTTGCATTCATTCATTCTCCTTTCTTTCGTTCCTTGTGATTATTCTTGGCAATTCTCCTCGTGTTCTTGCTTTCGCCTTTCGGCATCGACTTGGGTGAATTATCAATGGCGCCCGGTTCCTTCGAACCGGTTAGAGATACCGAGCTCGCGACCTTGGTGCCGAGCGCCAGACGCGCTGCCGAAGGTGCGCTTGGGTGCCGCTCGTTGGGATTCGAGAACGCGCAAGGTACGTGGCCGTTGCTTGCAGTGTGATGCATTTCGCTCTAACAGCCTGCGCTCTCATTTAGGCCGGATAGAGAAAGGCTTATCGCGCACGTAATTTTGCACCGCAAAAAAGTCGGCGACCCTGGAGACTGCGTTTCTCGGTCGGCGACTCCGTGCACGTGCGACCAAATCTTTGGCGATCGCCACCGGAAAGCAAAACTTTTGTTTGCTTTGTGCGCCTTGGTTACTGTGTTTCGCTTTCATGACATACGTGATTCGCTTACTAGAGGTCTAGTTTATTTTTCTCTGATTGCTCGGGGCGTAAAAAGAAAGCCACAACGCGCGTACAAGAAATCCTGCACTCGGGTCATTATATAGGCTATTCGTAGCCCACGCAGTGCGCACTGCGCTCGGCATCGAATAAACAGTTATGCTAAGAAAATGAAGTTCCCAACCGGCAGTTTACGAAAATACGACCTGTACAGATGCAACGCGACGCGAATGAAAGCACGACAAGGAGAGGGAGAACAGGTATGGGCGTCTGCTTGTTAGCTTGACGCCTAACAGCCTGGCGCGGACCTTCGTGCATGCACGCGAAGGCATACTCTGACAGGCTGTGAAGCTAATGACCGGTCAGTTCTGCGTTGGTCATATCAGCTGCATAAAATGGCTGTGCGCTCAGTCCTAAACATGCACCGGGATTTTGCACATGCTGCAATAAACTGTTGTAAATTCTAAGGCAATGTTCAGCCCAATGTATATGGAGGCCAAGTGCGCGAACAAGAGACTGGAAGATAAAGTGACAGTTACCTCGACCTACAGGCGTGGCTACGTCATAAAGTGCGCCACTCTTACATCAGCAGTACACTAGGTTCTTTACCCGATAAAACCTAAGAAAGGCCATTTATGCGCCCTTCTTTGTAATCTTATCGTTTCTTGCATGTGCACATTTTTACGTGTTGTCTTCTCGGTACGTCTGACAATTTAGTTCATTTGTTCTATTTTTTTTCCACAACTTGTGGCACGCAACAGCAATCTTCGCAATTAACAGCAAGGGCACCTGACATCATTCTGTTCACGCTATATTTCCTCAGACTTTATTGGGTGAGCGGGCTGTCGTCCTCATGTACATTTACGACGTGTTAGCGGAATAGAAAAAAAAAAGTATAATGAACATACGGTGTCAAGTTATGCCAATGTACCGTTTTTTTTCCATACAGTAGTCATTTCACGGCTTTCCCAGCTGTATGTCACCCCACATGCCCCCTCGCGTTTGCCACGAAAAGCCTTATCTCAAAATGAAATCGACGAATGTTACTTATGGACTACTTATGTAGGTGTTGCTTTGCAATTTTTTGTAGAGCAGATGCAAAGACACAGACATTGAAGGTGCTGTGTTGTCTCATGTTTCTGCTATGCCCGAGTCATTGTGCCTGCGGTGCTACGAAGTCTAACGGAAAATCTAAGGAAGCTTCCGTTTTACAACAAGCTGCTAAGGTCAAGCAGTATTGCTCTTTAAGCGACGTCTCACGCACTCATCATCATCATCAGGGTGGTTACGCCCACTGCAGGGCAAAGGCCTCTCCTATACTTCTCCAACTACCCCGGTCACGTACTAATTGCGGCCATGTCGGCCCTGCAAACTTCTTAATCTCATCCGCTCACCTAAATTTCTGCCGCCCCTGCTACGCTTCCCTTCCCTTGGAATCCAGTCCGTAACCCTTAATGACCATCGGTTATCTTCCCTCCTCATTACATGTCCTGCCCATGCCAATTTCTTTTTCTTGATTTCAACTAAGATGCCATTAACTAGCGTTTGTTCCCTCACCCAATCTGCTCTTTTCCTATCCCTTAACTTTACACCCATCATTCTTCTTTCCTCACGCACTATTGCGTAATTATTCGCTCTGTATGCTTGCGGCCGACAGGGAGGAAGGATTGGTAGTTTTCCTATACTGGCGCCTTGCACGCCAAATATAGCGAAGCGACCGCGGCTGCTTTTAACGATCCTCAAGGGGTTTTCGTACTTGAAATAAAGGCGAAATTCAAGGACCACTGTGGTTGACGAGTGGTTATGGAGTTCTCCTCCTGATAACGAGGTTATAGGTTCGAATCGCGGGGCCCGAATTTCCATGGGGGTGTCACGCGAGGACGCTCCTCTACCGGGCGTTGAGCGCAGGTTGCAGAACCACTGATAATTTTTTTTAGCATTACATAACATTGTTTGGCTCGTTAGGTGGAAAATCCGGCTTTGGCGTGACCATGTGATGGTCTAAGAGGCTACGAACCCTCAACGTTTGGCGGGAGTCAAGCCCACGACCTTCGGTATAATTAAGATGAAGGTAATTAAGGCACGGTTAATTAAGATAAAAGAAGTACGGCACTGGAACCCATGACCTCTGGTGTTAATTAAGGCGAAGGTAAATTAGGATAACTGAACAAGCGTAGACATCCCGCGACGGTCGCAATGCTTTCGCATTTATTCCTGTAGGGATGAATGCGCATGAACTAAGTACCCATTCAATATATTTTTCTAGCGCCTTCTACCGCGGAACTTTTTTGAAGACTACCCGTTAGGCTGATTCTTCCTAGTTTAGCTAAAAGTAGCACCGTGTGGTCGTAGCTATTGAGTGCGAGGACTTACGGAGTCGCCATCTGTCGGAAGCGCCTCCCTTGCGAAGTATGAGGGATCACGCGGAGCGCTCCTCATAGGTTTCGCTTACGGCGTTCAATAAAAACACCATGCGGCAGCCCTCCGTGACATTTATGTAAGCAGTCTCAAAACGAGGGAAGTTGTTGACTGTCGATATAATAATCTTGGGCAAACTGAAAACACAGAATCGTTTAGAGACGCTATCTCTTTACCGAAATGTGTACAGCGGACGCCACTGCGCCCGATCGCCGCGATGGAGTCTCCCGAACTGGCTTAATGCGTGAAAGGTAGGCAAGTGCTGAGGGTAAACTTTGTGACGAAAGATGAAGATGAGGCAGAATGAAGCCTCAATGCAGAGATAGCACGGGTTCGCAGTGACGGACTGCACGTGTGCATGCATGTCCGCGCACAATGTTTTGCTTTCGCATTGAGCGAAATTTCGGCGCTAATTTTCGCACCGTGCCATGAGCTATAGGTTTCAGCATATGAGCATTTGACAGTACACAAGCAACCATTGTTGCGTGGACGTTATCAGAACTGTTGAAAAATAATTTCGTTATAGAGACATCGACGCCTAGTTAAGGGGACTGTGATGTGCCGTCGCGACGAATTTTTTTTGTCTTCTAAATTCTTAGACATTTCAATATTATTTCTCACAATGCGTCCCACTGTATGTTTATCGGTCTTCTCAGCATGCGGTTTTCCTCTGCTTCTTTTTCGTAAATTCATAGCACAAACATGACCATATGCCATGCCTTCTTTTTAATGTGAGTCTTACCGCTCCCCGTCCGTTCCAGTGAGCTTGCCAGTATCTAGCATGAACAAGTTTATAGACCGAACCGTCATGACATTAGCCGTGCAGCGGGCGCGGGCGAGCGTCTCAGTGCGCGTTTTCTGCAGCTCACCGAACGTCACAGTCCCGGCGCCGTAGCAGATATCTTCCTCGCGTCTGTGCTTGCTGCGTACCCGAGTTGTAGCCGATGGCTGTCTGCCGGTTCTAAGTTTCACGAGCCAAGCTTCGCGCAGCTCGTTGTCATGCGGCTACGTGTGACTAAGGCTTATACCGGGCTCCGCTGCTTACGTCCGGCACTGCGGCACCGAGCAGTAGCCTACCACGCTGCACGCACCTCCAATGGCAGCCACTACCTATTATAGTACTTTCAATGTTGTCAAGCAGACACCCAAGGCGGTAAAGGCTCACCACCTAATCAGAACTTCAGCGCAGCTGGGACTTTAAACTTCCGTTTTCAGCTCGCTTCGGTGCTTCCGGAGCAGCCGACGCGGCCGCTGTGTCCACGTGATCCCTCATGCCTCGTCACGCCGATGGTGGCGCCAGCTTTACCAGTCGTGGAGCTCGCCCCCAATATGACAGTATTTGTCGCTTTAGCTCTGCTAGTTCGGCAGGTCATACCATTTGCTGTTTATTCCCTATATACTAATCGGCTCCCGTCAAGCTTGGAAATATAGCCACGAGGAGCGGAGCAGACGCGACCATTACCGCACCTAGTCTTTGCAGTTAATTTTAACTGTTAGGTATATCTAGTTGTGTTAGAGCTCGCAAGTGCACAGACTAAAATTCAGACTAAATTCGTACCGCGTTTCTGTGTTTTTTCCCTGTTCTGCGAAGCTGCGCTAAAGTGTGCTCCTGTGGGGTAGGCAGGCTGCTGACTAAACGTAGAGGCTGACGGACCGTAATTGTAAAGCGGACAAAAACACATCAGGCGCACAACACATTGCAGTTCAATGTGAAGATTGCAGATGCATGTCATTATTTGAAAATTAACAAATAAATTAGAAGTGGTGAAAACGCATAGCGCGAAGTGATGGAAGCGGAGGTGATCATAAAATTGAAAAAACCATGCATCAGCTCTCTCTTGCTGGCTTTATCGGTTGAAGAGCTTAATTTACGGCGCATATAATTTCGGTCCAGTGCTGTCAGCGCGCTCCTTAACTTCTTCTCGAACTTCTTCGTTAATGTTCATAGGTCTGCACAACGCGAACCCAAACGCCGCAGGGGCTGATGCAAAAAATAAAACTCAGCTCTTTTATTATGCAAAGTAAAAATTTTGTCAATCTAACTTTTCCACAAACATATTTTCGCATTTCGTCTAGACAGTTCTGTCATCAGCGATTGTCTAAATGACAATCGCTGCTGTCGCGATGGCCTTTATACGTGTTCATCTATTTGTATAGCTTAGTCTGGCCAGTCTGTAGAACCTGCTTTGGGCTCCAGCGCGTACTCAACATGAGGACTCAAGAAAGCAAAGATACACACTCTGTGCGATGGCTAGCAACTGAGATTTTATTGTGTGTTGATCAACGTATACATCGAAGAAACGTGGCGAAGTAGACAGAATAGAATGTAAAGTGAGCCATAGCTCAATCTAGGCGTCACCACAGCAGCAAGCCTACTGCGTGGAGGGCAGTACGCTTGGGGCTCTGGTGACGCCTAGATCGGGAAAAGTGTTAGGTTAAGAGGCATTAACATTAAGAGGCAGGAAGAGAGCGGTGTGTATCACTGAGCAAATGACGATAAACGATATTCAAATTGACAATAGCAGAAAAAAGAAATGGAACTGAGCAGGCCTTGTAATCCTTAAGGCGGATAACCAGTGGACTATTAGAGTTGCAGAATGAGTCCCAATGAAACTGAAGTGAAGTTGAGGTTGGCTGTAATATAGGCGGAGTGATGAACATTTCCAATTTCATCACCCCTATCTTGCGCTAGCCGACCGGCTAGCGCAAGACAGGGGGTAACTAGACATCGCTGGGAGATGCCTTCATCCTGCAGTGGACATAAGAATAGGCTGATGATGATGAGAATGTGCAGACCATGAACTGCCCTTTTATATGTTTGTGAAAAAGATCAGTTGTTAGTTAGCGCTAGTGCTGCCTAGGTTGTATACGTCTTGTTTTTCCGTTTTGTGCGGTTTAACTTTCTTCTGTATCGTGTGCCAAGTCGCCGAACAAACGTTTTGTGTCACATGTAACTATGAGGACAGCGCCAGCACTGGACCCCATCGCTCCTATGTTCGACTGTTCGTGACCTGTTCGCCGTATTCGTAGATGCACTGCAGCGTTCTACCATGTTACCTTTTGTTGCTTTACGAAACAAAGTCGGTCACTCCCATCAAAAAGTATCCCTCGGCGTTATTTCTTACCTTGTGTTCTTAAGAGTGTAGAACTGCGCAAAAGGAATTTTGAGTGTTCAAGAGGTGTCACTTTGTATCGCTGCTTGGGCGTTTATCCGTTCTAGCGGCGTTGCAAATCGCAAAGTTTTGTTCTAAAAACAAGAAAAAAAATTCTTTCGACACTGAGAGATATTTCAGTGGCGAAATCTATGCATGTAATGGTGACATTAAAGAAGCCTTGAATTCGTCTCGTCTAAGTGCGTTATTTTTGCAGGAATCTCACCGTGCATACTCACAGCACGGAAACTTCAGAGTCATGGCCTCACCACCCTGAGTGAACGTTGGACCAGCCGCTCCAGAAAACTGGTGACTGAAAAAAGTCTGCAGCGTAAGTGCCCCTTGAACAAAATTATTTTTACCTGCTAAATGAAATCTACACTTAGGAGTAAATGCGAACCTTGTGCCTGTCTCGGGATACGGAGGAGTGCGCTGCGTAGTCCAATCACGGCATGCAGTATGACTGTGCAAGTGCGGGACGACTCCGCCTTCCCTATTTCCAACGCACTGCTTTGATGTTCATGACAAAACAGAGCAGCCTACTTACAGTCATTAGTGTTAAGAAAAATTTTTGTGTGTTATCATTATTCGCGTCAAAGTGAAAAAGATGAGTGTGTGCAAAGTGTGGTAAGTCGCTCACGTGGTTGAGGTGGAGAGGTGATAGAAAAGTTTAGAAGAGTGTATGTATGTATGTATGTATGTATGTATGTATGTATGTATGTATGTATGTATGTATGTATGTATGTATGTATGTATGTATGTATGTATGTTTGGTACATGTGACGGCGGGCGGCTGCAGACCAGCGGGGTAAGTTGCATTTAGCTTGTTGATGATGAGGGAATGTCCTAATGCGGCGGCTGCCTTATCTCGAAGGTGATCTGTGATGTGGACAAACTGTGCGGTTCGCGGGCCTCATCTTCAGAGCGATCTGCGATGTGTACATAGTGCGTCGAGTGCTGGTAGCTTCGCAGGCGCTGTGCTTTCGACGCCTAGTTCGCGTTGAGCGAGAGGCAGCACGAAGGTCGATGCGCTCGCTGCCGCTGTGGCGCTTCCTCACTCCAGCGTTTCGACAGCGATTTTCGCGGTCATCAATTCGGATTTGTTCATGTCTACCGGTGAGCTCG
This sequence comes from Dermacentor albipictus, assembly GCF_038994185.2. Taxonomy (NCBI): domain Eukaryota; kingdom Metazoa; phylum Arthropoda; class Arachnida; order Ixodida; family Ixodidae; genus Dermacentor; species Dermacentor albipictus. Next base: position 49,595,391 of record NC_091822.1, read on the forward strand.
TGACACTTTCTTTGTTAATTTAGTTTGTGAGGGAATGTTTGCAAATTTAGAAGGCGGATAAAAAATAATATCCTTACTTATACCCCTCAAATAATTTGCTATCGCAATTGAGGCTTCGTATTTAGGGCAAAAGTGCACCTTTGTTTTCTTCGATGAATAGAAAAATATCCTCGCGTGCCTTGGATGATAACGTCTTCTCTGCCGCGATCATTGCGAGTCCACATATGGGCTCCACTTTTGCCGTATTTCCCTAAGTGCATATAGTAGACATTGCTGTATGTCTATATCTCGCATTCACTGTACAAAGTGGGCGAGCGATGTCGCTGACCCCTTCATTGCTAATACTTGAAATTTGAAATTATAGACTTTTACGTGCCAAAAACATGGCCTCATCATGAGGCACGCCGTAGTGGGGTACTCCGGAAATTTGGACCACCTGGCGTTAACCTAGACCTAAGCCTAAGTACACGGGTATTTTCGCATTTCGCCCACATCGCGAAATAGCCATGGTGGCCGCGATTCAAGCCAGGGGACCTCGTACTTAGCAGCCCATCACCATAACCACTAAACAACCGCGGCAAGTACGTGCGTAAAATTTAGAGACGCTCTCACCTGTTGACCACGTGTATATACAAATGTCTGATATACATGTCCGATATATGAATGCTTGTTACCAGAATCTGCCTGATTCTTTGGGCAGAAATGAGACGCCACTGTCGTCTTTGCGGAAATTGTAGCCCTGACGTTTCATTCAAAACGGTCAAGTGGCGCCAAAAAATTATGGAAAGTAGTATCCCGTAACTTAAAATTTCACCTGCAGATTGATGAAAACACAATTAGCCGTCATGGTGCCAGAATACAACGCTTTTTGGGCTTTGACTTTGTTTTCTCGCGAATTTTGAAGTAATTCATTTACGATGTCTGAATATTGTGTAATCAATCGAATGTTTTTTGACATCTCCGGTTTTCACTAACATGGAGAAGTAGGGCTGAAAATAAAGAACCAACAAAATATACGCAAACAATTCTCACCCATTGTTTAGTATTTCCACTGGTCTCCACATCATGCACAGTGGCGTTTGCCTCCATTGAGATATCTGTACATGCTATATGCAGTGACGCAAGAATGAGGCACATCATTCCATTTCATTGTACTATGCACATCATTGTGTTCGGGAAGTCGTGGCATAAATAGAAACAAACCGGTGATGGAATACAACCAGTGAGGCCACGCCACCTTATCTCCAGGGGTTCATGTCTCCCACCAGTGGATGGATGGATGGATGCTATGAGCGTGTCCTTTGGAACGGGGCGGTAGGTTGCGCCACCAAGCTCTTGCTAATATACTGCCTAATGTCCTACCTAGGTTAAACCATAACAAAGAAAAAAAGAGAACGCTATGAACTACCACACCCAAATTTTCTGATGTCCTATTGCGAACTGTGCTTTTGTACGTCTCCGTCTTTTGTGGTTTCCGCACTTTTCTTCCACCAATCCTCCATTTCCTCTTACTAATGCATAATGCGGACATGTGTACTTTAACAGTGCTACGGCTGAACCCAAGGGGTTCAAAGAGGCCAGTGGTGCCTAAATCGACCGCTGGGTAGACGTCTTCACATTCTAATAAAACATTCTCCACAGTTTCCCTAGCTTTACCGCAGCAAGAACATGCTTCTACCTCCTTATATCTCGTTTTATAGGTGCGTGTTCTAAGGCATCCCGATTTCGCTTCGAAAAGTAATGAGATTCCCTTTGAGTTATTATAAATGGTTTCTTTCCTGATTTCGTTTTTTCCTCTTAAGTAGTTACTCGTGGCAGATTTCTTTTCCATTGCCGCCACCCATGAGATAATTTTTGCCTCTCTGACTTTCCGCTTGACCTTCTTTGTTGCTGCGTTGCCCACCCTATGGGCCGCATTCTTGCTGGTAAGCTTCCTAGTTTTTTTCCTTCACTGTGAATCAATGTGTTTTCTGTACAGATACCTGAACACTCTGCCAACCCATTTACTTTCTTCCATATTCCTAAGCCGTCCTTCATACTCGATTTTACTGCGAGCTTCCCTCACTTCAAAACTAGTCCAGCCCATATCACCCGGCCTGCACAGCTTCATTTGTAGTCTTCCCGTGAGCGCCCAATGCGAGGCGTCCCATTGATCTTTGGTTCCCGTCGAGTTGTGATTGCACCCCTGATTTAAAGCAAACAACCGCATTTCCAAAAGTAAGTCCTGGAACCATTACACCTTTACACATACCTCGGAGGACCTCGTACCTATTGTATCCCCATAGCGCTCTGTGCTTCATTATGGCTGAATTTCTCTTCCCGTTCACTGTTATTGTTTTTCCTGTGATTCCGTATATCTATTGCATTCGTTTATCCATATACCAAGCTATTTATATTCAGTTACCCGGGGTATTTCCCGGCCCTGTATCTCCACTCTGTGTTCACTATTTTCATTGAATACCATACCACCTGATTTTCCAACACTAAATTTCAAACCTAACTTGTTGCCTTCCTGTCCACAGATATTAGCCAGACGTTGTAAATCACTTTGCTAGTTAGCTAGAAACACAATGTCGTCCGCATAAAATAAACCTGGGAGCTGCTGCTCTACTACTGTACCTGCCTGTTTGCATGAAAATTAAACCCGATATTACTTCCTTCTAGCGCCCTCTCCATCCTCACCATGCACATCATAAACAGCAGCGGGGATAGAGGGAACCCCTGCCTCAGTCCCTTGTTGATATGAACTTTCTCCTTGCTCCTCATCCCTTCCCATTCAACGCAAATGGTGTTTTCTAGATAAATTCCTCTTAAATCTGTAAGCAGTCGACACCTAAGCCTTCCCCTCCCAGAATATCCCACAAAATGTTGCGGTCTGCGTTGTCATAGGCTCCTGTAATGTCTAAAAAGGCCACATATAACGGTTAGCTTTCTACTTGTGATATTTCAATAGACTGAGTAAGAACAAACAAGTTATCATACAAACGCCTACCTATCCTGAAGCCATTCTGAAGCTCTCCCGAAATGACATTATTCTCTGCCCATGCTTGAAGCTTTAATTTGATTGCCTGCATTACTGGCCTGTATATTACCGATGTAATGGTCAACCGTCTATACGTGTGAATTCTATATTTCTCCCCCTGACCTTTATAAATTCAATTAATTCTACTTTTTTCGCCAACTGTCTGGTATTTGTCTATCTTTTAAAGTTTTTTCCAGTGCATTCACCAGAGCCTCCATACTTTTGGGTCCTAGGTAATTAATCAGCCTAACGGGAACCTCATTAGCCCTGTGGCTGTGCGCTTAGGAATTTTCTTTTCCGCTTTCTTCCAGTTCAAATTTGTCAGCACCAGCTCCGTTTCCACTTGGGTCTCTTTCATGCTCTTTTTTTCTTCAAATACAACCTCGTCATTGCCTTGGAAAGGTTCGCCTGTTACTTTTCGGATGTAATTTGTTGCCGCTTCTCCTTCCAGTCTGTTTTCATCTTCGTCTAGGATATGTTGTTAACTTCCTGCCTAATAATTTTATGTGGTTCCAAAATATTCTAGGTGCGGCCTTCTTCTTCTCACGTATTTCTGCCAGCCAACGTTCACCTTCACCTTTTCATTTTGCTTGCACCAGTTCTTGAACCATATACGTTTTCTACTGGTTACTTCATCCTGCGGCAACTGCGCCTTCTTTGCCTGCCTGTGCTCTCTAGATGATTTCTGTCGTTCGGCGATCGCTTCTCGTATCTCCTTGTTGTACGAGCTTTTCGGTTTCTTTTTTCCTTTCCAACGAACATGTTGTTTCTCTTTCCGTATTTCTGTCGTCATTACACTTAGAAGCTCGCCATATTCCCACTCTTTACTTGGCCATTTCCCAAGTTCTTCCTCGACTCTAGCAATTATACTTGCTATTTGTTCAATGTTCAAATTTGGACTGGCCAGTTTGCGCGCTTTGCTCTCTTTCACAACTACATATTCCATTTTCAAAATGATGTGTTTATGGTCACTCCCTATGCTGCTAAACCCTTCCTCATCGATGACCATTTCTCTCAACTTATCAAGAATTCCTTCTGTCATCAGACAGTAATCAATGGTCGATTGCCGGTTTCCCACTCCCCACGTGATCTTCCCTTTACACTTAGGCCCTGTATTCATGATAACGAGGTTATGTTGCTCACAAAGGTGTAGCATTGACTTCCGGTTGTTGTCCGTGTAGCCATCTAAATCCTATATGTGGGCATTCATGTCACCTAATAGGACAATTTCAGCACAGTGCCCGAAACCCTTAATATCAGCGCTTATGCATTCCACTAACTCTCTATTCTTATATGTGCAATTATTTCCGGTCCACAAGTACCTAACGCCCAGACAAGTTTTATTGCCTCTCATTGTACCTGATAACCAAAGATCCTCTTGACATTGTGAAAGATCCTCTTGACATTGCGCTTTAGCAAATGTACAGCTGACTTATGCGACACCATGCAGGGCAAAAGGAAGGTGGAGTCTCATGTACGTAGGGCAAGGAGGTCAATGCGAACGAAAAAAAAATTAAAAAAAACGTGGAGAGATACATAGGTCGGAGAACGGAAGGGGGGCGGAGATTAGCGGCAGCTAGGTTCCAGTTGACATAAGGCGAGTAGGGAAAACGGTCGCTGCGCAGCACCAAAGCGCGTGTCACCGTTGTAGCGGGAGCGTGGGCAAGTTTAATATGGTGGCGGCGAGCACAATAGAGCAGGGGCCTTGTAGGAAGACAGTAGAGCGGTAACACAGTGCCACAATACAAATATACAAAGCACGGCCTTTCCCGGTAACATTGTGGTCCAGTTCAGGTGCGAAAAGGAAAAGAAATCTAAAAAGATTATATACACGGGGTTCGCAAAGCGAGAACATCCCTGGGCTTAGTTTTAGGGAGCCGAGTTAGGGAGCCTCGGTGTGGTGAAGTTTTCGAACGTTGAGCGGACAACTGATGCCGCGTCAGCTCGTGCAGATGTCCAGAAGGGCCAGTAAGTCACTCAAAATGACTACTTGAGTGACAGGATGGAGGAAACTGGATTTATTAGCTTTGCATTCATTCTCTTTACGATCACGCGGAGGAAACAGCCATCAGTGACCAGCGTCTCAATTTTCGAGCAGAGATGTATCCGCACCTCCCTCTCTCACCGCATATCCCGGTGGCGCGTCAGCCGCCCCGGGCACTCATTAACTCCTTTAGCGTATGTTCGAAATGTATAGTTGAAAAAGAATTCTCTCTGCTTGCCTGCGCGGGTGTGTTGGAAACCAGGCTGCAAGAGCACGACGCTCACGCGTTCAAAGGTGTGATGTGGCAGTCGGACGTGCCTGGAGAAGGGTAAATTCGGGAGACTTTTCACATGCTCGGGGTGATTGATGCGTTGTTTTGTCCACAAATTGTCTCAATCGCAGCATTAGATAGAAGCGTATTTAGTGAAACAGAAATGCAAACAGGTTTATGCTATATTAGGCCAAGTATTTCACGTTTGTTCAAATTATGCAATGGTGGTGGTGTGAATTATGGTGCATTTTGGGCTTTTCTCATTTTCCGCCGACGAGGAAAATTAGCCCAACAAAAAGACAACGCACACAGGAAGAAAATACGAGTACAACGGCAAACGCGTTCCCGTATGCGTTGCATTTTTGTTGCGCTAACCTTTTTCGTTATTAATGCAACACCAACTAGCCCAACAATTCGTTCGTTTTACCCTGCGCGGGCTGTGCCTCAAGGTGGCGTTTTCAATATTTATAATAATATTTTTTTAATATTTATATCGCATGATCAGTATATCTTTAACTCAATCACTTGATGATTTTATCTGTGTTTTTATTTTTTGCCCATGCAGAGGGGGAAGTCATCATCATGGCCGGAGGCCAACTGTTTCGACGCTGGCATGGTTGCGCTCACGTGCCCCAGCATGGTCCGGACAGCATTCACAGCTGGCTCATCGCGGGTGAGAAAGGACGGCGTGCCTGAGTTGCACGAGCATGTTTCCGTGTGTGCGAGCGCGTGAGACCTGACCTTGACCTTTGTGCGAAATGCGCCTAATGCGATAGCATCTGCTAGGCAGTAATCATCGACAGAGGGCTCAAGGTACTTGGACTGAGGCCAGCGGCATGTCTGGCATAATAGTTCTGGCAATACAAGGGGAAACAGACTGGATCCTTCTGGCAGATGATTATACAAAGAAAGCGGAGAGAAACATCGCGCCATGCTAGGCGTGGACGACGCGGTGGTTGCAGACTCCGACTAGGTGCAACAAGTTATAGTAAGAAAGAAGAATCTGACACATCACTCCCTGCTGGAAGCCACGTGATAGGTTTAATCTTGATGATGTTACAAGAGAGGGTTCGGGTAAATTCTCGACCATCCCAGGTTCTTGAACACTCGCAGAGATATCCACAATCGGGTGTGTATACTTTTCACACCACGAGCGGTTTCCCTATGCCATCATTGCACTGAGGCACAATGAAAGAGGTGACCAAAGAGAACTTTCAAGCTGAACAGGCATTAGAGCTCGGGTAATGCGAATAGAGGTGTTATATTATTTACTGTTTCTCGTGAAATATCACGCAGAGAAATTGGGCACAGCAAACTATAAATAACAAGCAACGCAAATATATTTGGACGAACCTCCTTTAAACTCTCATTGTCGTTGACATAGTTAAGCCGGAGCTCAGATCTTTTGCGGTAATCCCGCTGCGAGTGCTTTCCAAGCACAGTGCAGAAATATGCCGACTGTGGCAATGTGTCCGCCGCGGTGACTATTTGTCAAGCGCAATCCTGCAGATTAAAGTGTGTGAGTCATGAAAAATTACCACATTATTGGAGGAACACACTTTCTACTTGTCATGAAAGAGACACCAATAAAAGAAAGAATAACAAGAAAAATTGCGCTTCGTCGTGTATTTTGGCATGAGCGGCGCTAATACTATCGTAGTACACTGTAGTCGCTTGCTGATCAGTCGTGACACCTCAAATAGTATTTTCACACAACGGACATGTGCTGTTTATTGCGTGGGAATATTTTAGGAGAACTTCATGTGCAGAGTTGTTTATTCTATTTAGTTCGAGGACATGGAAACTAATTCACTCTGTGGCGCAATGCATGTCATCACGGATAGCAGGAGCCATGATGCTTCTGAGAGGGTGGGACACGCCTTCCCCGTGTAGGCAAGCTTCATGTTTGTAAACAAGGAACCTACTCTGTGATAGCGCGCATGTACATAGACGAAACAAAAAAAGAGTCACTTTTCGCGATTTCTCTTCGAGCCACTTCAATTCGTGGCCGCAGTATTCTTCAGCTTTGCTTGTTTTCCTGGACGGCGGTAACGAGGGCAAGTCAAATGAAATCACGTGCGCAAACCAGAACGAGCATGTTCGCCGTATAGACAATGGCAGGCGGCTATCTGTATGACGTCATGGCCTGGAGCAGGTCTGCATTGTCATTCTGTTGAACTTGGAAAGCTGGCGAATAGCGCGGTGGAGGTGGATGTTTTCTGGCACCCCGTCAGGTGCGTCATGACCCCCACTAAGAGGATTTGCTTGGCGCAAGCGACACAGCGTGACATATTGAGTGCGAGTTGCACAAGTGTGGAGCCTGCCCGTGGAATTGACGCGACGTGCTCCTGCAAGGATTATAAGTAGTCATCGCAGCGGACGCCAGCTGAACACATTTCATAGCCTTGCGATGCAAAATTATTACGTTGTTCATGATAATAAACCGTGGCGCGATGAAACGGTATTCATTGCGGTGCCTTTCAGAATAGCTTTGAACAAGTCGGCATTCATATTTCACACGTTCGCATCAATTCCTATGTTCGCGCAAGAGAAACAGGACGGCATAGAGGTAACGTATGAGAATGGTGTAGGAGTAGTAAAAGGAAGTATTGTAAAACGTATTACGAGTTCCCTCGTGAATCAAGGTCGCCTTCATTCGAAGTAGACTACTAGTTAGGACGTGTTGCTTCTAAGAAAAACCACTACTTTTCGTAGAAGCCCGCAAGTGACAAACACGTTGCGGTACGACTCAGGCAAGGGCCAACTCCTAAAGCACGAACACCACCTAAATAAAATGTGACATTATGCTTTTCATTAGGCGTGACGAGAAGCTTCTAGAATAAAAAGTTCGGTGAGTGCAAACAATTTTCTGAAGTCGCGCAGCTCGTTTAAATGTTGGAAAAGATGGCACTTGGTGTCAGAAAAAAAAATTATATAATAGTTTCTGCACAAACTCTACAAGAAAGGAAGGGTGTTTGTTCTGCTCGGCGAATGCGCCCCTTAAAGGATTATACGAGACGTGGTAGCGGAACGTGTATTTCCTTGAGGCAGTTAAAGCCGGTCAGCGAAGCCCCTATGGCTGGGCTCCATGGTTGTGCCCGACTAAGGCCCACAGCAAAATGGACTGTATCGATTGGCTGCCTTCGTACAGTATAAATTTTAGGCGTTCACGTTTGAAGTTTCAAGCCTGTGGTTTCCTTTATTAGAGAGTTTTAGATTAAGGAACGCAAGCGGCTTGCGTGCACAAAAACTGCGGGCGACGGTACAGCGCATGCGCAGACATAGGCGTAGTGGTCTGCGCATGCGCAGCACCCTGGCCTCTAGTCCTTGCGCGCGCAAGCCACTTGCATCCCCTAATCTAAAGCTCTCTATTTTTCCGTATAGTACATGGGGAAGACTGAAGAAAAAGCTGCATAAGGAGCGCATCGGGCCTTGCAACATAAGTGACTCTCGCAGCGCAGTTGTTGCGTAGATGTCTGAACAATTTTGTTTTATTTCTGTTCCCCTGACACATTTGTGGAAGCCGCTGATGCGCCATAGAAACTAAAAATAAAAATATTACCGCGAGTGAGCTTTCCCACAACAGCTTTTGAGCCATCCAAAACGGCACACGTTTCCGAGAATGTAGATGCAATGCGTTAACGGTCTGACCAGTTCTGCCGAAACTGCCGTGCTTAGCTATTAGCCGACTTTGCGCTAGCTGGGCAACATTCCGAGAGCAAAAACGGCCATCTCGATTTGGGCTGTTCATTACTTGCACTTAAGATAGTGTCGAAATGCGGGCTTGTTGGTATGTTATCGTGTCTACTACCAGTGCTTAATACAAGCAAGAGAAGGACACAGAAGAGAGTCATGAACACACAGACACAAGCGAAGTGCCTGTGCACCCATACTCCCTTCTCTGTCCACCGCTCGTTTACGCGGCACTATATACCATTGTAAATACGAAAGCCAGTTCCCAAATTCAATAAAAATGATTATCATTGCTGCAGCTCTGCGCCGCTAAGTTGCACGATTTCCATGAGACAAGCTGTAGTGTGATGAGCAAAACGTGAACCAAGGTGAATGCAGGAGCCAACGTTTCGACAAGTGGACTTGTCTTCTTCAAGGCTTGAAGAAGTCAAATCCACTTGTCAAAACGTTGGATCCTGCATTCACCTTGTTCACGTTTTGCTCATCTTCTTGAATTTCCATCTCCCGCATTCCCCGTGTTTAAGCAGTAGCGTAGTCTTTCTTGCTACGTTCTTCCTTTTGAGCCACTTTTCTTTTTCGGTTTGAAAGTGTGTATAATTGAACTCATAGTGCTGGATTAACAGGGAGATGAAAGATGACAGGACGTGTGCTAACTATCAACATACTTTCATTTCAGAAAAGCATGGTATTTATCCGGCTCACACAAGTGAAAATCATCGCACGCGCAACCCAGCATTTTCCAGATAGGCCATTTCCTTTCTGAAAAATGATGGTTTGCGCGTGCAATGATCTTCACTCGTGGGAACCGGTATAAATACCATGCTTTTCTGAAATAAAATTATGTTGACAGTTACGCACGTCCTGTCGTCTTTCATGTCCCTGTCAATGCAGCACGATGACTTCAATTGTTGTCACAAGATGTAACTTTTGCTTTCGCACCGTGGTTCCGCTACCACGCAGCAAGAACTTCAATGATAAATTTTAGCTCAATTTACGTAATCAGCACCTCAATAATTAATAATATTCCTGTTAATGGACATACGGCCAAGCAATAAACTACGGCCGTTGAGACCAGGCACAATCCATGCGCATCTAATTTTGTAAACCTTTATTAACATACACTCTATTTCGCCCTCGGTTCAATATTGTGAATGACCTTTATTTAACTATCACCCACTTGGTAACATTACCGGTATTTAGAGCAGCAAAGACACCGTTTTGCTAAAGGGAAATGTGCAAAAATATGGATTTAAGAGTGCTTTATCACGAAACGGACTTATTTCGTTCCGTAAGGATGTATTGTTTGACTAAAACATCATTTCGGTGCTTCTCCGTAGCATCTCCGTAGCGCTAATGGCTATATGACTATATGACTATATGACTAGCGCTAATGGCTATATGGCTATGACCGCGGCATAAGACCCTATAGTCAGCGCGACGTGTTGTTATACGTCTATGTCTAATTACGATGGACAACCGGGCTTTCTGGCACCTATTTGTCTCGTGGTTCGCGCTTCGGCTAAGCCATACACGTAAAGCACGGCGCTGCACTCGCTAGATGTTAGCGCTGTGATATATGTACATGACAAAGCCGAGTAAGCAGTAGTTCGCTTTGGCGCCATGATTTCGGTTATGGCTTTCAAAAATGAAGGGATCGCGAAGACGCATGGCGTCGCAGAAGAAATGCGATAAAGAAAGGCTGTTTGCTGTTTGTGATGTGTTGTTTGGTGACTCAGTGCGCAAATCAGGTATAATCTTTCATTACCCTATTTGGCTGCGCCCACGCAACCGTAGTGCACGTGGCTCAAACCTCCTCAGGCATAGATGATATCGGCGCAGTGCGGTAAAATTCAATTTGCTTCGTTTGCGTTGGTTTAGAAATCTTGAGCGCCATTTGTAGAGGTAGGATTCTCTATGGGAATGACCTTTAGTTGAACAATTTTCTCGTGCCGTCGCCCTCGCCAAGGTGCCTGTGCCCTGGCATGCTTCTTCGCCATGGCTGGGCGGCGTTCGGCGGGCTTCCTGTTCGTGGCCATCCTGGACACCTTTCAAGTTAACAGGACGGAGGGATCATGGCCCATAATGCTTATGGGCGGCCTCGTCTACTTGGCAGGTGAGAGAAAGATAAATATCTGCGTAGCCTACCTTGAAACCCACCGGTCGATCAAAAGCGATGTAGTTATTATTTAACGTTAAGACCATCGGTCATATATTGGGTGAATGCACTGTTCTGCGACGAATTGTTTCTAACGGTTTGTGTATCTGCTAAGTGAAGATGCCTGTTATCTGTATTCATCCCCTCTTTGTCTTCGTTTTATGGCGAACCGCCTCATTGAAGAACTCAGTCTTTGTTTTGCTTTATGTTAGGGATTGACATTAGGAGTAGTGGAGGTGCAAACGGGTACGAACGGACCTTTTTCTTTGTTGACGGAGTACGGAACTCAGGCATGGGTAAGCTTGTGCAAGGGTGCTATTCTCGGTGCTGGTTCATATTTGTTTTCCTGATCGCGATATCGTCAACAGGTGTATGAAGCTATGGAGTGCGTAGGCTGTGTTCAGTCCTACATCGCGCTAGAAACGTAAAACGTGTTATTGCTGTAGCAGTGAGAGTGCGTAGCTTTGTCAGTCCACGCTTTTGTTAGGTGCTGCAAATAGATTCTGCAAGGAGAAGCTGCTAACTATCAGTCAAAATGATTTTGACTATTGTGAGGAGGCTTTCTCCGCTTCGCCGTCTTGGCAGGATAAAGTGGTGCACGAGTTTGTTGGCTCATACTGAGTTGGAACTGTGCAAAGGGGGAAGTACTCATTGCTGGAAACCATTTCTATGTCTAACTTTCGTCCTTGCATACGCTTTGTTCAGAAATGATGTACAGGTTCCAATGTGATGTTTGCACTGGAGAGCGAATGGCGCCAGTTTGTCATAAAAATGTAGGGCCAGTTTCACTGCATAAACAGATAGCAGCGTCATGACGAAACAACGAGAATAACTGAGATGCTTCTTGTTGATCGCGCACGTTTCTACATGAGGCTCGCGTTATCCAGGCGAATATGTCATGTGCATTGCGTTCGGTAATCCCCATGGAACTGAGACTAAATTATAAATCTGCACAAGCTGGACACATGGCAGTCGATTGGGTCAACGCAAGTACACACACACGCACTTCGAGCAGCGCAAACGAATTCGAGTTCTCGATCGGCAGCTACATAGTGCTGCGCACACGCAAGCGCATCGAATTTGGCGTGTACCGGCGAAACTTTCACCGCAGCCCTTTCACGCCGGGCAAGTGTCATAAGAAAGACAAATCAAGAATATTATCAATGGCATAGAAATAACTCGTGAAGCGTGTTGCTTTGCGCAAGCAACGACATTGTTTTTGCCTACGAGTACAATGCATGGACGAGGACGACATAACACTCAAAGAAAGCTCAGGAATGTATGTAAGCATCGTGTACATTACGCGTACATTATTGGCGAGATAAATAATTCTGATTTTTCTGCTACTACTCGGCGATAAAAGGAATTTGACCACCAAACTAGCCTCAAAAGCCTTCTTCTAACTGCAAGCAGGCAGCCAACCTGAAGTCACGAAACAAGCGCGCGATTACGCGCCGAAAAAGTATGAAAGAGCATCAGCTTCTGCCAGTTTCATAGCGTTCTCTCATCACTCCGAGCACAGCACACAACAATCAAGGCTTAAATACGGTAAAGAATTCGTGCGCAACCACCCAACAATTTTATTGTCTCACCTCGTGTAACTCTATGTACGGCTTTCGAGCGAACGACCAAACTGCTAGGGAGAGCTACGAGAGAAAGAGTGAGCTGCGAGAAGGCCAGGAGATGGACAGGCCGGGCAAGCAGGAATGTCGCTACCGTTTAGTTTCATTCAGGGACCTCAGCTGGCTGAGTGCAATGCAGCTCGCTGAGGATAACCGCGTTTGGCGCGTCATAAGCGACAAAATCGGAAATAGCCCCGTATACATCAACATCTATGATGAAGTTCCTACTGCACGCTATGGTGACGTTGAGTAGGCGGGGCGTTGTGGGCGCGTCCCACTCCACGGTAGCCTTAAATTCGCAGTGCAAGGGATTAAAGAAGGAGCGGCAGCTCCGCGATGAGGATCTTTAGGCGTGCTGTGATTGCATATAATTCCGCTTTTGTAGAACGCACCGAAGTACTTCTTGCGGCAACGTATTATTGCAGTAGTCTGTTTTGCCTTAGTTTCCGACTTCAATAGAAAGCAGCCCAGGACCCCATTAATGTTTCCGCGCGCTATATCGTAGTTTAGACCACTGTCACGTGGATAGCGCCAGCAACTCTGGTTGCTGTCTTTGTTAAGCCTGTTTCACATGAGGTGATTTTCGTCGCACTGGAAGTGCGATTTGCGTCGTTTGCGACTAAATTCGCAGTCGCAGTGCCCACCCCCCGATTTTCGGCTACGACCAACCGGCTGGTCGCACTGTCGCAGCGATCGCAGCGATTTTCCGTCGAAATTGCGCGGAGAGCTATTTCGCCGGTTAGTTTTGGGAAATGGCGTCTCGCTCAACAAGTTCAACGCGTGGAGACGTAAATTACCGAATTCGGTACGTACGCGAAGGGAGGATAAAATACGTGTACTGCAGATTCCATTCTCCCATTTCTACGCGTTCGGTGACACGCTACGCAGCAAACGAAGTGCATTTTCACGTTTGCTTCGTACACCTTTGCGAGTTGCCGCGTGAGGACATGGCCTTTCGGGGTCTTCACAATTTTCTTTAATTGAATAGCATAAAAAAAATCACGCGTACGGAGCAGCTTAACTAATTTCAACCTTGCCAAGAGCGAATGACAAGACAGCAAACTACCCGAAGTTTCAATGCTGTGCTGAACACGGTACGTTTCAACTGCATTTTCTTGTCGGTTTTCAAGCGTAAATTTCCCGATGCATCTTGAGAGGTTATCCTACCTCACTTATTAAACTTCACAGAGCAAAAGTGTAGGCTATCGTAATGAATTTTCTACGATTGCATTAAATCTGTGGCTTGAATAAACAGCTACGTTAATTGGTTTTCGAATGTTACATGCACGTTAAGTCGTACATTTTCTCTGGAGAATTTTAATCCTTACAGAGAAGCCAATAAACATTGAATGTTGCGGACTTTTTATCCTTACTGCACCTGTATTAGCATTTGCTTTGGAGGGTAATTAACTGTACAGCTGGTAAATTTAATAAATTATTCGCTTGCTATAGTGGCACAGTGACAACGGACCCTCCTGCATCGTCATGTAAAACTCGGGCAACAATGCGAAAAGCAGACAAACAGCCTGGTGTTGTGGGGATGAAACAGTAGTAAACGACACGTTAAAGAAAACTAAATCAAAACTGTGCAGTTAAGTCAGCCAGTTGCATCCCTTCGTGTGAAACTTTGAATCCTTTAAGTGCAAGCAGTTCCATGTTCACAGCTGATCAAGTGTGCAGACATATTCATGCCATACATGTTTCTAATAACGGATTCTAATAAATTTGCCATCACATATTTTAGCGTGTAAACCGTATAAGGATATCTGCTGTGATTACTACCTTTATAAGTAATGAAATACCATGCTACTTGCAAGAACATATCACCGGCGATTTTAGAACAAATTTCTGCATTTCAGCTACACACAATATGGAGCGCGTAATTAGCCGCACGGCAAACTAGCCCCATTGAGATAGTTGATATGTGGTTTATTCAATAAAGGACCCCAAACTGGTTTTTTTCTGCAATGACAAACTATTCCAGGTTTTACCTACATACAAGCAAAAAAAAATTCTACAGGCGAAAATATTGTTCTTCAGTTTATTCACCTGCCACTTTGGCTATACCATTCTGCTGCTAACACAAGGCGAGGGGGGTTGAATTGCCCGCCATGGAAGTCGTATTTCGATATGGGAGTTATAGGTAAAAAAAAGCTCTTGCACTTAGATTTAGTTCATCACCTTTTATTGAACCCTTAAACTGCCAAGTAGTATTGCATAAGGGGGCATGCTTATGCAAAATCTAACACCAATTGAAAGCAAAGGGCACAATTGTAAAACAACCATCTTTCGTGAGAATTCGAGGGTGTAAACATTCATTGCCTCAATATGTATTGTTCAACAGCACTGCACAAACAAGCATAATCAGGTATAGCAAGTACTCTGTCAGGAAGTTGGTTCTACATATGTATAAATGTCAAGAAATGAATGTTCATACTACGTCGCACATACAGCACAAAGAAAACCTTTTTCAAGAGTTATCCCTTCTGGCAGAGATGAGGGGGCCATAAGCAGCAGAAACTTTATTACATGACATTGTGTAATACCGCTTATGAAAGAATGAAGAGGGTGAAGAGGCTTTTAACAGTAGTACTTCATGCTACTCTAATAAGAGGAATGATGAGCAAAAAATTTTCTGGTAGAACACTTAAGTTAAACAGTAACCTTTTGAAAGACAGAAAATTCCGGGTGAAAATTGGAGATACATTTGGCCCACCCACACCAACAACACAGGCATAATACAAGAAGTACTACAGCCTATACTGTACTGCAGTCTATGGGAAAGTTATGTTATACTCAAATCAAGAATGATGCAATAAGCTCCCGACAGCACTGCAGACTTTCTTGCCCGGTGTGGTCTCTCACTTTTGATAAGTCAGCTTACAACGACGTCGGATAAAAGACGAATCAAGAACTACCCCAGATTGCACATTGTGCTCCACATAGCTGGACAAATATACCCGCAAGTCAACATCCACAAATCCTCAACTAGCGTAAGACCATGACGGCAGAGCAAGCACGTGGGTAGAACAATTATGCAATGCCTGGACGCAAACTCTACAACGGGTGAAAAGAATAGTCTTGAAATCACGGGGGGGGGGGGATGGACGAGTGGGCACTATGGAAAATTGCAGATGCCGTGCTTGTGTCAAAGGTATTGTACGGCATGAATTACCAGCACCGCACAAAAAAGACAACTCATTGAATAGAGGCATCGGGTAATAGCAGGTCTTTCTGACTTTATCATGCTTGAAGACCTCAATGAGAAGGAGCAAACAAACAAGCACCAAGACAGAGTAGAGTTGCAGCGTGCAGCAAAAATTTTTTGCCTCAAGAGCTCAGAACCTGGTCCCAAGATACTATGCCAGCTAGCATATCAGATGCAAAGACGACTGTCCCTTCCTTCAGAAACACCCTCGGGAGCACCTGAACTTGAAACACAACAGGCACATAGCGTGCAATATGGGGGCAAACAATTAGGCCTGAAGAGTATATTCAGCTGCCAAACACACAGAGGAGTTTGTTAATTATGAAAATGCAAGCAAACATTGGGCACATATAGCACACTGATGTGGCAATAGCAGTGTAATAGTAGTATGACACTACATAAAATTAAGCCCCATATAAGTGAGTACCATTTCAGAGCATCCTACACCTACAACAGCTGAACTGAAAGCAATCAAAGCAGCACTTGCAGTGCATATTAAAACCTGCGTAACATTCTGCACACCTGCATGGATTCACCAGAAACTGACTGGCCCTGCACGCACATGAGATTGTCAGGAAATTGAGCTGACTGACATGCGACTTGCAAGCACATGGCCAAGAATTAAAGTACAGGATACATAGCCATGCACACATTCCAGGACACAAGCGGGCTTATAAGCCCGGCATAAGAACGGGAAACTGGACGAGTTGGTGTCTATTCATTATTAATTAAAGCGCAACAGATAGAAAACAGACAACAAAGAAGCACTCTGTGTGCTCACTTCGTTCTTGTCCATCGTATTTCTGTTGCACTATAGTTAATGAACTCACAAGGCTGCACAGGAAAAGAATGATACCTTCGCCCAAGGGTCTGATTTCGCATCCAAATCCGTGTGTGCGCACGCACACACACACACACACACACACACACACACACACACACACACACACACACACACACACACACACACACACAAACACACACACACACAGACACACACACACACACACACAAATGCTGCAAGGGTGCATAGCATGAACCACTATCAATAAGATCACACTAGAGATGGATGAAGACTAACTTTCAACAGGTGTTCATTGTAAAAATGTGGCGAGTTACACAAATTACCAGAAGAAAAAAAGACGTCTTTGAAAGCTAGGTAAAAATTGGTGCGTCATGCAGCCAAATAAAGATGCTACAGAAATAAAATACAGAAGAATTCTAAGTGGAAGAAAGAATAATTACAATTGCCAATCCAGCATGCCAGCACCTTTCAAGAAACACTGTTCTTATACCAATAGACACACTGACAGCTTGCTTATGCAAGCACACTCTCCCCGCTCCATGCCATTGAAGAAAAGCGAGTTTCTTGGAAGGGAGCCACATGAACACTTGGTGATCACAATGTTTTTTTTCCCTGGACTTGTATACTTATATGTATATTCTCGCTTTCCCAATTTTATGTTTGGTTTCATCCAGCACTAGTTTTTATCAGGTTTCATTGCTGTGCTACTTTCTGGTAACCTTTATAAATCACTACATTTTTACATTTAACTGTTGAATGAGAAGTTAGCGTACCCTCTTCTCACTGCTTCACATTATACATTCTTGCTACATTGGCCAAATAAAAAAAATTTATAAGGTACACAAAAGCATCATAAGGGCCATTAAAGTGACTTGTCGCAGTCTAAAAAAAGTAAACAACAGCCTGGCTGCAAACGGCACCTGAGAACACATAGGACGAACAAGAAAACCGAGATGATCTAACAACCCAAAGTTTAATGTACATGCCGAGTAAATGCTGGCTGACAAGCAATAAACCGAACATACACAAAAAGGAGAACCAAAAATTAGTGTGTGCTTCCTGACATCACATGTATCCATTTGTAATGGAGGCCACGCTGACAACATGCTCCCAGCATTTTTTTATCTACAGCTTTCATAATTTCTCTAGGCAATCGATCTGCCCAGAATACCAGCTTCTTCCTCTACAATACACGCTCAGATGCCGAGAGTGCACTGTAGAGGAAGAAGCTAGCAGTCTGTGGCGACCGGCTGCCCAGAAAAATTATGGAAGCTGTAGATGCAGACACTGGGAGAATCTTGTGTCACCAAGGCCTCTGTTACAGTTTCAGAGATGGATGCTTTTCCTGTTGGCATCTGTATAGACACACATCAATTTTTGCTTCTGCTTTTCTGTAGCTTCGATTTATTGCTTGTCAACCATAATTTGCTCGGCATGTTCAAAAAGCTTTTATTTGTTGGTACGCCTCATGATCATCTTGGTCTCAAGCAGAAAGGTGTTCATTCTTTTTGCAGTGGAGCTGTATATGTCTAGGCGAAACACTCGTGGTCCGATCAAAAAGCGCTAGAGGAGGGGGGGGGGGGGGGAGGTATGCGCCGTTGAAATTGTCCTACATGACGGACAGAGAAATTCCTTGTTAGGTAGACATATAAATGCTTATGTATTGAAAATATATACATTTATCTACGTATTATTTCCGGCAAGGGATACATAGGGGGACGGGGTTAACACAGAATCATGATGTCATCATTATCTCGCATAAAGGTGTGGTGGACCATTCATTGGCTACACCGATAGTTACGTCGTTTCTCTCTCGCAGCAGAGTGCGCCTGCAGCAGTCTCTCTCCGACTTCATAACAGATTCAAAAATATATCCCTGTGTTTAATTAAATGAAATGTGCAGCCCCGGTGAGTCACTTCGTAACTACAGTACATAACCGAGTCATAAATTCTCTGATTAACGCATTACAAAACACAAATGCGTAACATAATTCAGAAAGACTTTGATGGACCCGCTGAATTAATACAGTGAGCCACTCACTGCACTTTCCATGATGCTGATCTTGCGAAGCGCGACGTGTGGCATTCCAAATAAACAATGTGATAAGCCTAAGCTGAACATGTGCGTAACCTCATTAAGAAATACAGGCATAACGAATAATATAGAAATACTTTAATAAACCGTCGGAATTAACCCAGTGATAAACACAGGGGCCGCAAATTTCGGCTTCGCTGGTTTACCATGTGTACAGAGCGTTGGGAAGTAATTTTTCTGTTATTGTTTGTTAAGTATTCTATGATGTTGTGCCAGTAAAACACGTTGGGCTAGTTGGTGCTGCTTTTTTCTGCTGGTTTTTTCTTAATGATGTGCCCTTCTTCCTTTTGTAACCACTTTTTTATTCCCCCTCGCCTAATACTCCAACCTCGCAGCCTGTCAAGTATATAATTAAAAAAGTACATACGCACAAGTCATTCATTCATCTGCATGCACCTCGCATCATTTCTTGCTCAATAAACGTCAGTGGGTTGATGTCTGGCAGTGTGCATCTACATTAACTGCCGCTTGCATTTCGTTATAGTTTGTGAACATTGTATCGAATAAAGATTACATGACATTAAGATTGTGACATGCGGTGCATAGACAAACCTTGCAAGCGATGACATGCTGGATTGTTCAACATAAGACAAATTGTATATATCTCAGTTGCTTGAACGGTATTTAATTGACCACTTCACAAAAACATTACTTCGCATAGATTCCAACACGTACACTTAATCTGCAGTTTTTTTTGCTTAATAATATGGTCATTACTGCATGGCCACATTGCAGATTTGAAAACAAAGTTCAATAAATTCGTTCGGCTCAATATTAAAATATGCGTAGATCCCTGCGATTGCAACAGTAGAACTTGATACAATCACGTACACTATAGGATGTTACAAATGCTCAGGACCACCTCCAGAACGTTTGCATCTTGATACTTATGAAAGCGAACAGTTTCATTCCATAGCTGTCAATGTGAGGGAGAAAGAAAACCTAATTGTATTCCTGGAGCAAAAATGCATTGATAAGCCTAGAGATATAGTCATTGCTTAACGCTTTCGAAATGAATGCTTTCGAAAAATGCTATCAACATTCAAGTAGCCTTTCGACAGCAAAAAAAAAAGAATCAGTTTTTCCAACTCTGAACACTGAATTGCAGATAAAGCAAGCAGGCAGAAAATTCTGCCAATATAATCTGTTTAGGAACTCCAAATCGGTGTAAACATTGAGGCTTTCATTTGTACTTTCTCTGGTTGAGCAATCTAGTTTGAAATGAATCCCATAAGCATGTCGAAACAACGTTGATGTAATACAGGCTAAATGCATGACTACCTTAAGAAATCTGGATGATTGCTATAAATTACAGTGAAGAAACTGTAATATCTCATAACATTAATAATGTAATAATATTTATTTCCACAAAACCGGCTAACCGTGAGAGCCGTGCGAGGCTGAGCAGAAAGCTGAAAAACTCTACGGCAAGTGCACGTGCCGTGAGCCTACGATTCTGCATTATGGATAGCGCGTACTGATATGGTCTTTTTGTTAAAAGTTCAGAGTATACTACCAGCGTGAGACGCAGCACAACAAAGTGGACGACAAGCGTGCATTTAGAATGCTATGTTACAACGTACAGGTTTCTACAAAAGTGATGGTAACTGCTCAAAACGTTTGATGTGTCGGCTTTTGCTCTTTAGAAATATTTAGAGAGGACTCCCGTATATATATTCACAGCACATGCACGGCGATGGACGAATCAGGCTAGCGCTAAGGTTGAATTGCACAACACAATTTTTATTCCACGTTCAGTAATCACACATATCATTTGCGGCTTCGTTCAGGGGCACGCGCGGGCTTGCGGGTTGGTGCGTCTTGTTGCGTTTGGCGCAAGAATATGGATAGGAGCAGGCACCGCATATGCGCAATCACGAGCAATGTACACACATTATTTCTCAAAAAGCTGACACCGAGCACGAGTAGCGCGAGGATCTGGTTGTGTTGACACGACAACCTCGTGGCAGCCGAATTCCGAATACTGCACATGCGGTGAGGATAGCTATATGAACTTGTCGATAAGTCATCTTGTAGATTGTTGTAGCGCAGGCAGAACCAAACGGTCACAGAAGGCAGATAAGACAACACACAGCGCTGAACCACCTGCGAACAGCTGTTTGGATGTGCCATGTCGCACTGAACTTCAGAAACCGCCGTTGCGCACTGTAAAACAAATCTTAACATGTTGTGAAATTTCTAAACATGCATATTATTTGCTCCTAATCAAGAAAAGTCAATAATATAATGTAAACGTTTTAGTCATTACAATAAAATAATTATACAGAGTGTGCCACGAAATCTGGCAGTGCGCAACCCGGGCGTCGCACCAGTCGCATTGTTGAAATCGCAATCATGTGAAATGGGCCCTCTAAATATCGCATGACAACGCGTGCGACTGCACCGAATTTTGTCGTTCCAGTGGCAGCATGTGAAACAGCCTTTAGTCGTATTATCCGCGTTCGATGATTATGTATTAAGAATGACATGTTCTATTTTGCCCCTCAACAGCATCAAGACGGATTAATTTGGCGCAGTTAAAAAGGAAAAGTATCTGCATCAAGTGATCTTCCCCTAATATGCAGAAAGAATCCTGAATTTAATGAAATGTTGTTGCCATTTGACGTCCCTATGCGAGGCTGTCATTCTAGGGTGAACTGCTCTTTTGTTTTTATAAAACGACTTCGAACATCCTGGTAGACTACGAGTAGTGTTATGTTCCCTTACGTGGAAACGCAGAGAAAAAACAGAATAAGGGAATCGCAGAATTGCTGCGCTGTATCTTGTTCTGCTTTGGTTTCACAAGAACAGCTCGAATACACGATTCGAAGTTTGCGGCTGTCTATACAGCGCAGAACACGGAACGCCCTCTTGGACAGAATCAATATTGGGTAGCCTGTGTATCTGTTTCTCTGACATGTCTTTATGCTTGGTTTTGCCAGTCAATCTAGCACCTGAAGTTTCAAGCGCAAATGCATTGGCAGGGGGACTAACAAGTAGGCCGGAGCGATCAAAAATTCGCGTAAAGGCTGCTTGCTAAAGGATGCGCGCGATTGTTGCTTTACAGGCCTTATCACGGGGCCCCTGGCGCACCGTTTCAACGCGCGGCCAGTCATCATCGCAGGAGCGGTGATCTCGGGTGTTGGTGCGATGCTGAGCTTCTTTGCCAATAGCATCGCCGTGCTGACAGTGACACTTGGAGCGATACATGGTAAGGTTACATCCGTTTCAATATTACACAACTATACCCACAAAACATGTTGAACTCTCCCCATAGGTGTCTGGAATGCGAGAACGGGAAAATGTTCAGCTGCTCCGCAGCCGAGCCCTGCAGACACCCTAGGGCGCAGTAGATGTAGAAGTTCCTCTTGCCCAGTGCTCTTCATCATAGAGATTGGACGTTTAAGGCGAGCAGCAAATAAGCGTTGCCGCAGCTACCGCATGCGGAAAATTCTTGTGGCCATGAATAAATATAATAAAAGTGAAGCAAAGCATTTTCGCTCTTAGAAGAATAGCACCGGCTCTGGACCTTCGGTGAAGCGAAACGCGTATTGTGGTTGTTGCGTTTATTTTTCTGCACGTTTTAAGAAAAACATTTGCGCCAGATTTTCTACAGCGGTCTCAAATCTGTGACGCTGAAAAAAGCGATATTTTTAATTTAGTTTGCCAATTCCTTCAAAAAAATTGACAAAAATTTTCTGAAAACGAAACTTCTAAGTTCACCGCTCTGTAATACAGCAAGGAAAAACGATATCACAATTCTGTGAATTGCACCATACAGTACATTTAATACGGAGAAAATTGATATGTCGCACATTATTCTAAAGATATTCAGTAATGTGGAAATAAAACTTTTGCAGAACGCTTGTACACAACGGAACAAATTCAGGTAAGATATAAATTGACATATCAGATTTGTCCGCATTGAATAATCTGATGGATGCCGTTTACAGAACGGCGATACCTGTTCTTGATGCAGAGGTATCAATTTATAAATTCGTGTATCTATTGTTTTGGAACATGCGAAATCTTTAAAAGTCTTTTAACAAAATTTAGGCCCTAAATTGAAATTCAGCTTCCAACAGTCACAAAAATTTAACTGTTTCTTTCAAATGCAACAAATTTCCTTATAATCGGTCCAGAGGTTACCTGAGAAAAGCGTTTTTGCGTTTTACGTGTATTTGAATAGGCCGCGTCGTAGTTTGGCCCGAGCTGAAGCTTCCTCTTAACACGATGGGAGCTATGATATCGAGTGTCGCTACAAGTTCAACTCGGCTTCCACAGCTGGCAGTAAAACAACGCTTCGAGCTTTTTCTGGCACTCATCTTCTGGCTGAACCGGTTCAGTGTGTTCCTCAGTGATCGTACCAAGTGTATCCTTGAAGATATTGCTGTACCAACCCAGCAAGGTTACCAGCCTGGCTATTTGAGTGATTTGTACGAGGCTGTCTACAATCGTTTTAGGGCTACTATGCTGCTCCAGTTTCACTACGTGCTCTAATAGCAGCCTCGACCGATACGTGGAGGTGCTTGTCCCTTTGCAACATACAACGGCAGTTTGCCGACATGATCGTTGTGTCGTACACAAGCACTCGGCAAGAGCAACTGCACATGTTCGGACCTGGTCGACACTGGATCTAGCTTCTTGGTCGTGAAAATCTTCTTGAACAGTTGCACTAACATGACGACCACTGCTTCACTGGTTTCGAATTTTATACACAGAGGCATAATGTCATTTGTAACACTGACAGTTATCGCGACGTGGTGAGGATGCCTTACGTCATCGACTTCTACCACGATGGAGTCGGTCATGCTGTCGTCCAACTTTTCGAGGGATTTTGTGCTCTTTCGCTGCTTGCGTTTCTTTTGCGAGCAACTCTTACAGGAGCAGTATACATTATATATGTCCCTTATTTAGACACTTGCAGAAAGTGACAGCAGTATGCGGGCAGCCTTTGTTCGTATAAGTTGGCTAGTTCTGGTGGAAGCTGCAAGGAAACGACGCACGCGGTTATTATAACGCATCTCGTCCACGTCGCACAAACCGTCTTCTGAAGCACCCGTGAGCAATGCAGTTCTAGGAGTAGTCTCCGTGGCAACCGCCTGCTACAGTTTTCTGGAATGCTAGTCTCTTGTTCTCAGGGAAGAGTAGTTGGACCGCTTCGTGGTTGAAGGCGCATACAATTGGTCGCGGACTTCGCGACCGATTCGTATGAATCGATTTACGAATCGGTCGCAGTTGGTATTGTTCAGGAAGACGTGTTGTCGCAAGTTATGCAAACCTCCTTAGCTCGGCAACGAAGTTAGCCACAACCTCGTTGTCTGCTTGACGTCTCCTATAAAACTTCGTCGTCTCTGCAATGAAGGACGGCTGCGGAGCAAACTGGACCTGAAGTAGATCTTACAGTGCCTCAGATGTCTTGGATGACGGCAGCTCCGGTGCGGATGGCGACTTTAAGCCATGCGGCTCATGCTGGTGCAAGAGGGTTCGTCACCTGCTGCTGCGCTTGTGGTGGCCTGGTTAGACAGTCTCCGGGGCCTCCGTTAGCCTGGTTTGTTTGTTTCCAAGATTTGAGAACTTATTCCAACAAATTGTTTGGAAAAATAAGCACCAATAAATTAGAGAAATGCACAAGAAAGACGAAGACAACGATGTGGGCATGTCTTGCATCGACACGGAGGTGCCTAAGGTCGTGAACTATGTCTCGTGGCCTCTACAAACTGACACGGCATTCTGAACTTCGTCGCCAATATGTTGTGGCCTCATTGAAGCACAAAAGC
This sequence comes from Dermacentor albipictus, assembly GCF_038994185.2. Lineage (NCBI taxonomy): Eukaryota > Metazoa > Arthropoda > Arachnida > Ixodida > Ixodidae > Dermacentor > Dermacentor albipictus. The sequence continues at coordinate 49,620,026 of NC_091822.1, forward strand.
CTGGCAGACCCGTTCGTAAGAGAAACGGAAATAGTGTTCATACTTATCTTCTGCTACAGAGACGAAGGAAAGTTCACAAAAAGTTTGGAGTGACCGCAGCACGAGTAGTGGGACTCCGAAAACCTGCGGCGAGTAACTTAACCCTTTGCTACAAGGAAGGAAGGAAGGAAAAAGTGGAGAAGGAAAGGTAGGGAGGTTAACCAGTTTGGCTTAACCGGTTTGCTACCCTACACATGGGAGAGGGATGGGGGAGATTAAAGATGGGGAAGGGGGAGAGGGAGAGAGAGCACATAGCACAGCACACACACATCGTCCGTTGAAGTCCATCAATCTGGCATGGTACGCGACGTCACTCTCACAGCCGCTTGTCCAATCCCGTCTCTTTCAAAAACCGAAGCAGTCCCTTTGTCGTCTTCACCTGCGATATCTTCTGTCGGCGGCATGTGAAAATCGTGTCGAGGGACAATGGTCTACTGTCAAGGCGCGCTAGAACAGATGCCAGGGACTGTCGCTGAACATTATATTCAGGTCAGTCGCACAGAACATGTTCCAGCGTCTCCTCGCAAAGACAGGCATTACATAGATCGTTGTCGGCCATTCCAATGCGGAAGGAGTAAGATTTAGTGAAAGCCACCCCCAACCATAAGCGATAAAGCAGAGTCGCCTCTCTTCGACGCAGTCCAGTTGGCATATAGAGATGCATCAAAGAGGGCAGGTGGTATTGACGGTTGCTCTGGGTGGTCTGGCTGTTCGGTGTGCACCATAGAGATAGCGTGATCTCATGTGCAAGCACTCGAAGTCTGCTAGCTGCGTCGGATCGTGAAAGCGGTATGGCCTCTTCTTGTGTGTCTTCAAGAGCTGCCCGAGCGGCATTATCGGCGTCTTCATTTCCACTGACGCCGCAGTGACTTGGCAGCCACTGAAACGTCACGTGGTGTCCTTTCTCCTGTGATGTATGGAGTAGGCATCTAATATCGAATACGAGCTGTTCGAATGACCCGCGATGCAGAGCTGATAGTACAGATTGTAGGGCTGCCTTTGAATCGCTGAAGATTGACCATTGTCGAGGTGGCTCCCGATTGACGACACGAAGTGCAGCGCGAAGAGCAGCTAGTTCAGCAGATGTCGATGTTGTTGGGTGGTCAGTCCTAAAGCTGATGGTAATAGCTTTTGCTGGGACAACCACAGCACCGGACGAACACTGGATGTTTGTGGAACCATCGGTATAAATGTGTTCCCTGTCCGCGTACCTCTCGTGCAGAAGAAGCAGAGACAGTTGTTTCAGCACAGGCGACGACAGTTCAGACTTTTTTCCGATTCCTGGTACACTGAGATGGACTGTGGGGCTGATAAGACACCAAGGGGGTATCAATGGTTTAGATGCAGCGGTGAAGCCCGATGGAAGTTTGTCGTTGTATTTGATGATAGTTTTAGCGAATGATGATTGGTGCCTGTCTGAAGGTAGTGCTGCGAGGTGGTGATAGGTGGCACGTGCCAAATATCTGATGTGCGTTCTCAGGGCTTCCACCGTAATGTGAGTTCGCATTGGATGGTCCCGAGCAATCGCAAGAGTTGCCTCTGTTGAGGTGCATCTGGGCAAACCAAGGCAGACTCTGAGTGCTTGAGCTTGTGCTGCCTGCAGAACACGAATATTTGTCTTGCAGGTGTTGGTCAGTACAGGTAGACTATATCTTAGAAAACCGAGAAAGAGAGCTCTGTAGAGTTTAAGCATTGCGTCTACTGACATCCCCCACGTCTTTCCTGCCAAGTATTGAAACAACTGGGAAGTTGCTGTCAGGCGCCGTTTCATGTAGGCCACGTGCGGGCTCCAACAGAGGTATCGGTCAATAATTACGCCAAGGAATCTGTGGGTTGGGACATAGGAAATGGTCCGCCCATTGATTGAGATGATATAAGGCGTCATCGGTTTGCGAGTAAATGCTACTAGTGCGCATTTTTCTGGTGATATGCTGAGACCCTGTTTACACAAGTAGTTCGCTGTCAAAGTGGCCGCTCTTTGAAGTCGCGCACGTATCTGAGGACGTGTGACTGCCGAAGTCCAGACACAGATGTCGTCAGCGTATATTGAAATTTTGATGGTAATTGGCAAGTACTCAGCAAGTCCAACAAGAGCGAGGTTGAATAGCGTCGGGCTGAGAGCACCGCCTTGAGGAACGCCCCTGCTGGTATAGCGTCGCGTAGTTGGGCCATCGTCAGTTAACACAAAGAATGATCTTGCAGATAGGTAGCTTGCAATCCACAAAAAAACTCGACCACCTAGGCCGACCGTCGCAAAGGCGTCGAGAATGGCCTCATGTACTACGTTATCGTATGCCCCTTTCACATCTAGGAATAAAGCTGCAGATAAACGGTTACGGGACTTTTCGTGCTGGACATATGAAACGAGATCAACTACATTGTCGATAGAAGAGCGGTCACGTCGGAAACTAGCCATGGAAATCGGATAAATCTTGTAGTATTCAAGGTACCATTCCAGGCGGCCAAGGATCATCCGTTCCATTATCTTTCCTACGCAGCTGGCCAGCGCTATTGGGCGGTAAGAGGTGAGTTCTAATGGGGATTTGCCCTGCTTTAAGAGTGGCGCCAGGCGGCTTACTTTCTATTCGTCAGGAATATTTCCCTCCTGCCATGAGGAGTTGTAAAGGCTCAACAACTCTATCCGTGCGGACTCTCCGAGATAGCACAAGGCCCGGTATGATATACCATCCGGACCCGGAGATGATGAGCGCCTGCAGAGAGCTAGAGCCGCTTCGAGCTCCTCCATTGTAGAAGGAAGGTCCATGCGGCCATCACGGGAATTGGGGACGTCAGCTCGGGCTGGAGGATCTGGACGAGTCGCTTGGTCTGCGATCAGCGCACAAAAGTCTTCTGGGACATCGATGTCTTGCCGCCCTTGGAAAAGCGCTAGCGCCTTGAATGGGAAACGCCGTTCCGGAAGGCAACGCAGACCTTGCACCGTTTTCCAATTGTGAGACAGTGGCTTGCGGGGGTCGAGTTTCTGGCAAAACGTTGCCCAGCGCGCTAATCTATCCATACGACGCTGAATCTTCTTTTGCATCCTCCTGGCTGCCCTAAGGTCATGAATTGATTTTGTACGCCGATATCGACGTTCCGCCCGGCGACGAAGCGCTCGAAGGCGCTCTAATTCTATGTCGAAGTCATTCCACGTGGAAGAGGTCGTCATCATGCGAGTGGCGTTTTGCATCGTCATTTTAATCGTTTGCTCTAACCCTGATGGTAGGCCCTCGCGGCAGGCATCTTCCATCTCAGATTTGAAGTTGGCCCATTGAATCGTCCGAATGGTATTCCGTAAGCCTGATCTAGACGACAAGCCTTTGATGTTCAGATAGGTGGGAATGTGGTCACTCGCATGTGTCTCAATGTGTGGAAACCACTTCACACATCTGGGGAGAGAGTTGGAGACGAAAGCAAGGTCGAGGCAGCTGCCGTATGTCACGCCTCGAAGAAAGGTGGGGCTACCATCGTTCAGGAGAGTAAGGCCATAATTGTGGGCGATGCTTCCTAATCTTCGTCCTCTTGCATTTGTCCTTGTACTTCCCCATGCTGGATGCTGTGCATTGAAATCTCCTATGATGACCCATGGGGCGGGACAAACACTCAAGATATCCGCAAATGTTTTGGTATCGAAATTGCAGGAAGGCGATATACACACGCCTATGGGAGTAAACAAGAGTTTGTTCTTTTTCACTGTGATGCATGTATATTGATTGTAGTCGTGGGGCGCAATTGGTTGAAAAACATAGGTGAGTTCACGACGAACAAAAATGACGATTTTGCTGCATGCACCATTTGTTGGTGACATGATAAATTCGTATCCTGACAGTCTTATTGATTTCGACAAGTTGGGCTCACAAATGACGATGAGGGGAAACAGATTGGTGTACACAAACTGCCGAAAATCTGAAATTCGTGATTTTAGCCCTCTGGCGTTCCACTGGATGACGGACGCAGCCTTGACTTCTTTCCGGAAGGACGGGGTATGGGTAGCCATCTTTCTAGTTGAGGGATGCAAGCACTGGGCTTAGGGCGTCCAGCACTTTAAGTGCGTTTCGAGCACAGGGTGTCCCGATGTCCACTAAAATTGCTCGAATGGCCTCCATGAGAGAACGTAGCACCGAGATGACTTGGCAGTCTGTTTTAGGTGAATCGTCCATGGCCGGAGAACGATCAGGTGGGACCCCGACCTTCTGAGGTTCCTTCGCAAGGGAGCGGCTTGGTAGCGTAGGCCATTCCTAACTGGCACCGCAGTGGAGTGGGTACTGTCACTTCGCGCATGCGCCTTCTTCGAAGGCGTACGATGGCGCCTACGTCGTCGCCGACGCCGGTCTACTTCGGCTGCCTCCCTGTGGGCAGAATTGCCTCTGGCCATTTTGCTACAAGAGTGCGCGCTTGTGTCAGTATCATGAACAACAGCCACAACATTGCCTCAGCAAGGCATTTGCGCCTGGCTGGTCACAATTATAATACATAACAGTCATCTTAACGAATAACCACGTGTTACAAACCTTCGAGGTGTGTTTTCACGCGATTGGTTCATCTCCTCACAAGACTTCGTATCTTCAAGGCGTTCCCATTGTTACAAGTATAGCGGCATAACGCTGTGTCGCAATAACGTGGACTTATCTTGATGCGTTACGCCTGAATTTTGATTATTTGACGGAGTGTCAAAATTGCGCACAATATTTTTAAATTATAGGGTTTTACGTGCCAAAACCACTCTCTGATTACGAAGCGCGCCGTAGGGGAGCACTCCGGAAATTTGGACCAGCTGGGGTTCTTTAACGTGCACATAAATTTAAGTACACGGGTGTGTTTTTTTCATTTCGCCCCCATCGAAATGCGGCCGCCGCGGCCGGGATTCGACCTTGTGCTCAGCAGCCCAACACCATAGCCGCTGAGCAATCATGGCGGGTGTGCACAAAATTAAGGTATTTTGTGTGTGAGCCATGCCCACTCCCTTGCACACACGCATGAACGAAAACACAAATGCACACACCAACACATACACACAGAGAAAACGGAGGTTCAGCCGTGTTGCGTTTAAGCAGAGGCTAATGTGGAAAATAATTAATTGCGCTTGGCGTTGCTGCCATTTCAAATGCAAAAAAAAGAAAAGTGAGAACTGCCATTGTTGCTTAGGGGCTATGGAGTTGGGCTACTGAGCACGAGGTCGCGGTATCAAATAACGGCCCCGGTGGCCGCGTTTCCACGGGGGCGAATTGTGAAACACGTTAAAGAACCCCAGGTGGTCTAAATTTCCGGAGCCTCCCACTACGACGTGCCTCATGATCATATCGTGGTTTGGCACGTAAAACTCAATAACTTAAAGAGAAACTAAGGGGTGTCTTTATGTGCTCTTTTATGTTTGAAAACTTTTATTAGGCTTGTAGCGCATTATTTAGCATATTATGTAACTGCCGCTAGAACAATTGCGAAAGCTATTGGCTAAAACAGGGAGCAGCTGTCGAGACTGTAAGTGCTACGTCACTGAAACGTGACGCAGTGCTACTTTTATATACTTAAAGTGTGTGTTTTTGTCATTCCGTTCTCGCAGCGATCGGAGCCGGTATGGTGTTTGTCGTCTCGCCGACCATAATCAGTGAGCACTTCGTCAAGCACAAAGGTCTCGCAATGGGCATCAACTTTACCGGCGTCACAATGGGCACGTTCGTTTTTCCCAAACTTCTCGAGTACATCACCAAGATGTACGGCCTGCGTGGCGCACTGCTCATCTTCGGCGCCATTGTAATGAATGGGCTCGCATTCAGCCTGTTCCCGCGGACACCCAAGTGGCGAAGCGCCTCTCCCGAGGGAAAGCTGGTCAAGGCTCAGGCTTCACCGTCTGCCTCCAGTGGCGACAAGAAACACGGGACTTTGCGCCATGGGCTCACCGTGTTTAAGCACCCCATCTTTTATCTCGTCATGTACAGCTTCATTGTTCACAGCTTCGGGTTCGAGTGCTACATATCATTGTTCGTGGACTTCGCCGTAGACCGAGGTGTCGCCGTTTCCAGTGCAGTTACCGTGATTTCCATGGGAGCCATCGCCGAAGCACTCGGCAGGCTCACACTCCCCGCTGCCGTCGACCGTGGCTGGCTGACCAACAAGCAGCTGATCGTACTAATCTTTGCCGTCCAGGGAGGAATGTTCATAATCCTGCCTTTCCTCTACGTTCACGGGCTCCTCTTCGCCGTGGCCGCCATCATCGCTTACACCATCGGCACTGGTCTAGTGCTGTTTCCTGTCATCCTCGCTATTTACCTGGGCCAAGAAAGGATGTCCATGTCATATGGAATGGTCATCGCCTCAGCCGGGCTACTCTCGTTTATAAAGCCCTCTGTGATAGGTAAGGATTAAAGAAAAATTGCTTGTTATCCTTCATTACTACGTTTGGCACCCATAAAGTGCCAATTTCGTAAGCAGTAAAAGACTTAAACACGTAGATCTGGGGCCTTTAACGTAAAACTATTCGAGTATGTTTTTATTCGAATCTGCTGACGTCAAACTTGCGTAACCACCGATGCAAGCACTGGGCGCTCACACGCAGGGTTGTCTGACCAGACCAAGCAAACGCTCTCCTCGTTCATAGGAGGTCATTTTTGTTTGCTTGAAAAACGAATAACATTGCCTACACTGAGCGGCTTGTCGTATCTAATTGGCTGACAAGAGGCGAGTAAAACGCTCTAGTGGAGAGAGATTCGACAGGGCAGAGCCAGTGCACTGAAAATTGATAACCGGTTGAAGAGGGTGGTGCCGGCGTCTGCGATTGGTCCGCTTTCCCTTACTTAGATTGCGGTGGCTGGTCGAAAATCGCAGCGGCCTGCAACGTAAGCTTAAGAATGACTCTGAAACGGTTCCTCAGCAAGGAAGAGTTGGTAGAATGAGTTCCTTAACGCGTCTAAATTGCTCGAAAACGCTACACGGCCACGCAAGAAGTTTTATTATACGCAAATAAACCCATGCTCTTCGGCAGCAGCGAGTAGCCAGCGCCTGAGCGATGGGTGGCAGCCATCTTTTATTCCTTTCGGAACGGGGCAGCCTGCGGCTATTCAAACAAAAATTCAATTTTGTTCGGCATATTAATGTATTTTTAATGCATACACGTCACTTTCACGCGGTGAGTTTTAGCGCATATGTGACGTCGCGTAACAGGCAGGTGAAATGGGTGCAGCCCGTAACCTTTTGACCAATAGCCGGGGGCTAATGGCGAAAATGCGTCGAACCAGAAATACCTGTTTTTCTTTTTTCGGTCAAATCATGCATTATCAGTGTATACACATAATATCAGATGGGGAGGTATCGCGGTTTCCGTGACGTCCCGTGACATACAGGTGAAGTGTGAGTAGTCCAAAAAAGTTTTTGACCAATCGCGGATGGCTCATAGCAGAATTGGAATAGAAAAGTTTGGAATAGTTTTACGTTATAGCGCCTCCGCTGGCATAAAAAGTGACTACAAATCACAAACGCAACCGTGGTTGTGAAACGCGTGAAATGTTCATAACCTCGTTCTTTTTGCCGCAACGAGCGATGTGCTTAATTTTGTTGTGACGAAAAATTACAATTACCTTATAGACATATTTGTGTTGACTATTTATTTGGATAAAGTAATATATGGCTATAGAACATTTTCTGAGTCCGTAGCCAATGCAAGTCATATTGAATGTTGCGTTAAATATCGTGATGATAATTGCAGAGATTTATTCAATGAGGAAGTCGAGTTACAGGTAATAAGCGTCAAAGCTCCATTTACTATGGTCTTCGATTATATTTTATGATTCGATCTTGAGCTGTGTACGGCACAAACTAACAAGACGAAAGGAACATAGATCAGCAAGGGATGCTCAAGCGGACACAATGCCTGGCGTCTGTTGCTTTCAGTCGGCTAATTTGTGTGGTACACAGTGCAAGAATAACGAATGCCCACCAATCAGTACCATTCATCCGTCCGCCAAATTAGCCATATCAACGTGGAAGTTTTGAAACGATACGCCGGAGAACAGGGATTTGCGAACCATTGCGTCTACAGTAGAAATAGTGGAGGTGGTATGTCAGTAAACTTCGCGCGATGCAAGAGATACTGAAGAATGGATGCCTTTTTCCATAAACGTAGCAGTCGAAAGTTCGCACAGAAAAGCCCACACAGGAAGCAGGATTTCTTCTATACCTAGTAATAATTGTGGATACCAACATTAGTGCTATGCGTAGAGGTACTAGCGACAAAGCGTAGAGGCTGTGGATGAGCAAGCCCCAGAGCTGTCATCAAAAATGCTACAAATGGAAAGAAAAACTAAGATCAGTAAATGTAGCAGAAACTGGAAGAAAGGTAGAGAAATCAAGGTCGTTACTCACAAACATCTAGGCTCTCAATCAGGTGCATAAGGACCGCAAGTGGCTATGAATGGAGAGTACAAGTAAAATAATTTCTCAGGCTTGAATCGTAGGCGGGAGTATAGTGCAAAGAGGAGCGCGAAGCAAGCTTTGCAAAAAAGTAATAGCGCAAATGTAGAATCCGCACAGCATGAAAGTTTCGTAGGACAGAACTTTGAATCCTTTGTGCATCTCACACACCTATGTGTATATATATATATATATATATATATATATATATATATATATATATATATATATATATATATATATATATATCGGTGGGCTTAGTATACTATAAACCTAGGTAATTTTTCTACCTAACCACCGTTTTTCGTACCTCTGGAGCAGTTCCTTTCGTCCACCTTTATAGAAGTATACCGTCACGTCTGGGAATTGAACCGGATGACAGCGGTGGTCTTGAGTTTCTCGTTGTCTTCAAACCGTTGTCTCCCAAAGCTCTGTTTCAAGTGCAAAAAGGGGAAATAGTCAGTTGGTGCAAAGTGGGGAAAAGGTTCCCGACCAAAATCTTAAACTTTGTGCTTGGTACGGGCAGCGGTGTGAGGACGCGCATGCTCACAAAGGAGGAGAATTGCAGAGGACAGATTCCTGCACCCTATGTATTTGATCGCACGTCTCAATTTGTTGAGCGTTTCGCAGTATACGTCAGCTGTAACTGTAGTACCACGTTCCATGAAATAAAGCAAAAGAACACCTTTTTGGTCCTAGAAAACTAGAGATGAAGTTGTGGAAGCTTTGCAAGATATTTTGAAAACTCAATGTTCACAGCACGCACACGACATGGGGTATACAAACGATGTTCAGGGACACATTACTGTCATCGTCTATCTAGGATTTGTCAAATCACCATTATGCATGCAGTCAATTGATCAAATCAACCAGGGTTCACGTTTGAAGATGATAATCTAAAATATACAATTCCTCATCACTAATGTTTAATTTTGAGCACTCGCATAAAAAGTGCTAAATTTCTTAATTCGTGGTGCCCAAGTACCTATTTCTCGGCCTTCGTTTACGAATTCCTTAGAAAAGTGGTAGACAATAAAATTAGGCACTGCATAGGTCGCAGCACGTTGCTTATGTTTTTATTCAAGCAATCTGCCCACTGAAGTTGGTATCATGCGTGTGGCGTACTCACGCAGAACGCAAAGTCCGTAATAAAGAAACCACTTTGGCGTAAGAATTCAGCGAGCATTCCCAATCCTCTCGACTGTGACACCCCCTCCCCCTCCTCACGACCGAGCCAAAACAGTTTACAATAACTACACATCCAAAGCTACCGAGAGAGTTACATCCTTTGATCAGGCGACTTTCATGTGATGCTTCTCCCATTTTCTTTTCCAGGACACTTCCGGGACTACGTTGGAGCCTACGATGCGCTTTTCGTTATCTGCGGATCGCTCATCGCCTTTGCAGCCATTATGTGGATTCTTGTGTTCATGTGGGAAGCGAGAGAAAGGAAAAAAGGTGTCATGGGCAAAGGTGGTGCGCTGGAAGGTGGTGAGGCCGCTACAAAAATGTAGGAATTATAAATTATGAAGTGTTAATGGCACACTCATTCAGGGCAGCAGAGGAAAGCACTAGCAGTCGTCAACGGAGAAAGTCGACGTCCTGCTGCTGAATTCCTCATTCATCGTTTCTTATCGCCTTTAGCACACGCGAGGGGATTCACAAAGCTTCTCATTGCCACTCTCTCATTGACAGTATCGGCGCTGCATCTGCAATTCATAACTCCGTAAAACTCCAAAGTTCTGTCAGTTTCACACTACGTCTGTGGGACAACAGCACATTATGCATATTGTCACATTTTCATGACGGTGAAGAACAAGCAAGTGTTACAAATGTGAATCACGATTGTAGCTCTGTACTCGGTGAACTTGTACAGTGAAAAAAATGTGACCCTCAAATCACAAAGATGGCAACGAGACCCGTTGTCGGTCATCGGAATCTTTGCGCACGGGTCATGTGCGTCGGCTATTTGTACATGACTCATTGTACATTCCAGCGCTCGCTTACGTTTAAGAATGTACGCGCGAAGTTCGGTCGTTGACGCAATGCGATTAGATAAGATTATTTCGCTATAAAATGGGCGACAACACTGATGAAAATTCCGACCCATACAATAGGTATGTATATGTGTGTGCGTGTGGGTGTGTGTGTAGTGTGTCCCAGCTAACGTTAGTCAAGCTGTTCAACAAAAAAGATTTTAAAATAAAATGTGAAACATGTCATTATGGAATCTATGGTGTTCGGTCATCAAATGTTTGGTGACTTATCACCGTAGGTCCTAAAATCCTATCTTGCACCGTTTCTAAGTACTTTATTTTTCGTTGAACAGCTTGGCTAACTTAGCTGGGACACCCTATATGTATATTCATTTGTAATTTGTATGAATCCAAACTCACAGGAACGTGTCCCAATGATGTAGTGGGCTCATTGAGCCTTGCGTGCTGAAGAAATTATGTCGCTCACATGTATATATACTTCAGGTGTTCTAAATGTATTATTGCTTCATTCACATTTTTAAAATTTTCTCTTACGTTTTTGTGAGCGCCTTACTGCGAATAAGTACGTCACGCTGTTTCTGTATCGGCCGGGACTAAGGAAATCATTCACGCAAGCTTATGCTGTGAAATTTTACAGCACAATAAAAAAAATTACTTGACGAGCAGCCGTAGGCAGCTTCATCAAGGAAGGCGACTTTCAGGCCGCCTTAATCACGACGCCGAATTGTCAAGGAGAACTTCGTTGTCTTTCGAGAACCTCCGTGATTTTTTTATAGTGTGCCCATTCAGAGCGAAATGCGTGGTATTTATTGCTTCATTGTGGCGGCCCTAGCTTCACTCGAATTTGACAGTTGTCAGTACTAGAAAACTGAAATTTAGGATTCGTAGTGCTGTCGCTAAAAATACTGCGCCTAAGCTTTGAACTGCATGAGTAGTGATTATGAGAGTCGAAAGATGGATAGTGCGGCAATATAGCGTTTGGTCATAAGCTGTGAGCAATAACAGGGAATAAGTTCACTTTAAAGGTCTACTGCAACGAAATTTAACATGGGCTAACTGTATTATAAATGCCTAGTGTATACTCTCAATGTAATCGTGGCAAAGCCGCAGGGCTGGGAATTCGCTAATTTTGCTGTTAGTACCTATTGAATAGCGCCTATGCACAAGACGCGTGCACCTTACGGCAAAGCGGTAGGAATGCGGATGCGGTGAATATTGAAGAACCGCACGCAACTCTTGATCTCTCAGCTAAGCCTAGTTTTGCCACTTGTGTTCGAAGACGTGGGATCCACTTTCCTCGTTGAGGATTGAGGAACGTGAGGCTGGGTCCTATATTCAGGACGTTGAACAAACACGTATATATTTACGTAAGTAGGACAAAAATACAAAGTAATACAGAAAGTATGATGATGAAGTGGTAGTCACCGATCACTCCTGCCGTCCGTAGCTCCTTTTATGCCTTGCGTGATCGCTGTTTAGTCACTTCCCCCAATCCGGCGTGAGGAGGCCGATAACATCAGGTCCAACCAATCCGGCGTCAGGAGACGCCGATGACATCAGGTACCACCAATTCGGAGGTAGGTCGCCCTTTTCGCCGACTCCTATCGTACTCTGACAGGAGATGGCCGGATCATCGCACTGAGCGCCTCTCTGGCTTGGACACGCCAGTTTGTGCTGTTGACAGGTGACAGCCACATCATTGCTAATTGCTCAAACCACTCCTGAACGAAGTATTCCCGCGCTGGTCATAATTCATCCGTGTAGAGAACCATTTTGACGAGGCTGTCAAGGCGTTCCCCGTAATCGTGCGAGCCGTGACCGAGGGGTGTCGCGGGGTGAACGGCCGATCACAACAGCCCATCCACCGCCAGGAAGTGGGATCGAAAGGGGGCAGCTCATCAGTGGCCCTTGAAGAGGCCTTGGCCGCTGAGCAGGCGCAGCGTCGGCTCCCAAGTGCCGCGCTCGCGGGGAGAATCACGCCCAATGGCCATCTGGGAGGGAGGGTAGGCCGCAGGTGGCAGGCTCGGAACTAGCATTTTAGGGACCAAATCCGCACACCGCCCGAGCAGCAACAAGGCAAGTGCCCAAAGCCCCTTCGAGATATGCAATGTAATCCTCCCTCTCTCTTAATCATTCCGGGGTCAGGACCAGCGAGCGCCAGAAACGCAGCCATAGAGGAACACCGCGCAAACGAACCTAAAGAAATTAATTAGTAATTTAAATGTCAGACCCTAAACAATGTTCAAATGGTAGTGTGAATAATGTTTTGATGAATTTCGTTTCCATCGTCTCTCAATGAAGGCGCAACTCAAGCAGGTCTGAGGCAACGATAAACAAATGAAGATCGTTTAAAACCTACATGAACAAACAATAATTAAAATCCTCACAAAAAGCTTTCTTATCGAGGCATAAAGACTTATAAAAAAAACAAAGACATGATTCGGCTACTTTCAGTCGCCTTTGTCCCTTTCCTTCGAAACGACTCCAAGACCGCTGTCAGTTTGTGTCACGGTAAGGCCAGGTCGTAATTCAAAGAACGGTGATCTCCCGGCAACGTATCTCGCGTCTCGAACTCCGCCCTTAGCAATTAAAGATTCCACGAAGCGCGTGCTTCCCAAGTAGCCACAAGGAAAGGAAAAGGCGACAGTTTGAACCACGGTATTCGTGACAGCGATTGAAATTGATTAAGGGATAAGTGCAGCGTTACTCGTTCGGTCAGTGCCACGTACCAGCGGCTATAAAGCAAAACGTACTGGGCTCTGCTGACCGCGCTACATTAAACGGAATTAATTCATTTAGAGCTGTTTACAACCTAAAAATATTAAGAAAGCTACACTATCTACGTGCAAAAATCTTTGAAAAGAATTGCTTCCCTAACGCGAACTATTAAAATGAGAGGTAAGACGTTCTTAATAATGAACAAAAATGCATCGCGTAATAATTACAAAGATAACAAACAATAACAAAAGAAACTTACACAAGCGCTCAAATTACAATTCATATTTCCTAATGCGTGCTCGAATGGGTCACAGACAGACCGCGTTTAGGCTACGCTGAGCAGAAGAGGTGCGAGACCCACATTTTTCTCAGCCGTCGCTCCATGTGCTCGCGGCGTGCCGTCTCGTGCCTCAGGGGGAGGCCGTAAACACGGGAATAGCCATTTTAACGCGATAGCGTTAAGGAGCTCGTGTCGCAGAAAAGCCGGTGTCGTCGGCGTCGGGTGTCGGCGTCCGCGGCGTTGACCGTGAGCGATAAATCACGGCAGGCACTTCATAAATAAAAAGCAACTTCCAAGATTGGCTCGGTGGGAATCGAACCAGGGTCTCCGGAGTGTGAGACGGAGACGCTACCACTGAGCCACGAGTTCGATGCTTCCAAGCGGTACAAACGCGCCTCTAGTGAATGCGGTGTTGCCTTCGAAACGAGCCGTGGAAAGTTATACTGTGGTGTATATCGGTAATTATGAACATGCACGTACAGAAGTCGCAATTACACGAGTTGCGAAGTGCGTTTCCGCTGCATTTCTTCTGCACTTTCCGCACACGCAGAGCCATCTTGCGGCAAACACAGAAGACCCCCTCCTCTCAATGTACGGCGCTGCCCCGACAGGAGGCGCGCCGCGCGCGCATTGGGACCGCTGCCAGGCGCGTCGCGGTCCCGACTGCCTCTCCCCTGACCACGCTTCGCCGTGCTCCCGGTTGCAGAATCATGCGCCGTTCCTTTCTTTAGATTACTATCTCTCTGCCCGTGTCGATCACGACGTTTGGCTGGCGTAGATCGTTTCCCCTCCGAGACACCGAGTTCTTTGGTTCGTCCCGTTCGCTCAGGCGCACGTTTCGTTGCCGCGCCGAACGCTGCGTTGCTCGACGCTCACCGCGTGATAGGCGGGCGCTAAGTCCGATGCGGAGCGCATCGTAAGTGATCGCTGTGCCGTAGCGCATTGTCTTATACCCCTTGGCGGGTCGACGGGAACGTTGTCGCGTCCCACTCTTGAAGGCGAAGCTTAAGCGTCCTCCAATATTTTTCCCTTTGTTCTCGTTCTCGCGGCACATACCCGCTCAGTCACTATTCGACTGGCCCGGTTCCGACGCGCATGTCTCAGCACAGTTGAATTTTTTCGCCCCACCCCTATCCGCAGAGACGCGCTCTCTCCTGTCGTTATAAATCTTTCGCGACGCCTCCGTTTCCTGAATCGCCACAACGAACCCTTTTCGGCTCTGCGCGATGGCCTGTCCCTCTGCGTCACACGCGGTGATGTGGCGTTTTTCGCGAGTTTTCGATGCCCCGAATACTTCGCTCTTTTGTTCCTCCGCCACCTGAACCAATTTTTTGCTGCCAGGTGGTCACCGAATCTGTCACTAGAACAATCGAGCATCGGGTTCCTGCCCTGCCTGACCGACAGGCCCATCTCTCCATTTGGCGATTCCGGAACATCGTCCAAGTGTGGTGGTACGAGGAAGGTTTTCAGCGCCTCCTTTAAACTGTGAAGGCTACTGAACTAAGGAACGCCTTTAGGAATCGCCACTGTCTCTTCTTCGCTCTATATACTCGGCAATGCCAGAGAGTCACTCAAATGCTGAGGCACGAGGAAGGTATCCAGCCCTACAGTGACCCTCATAGGGTTAATGGAACAAGCCGCGTCCCCGCAAAGAGGGCTCTCCGGGATGGTCGCTGGCTCGGATTCGGTGTACGACTGCTTTGCGCAGTCGCCGATTATAGAGCCCTGAGCGATTTCCTTTCCGTTCTGCCGCATCAGGTAATCTCTTGGCTCGGCCACTACCGTATCTGGGTCTATCCTAGACGATTCCGGAAAGTCGCCCAAGTGCTCAGATACAAAGAAGGTCTCCAGCGCCTCCTTAACGTCCTCATGGCTACTGGAACAAGCCTCGTCCTCGCAAGGGACGCCCTCCGGAATGGTCCCCGTCTGTAGATCGGCCACGACCTCACTCTCGACACCCTCTGTCTCTGAGGACTTCGACAACTCGCATTTTTCGTGCTCATCGTTTACTGGCGCAACCTCAGTCTCTTCGAAAGGAGAAATTTTGCACTTGTCATTCGAGCTTTCCCGCACGCGCTCAGCAGGAATACCAAAATGCCGCAATAACGCACTTTTGGCTCTAGCTTAATTCCGGAAGCTTTTGCCGCAAAGGCGAGCCAAGCAACAGGACACATTACAGGGAAGTACCACCAACAACCCTACCCAAGAATGGTCACGGTCCAGCTGCATCCCTGCGCAAACCTTCTCGAAAAATTCAGGAAAGCTTTTTATATTTTGGCCGTCCTCGAATACGTGCAGCCTACACCGCGCCTGCAGTGCCCTTAGATACTGGAGTTCCCGGCGATTTGCTTCATCCGCATTCTTTGCTGTCGCGTTTGCTCCTGCCTTTCCCTTTCGCATTCTTCTTGCCTTTTGCTTTCTCTGGTAATCTTCCGTTCCGCATTCGCTTCATCCTGTTTTAGCCTTCTCTGGTATTCTCGTTCATCTTGCTCTTGCTTTCTCTGGTACTCTTCCCTTTCTCGTTCGCGTTCATACAGCTCTCGTATTCTCTGGTATTTTTCCTTTTCGCGTTCGCGTTCCGTATGTCCCTGAATATCCTCCCAAGCCTCCACGTTCTCCTCTTCATTTCTGCCGCTTGCCTCTATCGCATCGATGACCTCCGCCTTCTTTAGCTGCTTCCCACAATCAGTCCCGAATTCCCCGCATATCGCACTTATGTTCGTTGTGCGCAACTTCCTCCAATCCATGACTACTTCTCTTTTGCCGACAAGTTTCTTAAGGAATTAAGTATTGAAGCAAGGTATCTTTCAACAAGGGTTCTAACATCTTTGTTAACAGGAAGAAACAGGTTAAGCCTGGCAACCCTCAACGAGAAAAGGTCGTGCACTCACCATGCCGAAGTCGAAGCGCTGCGCAGACTATCTCACCGCTGCCATCCAATGCTGCAATTGGGGTTCGAAGACGTGGGATACCTTTTCCTCGTGGAGGGGAAAGTGAACCTGAGGCTGGGTCCTATATTCAGGACGTTGGACAAACGCGTATATATTTACATAAGTAGAAAAAGAATGCAAAGTAATACAGAAAAGTTGATGACGAAGTGGTAGTCGCCGATCACTTCCGCCGTCCGTAGCTACTTTTATGCCTTGCAAGATCATGGTTTAGTCACTTCCCCCAATCCAGTGTCAGGACGGCGATGACATCAGGTCCCAACAATACGGAGGTAGGTTGCCCTTTTCGCCGACAGGTGAGTGCCGGATCATCGCACTGAGCGCGTCTCTGGCTTGGACACGGGAGTTTGTGCTGCTGACGGGTGACAGCCATATCATTGGTGATTCCTCAAACCCCTCCTGAACGAGGTACTCCCGCGCTGGTCATGACTCATCCATGTAGAGAACCATTTTGACGAGGCCGTCGGCCCGTTCCCCATAATCGTGCGAGCCGTGACCGAGGGTTGTCGCGGGGTGAACGGCCGTTTACAAGACTAGGCAGCCATGCGCAATGCTCGCTCATCATTTCCGAGCCGCTAGGCGACTCGGTGTGCGTTCGCCCTGTTGCAAGAATGCCGATGCGCTGAGTCGCCGCCGGGTGCTCGATTACGTACTGGGGCATGAGCGATGGCTGTGCTCCAGTACTGGTAATGGCTTTCAGAGCGCAAGCGTGCACCGTGGCGCAGCAGGCAAGTGCGACGCGAACCAGACAACGCGCACAAAGCATGTAAACTGCAGTTGACGAAGCTGCACAAGCTAAATTTCAACAGCACACTCTTTTACTCATCAATATCTGTTTAGCAAACGTTTTCTCGGAGTGAATTTAAGTACTATAAGCTGCGACTGTGCACGAAAACCAAAGGTAAGTTGTATACGGGGTCGATATTCTCGAGCGAACATTTCCGGTAGTGCATAATATTCAAGACGCTTCGCCCGTCTCTACATCGGACGCGTCGAAGTATAGAACGAAAGCCTTTCTGACACAGCGCCAGGAAGCCCAGGCTGGATTTCTCACGAAGGAGAACGCGACGTGGCGGCCATGGTGGTGATGCGGCAGCAAGCCATGCTGTAATGTAATGCCGCCGGAGAGAAATGGGTGAGGCATTATCACGGCCGCAGTCCATCTAGCGCGGCCGTGCCAAATGTCAGCTACTTATCATCATTTACTACAGACGGCGGTAGCTGTGTGATCGGTGGACGAGTCCGGCGTTTTCAGCGGGCCATACAGCGGCCGATCACACCGATACGTCATGTCGGAGACGCTATAAGATCACCAAAATTTTACCTTGTGCTTTAAATCAATTGTTGACGCAGCGTAAGCGCACAAGTGCGCGATGAGCGGTAGCTTTGTTGTTTGTCGAACACGGAAACGCAACAAGCTGGCTTCGGTAAACCCGAATTGTATATAGGCCAGCTGCTGCTGGTCGGCCAAGCTAGGCGCGATGCACCCTGTTCCAGCTGCTTCGGCATGCGATAGGACGTGTTCTATTCCCACGTCAGGAACAATAAGACAGTAGGGCGTCCGATGTTCGCTGATATAGCGTAACTGCGCCACGCGTGGATCACCGTCCACGTTAAACAGGACTTTATACGCATCTGTAGTCTGGCTACCCCAAGGCGTTTTTCTTCGAGCAGAGACTGAACGCATCGAGGCTATGCTGCTGAACGTAGGCAATCAGATCGAGAAAAGCGGCTGGACTCGAATGATACTTTGTATTAAAAGGACATTGCGAGCGCGTTACGGCTATAGTACAGCGTACGAAGCAGCTGACAAATTATACTCACTCTGGGCTAGCAGGCATGCGGAGCATATTCGCTGATGCACAAAAAGGGTACACAAACAAGGGAAGCAGATGACCTGGATGCTGGTTCTCTGCATTCTGCACAGTACGTCACTTCCGGTGACTGGTAATGGCTGCGTGTTTTTTCTCTCCAATTCCCGTATAAACACATCGATTTCTGCGAGCGTTTTGTGAAGCGTCCACTCGCATTCCGAGCGTAATATCTTCCGCAGATGCTATTGCATGTCCAAGTTACATAAACCAGGGTTTATACGCGTTTTATAATTTTGTTCCAGTTGCCTAGACAATATGGGAGCTTCACGTTTGTTGCAGTTGGCCTTTAAGGACGCTGACGAGGGTTTGACGCTTCAGCGATGACAGTTTCATAATGATCACCTTGTGAAATGATAACGAGTAATTCGGAACGCCACGGACGCCAGCTTACCATTATGGCCTCTGGGTTCGTGCGACGTGCCTTTGGGTATACAATCTTCTATGTAAAGCCTACCATCCACCTCAAAAAAGTAAACCGTATGCCGCTAGGTAACACAAAAAACACGGAAGATAAATTCGTTACTCAAAGTGGAGTTCTTCTAGACACAGTGCCGGTGCAACGAGGCATGAGCGCACCTTTGTTTATAACGATTGAAGGCGCAAAGGGCGGGACCAAACTAATTTATCCTTTCTTTTAATGCGAGAGCATAACGTGGCGCAACGTGCAACCCCGCGTCATCAGAAAGCCGTGGTGAAAAATGGCACACAAATTACGACATATTATCTTGCTAAAAAGAAAGTGGTCACGGCGTGCGTTCAATCGCCTACCGAACCGCGACTGGTGCTGCCCAGTACTTGAACTCGATAACCACTGCTCCACCGTTGCAACAGGCCAATGACTGGGTTACTAGATGGCGCATGATAGGAACGGCGCGTAAAGCAAGGTACAGGGGCTTTAGCGGCGCCTAAAGTCCCTTGATAATTTGAAAGTACCGCCACTCCAAACTCCGCCGCTGCCGAGCGGCCTCCTCGTCTCCCTCTCACCCCTTGCGCGTTCCCCTCGCTGCAACCAGCTTTATCCCCGTTTTTCTGCCCGACGACTGGTCTCCCTGACGTTGCCCCTGAAAACACGCTGTTCTTGCGTTTTATTGAGATTTCCTTTTCCTTCGCGCCATTTTCACCTCAGCTTGGCTGGCTCGGCACCTTAGCTCGACGTAACAAACGTTGTATACGCAATGTATACAGGTATACACTGTATACGAACTGTATATGCAGTGCCTCATGACCTCGAGCGCACCGGAATCTTGGAAGAACGCTAATGTAATCCATAAGAAAGGGGACGCCAAAGACTTCAAAAATTACAGACCGATCAACTTACTGTCCGTTGCCTACAAAATATTTACTATGGTAATCGCAAATAGAATCAGGAACACCTTAGACTTCTGTCAAGCAAGGGACCAGGCAGGATTCCGTAAACTTTACTCAACAACAGACCATATTCACACTATCAATCAGGTGATAGAGAAATGTGGGCAATATAATCAACCCTTATATATAGCTTTCATTGATTACGAGAAAGCGTTTGATTCAGTCGAAACCTCAGCCGTCATGGAGGCATTGCGGAATCGGGGTGTAGACGAGCCGCATGTGAAATTACTGAAAGATATCTATAGCGGCTCCACAGCCACCGTAGTCCTCCATAAAGAAAGCAACAAAATCCCAATAAAGAAGCGTCAGGCAGGGAGATACGATCTCTCCAATGCTATGCTCAGCGTGTTTACAGGAGGTTTCAGAGACCTGGATTGGGAGGAATTGACGATAAGAGTTAATGGAGAATACCCTAGTAACTTGTGATTCGCTGATGATATTGCCGTGCTTAGTAACTCAGGGGACAAATAGCAATGCATGCTCACTGCATGGAGAGGCAATGTAGAAGGGTGGGTCTAAAAATTAATCCGCAGAAAACTAATGTGTAACAGTCTCGGAAGAGAACGGCACTTTACGACAGGTAGCGACGCACTGGAAGTGGTAAGGGAATACATCTACTTAGGGCAGGTAGTGACCGCGGATCCGGATCATGAGACGGAAATGATCAGAAGAAAAAGAGTGGGCTGGGGTGCGCTTGGCAGGCATTGTCACATCATGAACAGCAGGTTGCCAATATCCCTCAAGAGAAAAATGTATAACAGCTGTGTCTTACCAGTACTCACGTACGGGGTAGAAACCTGGAGGCTTACGGAAAGAGTTTTACTTAAGTTGAGGACAGCGCAATGAGCTATGGAAAGAAGAATCATGGGTGTAACGTTAAGGAACACGAAGAGAGCAGACTAGGTGAGCGAACAAATGCGAGGTAATGACATCTTAGTTGAAATCAAGAAAGAGAAATGGGCATGGGCAGGACATGTAATGAGGAGAGAAGATAACCGAAGGTCTTTAAGGGTTACGGACTGGATGCCAAGGGAACGGAAGCGTTGCAGGGGGCGGCAGAAAGTTAGGTGAGTGGATGAGATTAGGAAGTTTGCAGCGACAACATGGCCACAATTAAAGCTAAACATTTCGACAGAATTGCCTGTCTGGTTGGGAAATTGATTAGAACTTGAGACTGACTCCAACCAAATAACTGAATTTTATTAGCCCGACATTTCGGAGCGTATTCGGCTCCTTCTTCAGGGGGTTGTTCTTCGGGGGGTGGCGGTTTGCCGCTTTTAAAGCATCTTTTTTGAAGAAAGGAGGGGGGGGGAACGGGAGGTGGGGAGACACTTCACAGACGGAAAGGTGGGGGGGAACAAAAGGCCCCTTTCCTTTTGTTCCCCCCCACCTTTCCGTCTGTGAAGTGTCTCCCCACCTCCCGTTCCCCCCCCCCTCCTTTCTTCAAAAAAGATGCTTTAAAAGCGGCACACCGCCACCCCCCGAAGAACAACCCCCTGAAGAAGGAGCCGAATGCGCTCCGAAACGTCGGGCTAATAAAATTCAGTTATTTGGTTGGAGTCAGTCTCAAGTTCTAATGGCCACAATTAGTACGTGAACGGGGTAGTTGGAGTATGGGAGAGGCCTTTGCCCTGCAATGGGGATAACCAGGCTGATGATGAGCGAACGTTGTACGCTGTGTTTCCTGCTCCATTGCCTAGCGCTATGCCGTGCTCTTGCGCACATAACTGCACCAAGAAGCCTGAAAAGGGTTATGCTGTTTTTATGATGCCAGAAGGAAAGCGTGACGGCTTGCGCATGAAGCACTGGCTGCATAACATTGGCCGAAAGAACTTTGTTCCAACATAAAAACAGTGTTGCTTGCGAGGTGAGGCGTTTTTCTTATTGCTCGTAGGAAAGCATTCCCTAATGCTGCATTTTTTTTCATTTTTCTGGTCTGCTCTCCAGCGTTTCGTTGTGGCAATTTGTACGTTGCATAACAATGCCGTTGTCCTTAGTATGTTTAATATTCTGCGGCAGCTCCATAATCTCGCACGTTGCCAACTGTTGTTATTCAGTAGGAAACGCAGCACTATCGATTCTGCTTTCCGCTGAGAACAATTATGTGCGAAGATACAGCCTCTCGATCGCACTTTGCGCGATTTTTAGGATCCGCTGCCAGTTTTATTGAAAGTTGAAATAGCGGCTTGTAGAGGCGCTATTATTTATAGCTTACATTGATCTGGGCGTCAATCTGATACAATGAATGCAAGCCCTGAAAAAATTACTGGCAAGTATGCCCGCGGTATTGCAAGTTGTGAGCGCTAGCTTGTTGACAATGCGTGTTTTTAAGTTTTAAGGCGAAAGTCCTGAGATCTCTGTTTCAAGGTGGCGTTGTGAACAGAAAATATCACGTGGACCAAGGAAGGCCAGAGGCGACCCAAGGCATGTCCACCTCTATATAAGAGAATGATTTGCCAAGTTAAGTAATAAATAATTAGTGATTGAAATGAGGTGGATTAGGGAGGATTAAGGTGGATTAGCTTGTATTTAGGCGGATGGGGGTGTAGTAAGATGAATTAACTTTGATGAAGAAGTATTAAGACCGATTAGGGTGGTTAACGTGGATCAGGGTGCATTAACAAAGATTAGGGAGGATTAAGGTGGATGAAAGAGGATGAAGGTCAATTAGGGTTAATTGAGGTGGATTAGCGTGCAATAAGGTGTTAAGCAGGATTAAGATGTATGAAAGAGGATTAAGGTGTATGAAGGACCATTATGTGGATTAGGGTGGATTAAGGTGAGTTAGGTTTGATGAAGGAGTATTAAAGCTGATTATGGTAGATTAAGGTGTATTAAGGAGGAATATGGTTGTAAAGGCTACTGTAATAAGCCTTAATTCATTGTAATCCTTCATCCATCCTAATCGGCCTTATTTCTGCTTATGTACCTTAATTCATCCTAATTCAGTTCGTCCTCCTTCATCGACCTTAGTTAACCCTAATCCTCCTTCATTAACTTTAGTCAACCCTAGCCCATGATATTCCTCAGTGCACTTTAAGCCACCGTAATTCACTGCCATCGACCGTAATCCACCCTAATCCTTCTTAATAACCTAAATACTCCTTAATCCAACCTAATCCTTCTTCATTCACTTTGATCCTCCTAATGCATCATAATCTTTCTTAATGCACCTTAATCTACCTTCATTCACCCTAATCTATCTTCATCGACATTATTACACCTTAGTACACCTAATACAGCCTAATCCCCTTAATTCATCTTAATCCAATCACTAATCAATCATTACTTAACTTTGCTAATCAGTAATCATCTTTTATACACGGCTGCACATGCTTTGGTTCGCGCATGGCCTTCCTTCGTTCACGTGAATTCTTCTGTAGCTCACAAGGCGGCCTTGAAATAGAGATCTAAGGCTTTGGCTTCTTAAGCCACACACAAAGGGATTTGCCACAAGCAATGCTACATCAGACGCACAATGTAAAGCATGTCATCATGGGGTCGAAAATTTGTCCGGAGTATAGAACTCGCCTGAAAGCTCCTATTACATCAATTTACCCTGTTCATACGGCTTTAAGGAAATACCAACCTTCTAATAAACGTTGCAGCGTTATCTATGCTCTTATGGGCATTTCTCAATGCGGCCCTTCCATGGAAGCCAAGGCGAAAAAGCGTGCCGTGCGCAGCCGGTGGGAGAGGATCATCGAGGAGGAAGGCGCCGGGAGGAGGAGGGTGTCGCTACTTTCAAATTATCAAGGGGCGTTAGCGGTACCTAAGGTCCCAGAATAAAACATTCCTCCTCGTATGGTTTCTCCTTTTCCTGCCCAGTTGAAAAACACAACAGGAAATTTTAACAGTCTGTCGTATTTTGGGACGTTGTTTCTGTAGTTCTGTTGCCTGTAGTTCTGTTGTCTGTAGTGTGACGTCCTGTAGTAGAAAGTTCTGTAGTTCTTGATCAATATTTAATTAAAAATTGACAGAGACGTCCGTAAGGTTATGTAAATTTGTTAGTACAAAAAAGAAAAACATAAAAGTTAAAAAAGACACGTCATCGCCTAGGATTCCAACATGCGACCTCACGATTCCGAGCCCGGCATCTTACCACTGCACCACCCCTGACTTTTTTTTTCTTTATTGCATGGAAGTATCGGTACTGTCAGACCAACGCAGTTACATTACATATCAACATACAAGAGAAACAAATTCACAGATAGTATACAGTCCCATGTCAGTTAAAAATTCTGGCAAACAAACACAAGCGTCCAGACGTGAAATCCATTCAGGGACGGGATCATATGTAGCCACCACACTTCGGACTTGAGCAGTCTCTTCACGCAAGATAGACCTTGTCGAGCGAGGTGGCTCGGCATGTCTGTCGATCATTCGACTTCTCCATAATGAATAAAGTCCTAATAACATAAACAAACCATATGGTGTATTACTCGCTGTATTTTTGAAAGGAAGGAACCGGATACCATAACATGTGAGAGGAAAGTCTTTTTTGATAGTTCTTTGTGAAATGTCCCAAAAAAGAAATGCGTCACGACAAAGTATAAAGCAATGTTCTATTGTCTCGGGTTGATTGCAAAGCCTACAATTTGTATTCCAGGCTACACACAGTCCTTTTTCCTGAAGCCACGTTTTAACTGGCAGTGTGGAAGTGTGCAGCTTGAAGAAAAACGTTTTCGCTGCTGGCGCAATGCACATTCTACGGACACGGCAAAGAACATCTTGACCAAATAGAGACAGATACGGCTTTTGGTACAGAGGTTCAGGGAAAAGGTTATCTATAAGTGCTACATTTAGCGACGTGCGATTAACGGTAAACAAATATTCCAGGTTGAATCTGGTTTTTAAGAATGAAATAGTGTCGACAAGTTCCTTTAAGAAGCCCCATAACGGTAGTTCTTGAGCAACGTTTGTCGTGACAAAAAGAAAAGGGAGGTGTGACGCAAGACGTGCTCGATTAACTGCGAGAAGGAATGGATGACGGACATTTTTAAGGTAAAATAAGCGCATGACCAATTGTCGCACAAACAAATGCACAAGACCCAGGCCTCCCTTTTCAAGCGGGAGAAAAAGGTTGTCTCTTCTCATGGCTTCCCATGATGAATGCCAAATAAAACATGCAAATATTCTATGGAATGCCTGGACATGGACACGTGAGCAGTGCAAGACCTGCAGAACATAAAGAAGCCTAGTAGCGAGAAATGTATTGCATGCCTTAGCTCTCGCAAAAATGGAGAGATCACGTCCTTGCCAGGTTGTCACCTTTCGACGCATAGTGGTTATCGTGGACGTCCAATGAGGTCCACTATTACGGAAGTTATCGAGAGGTACTCCAAGATATCGCAACGGAGACTGATTCCAATGAATATTTGCGAATACAGAGGGAGTGAGCGCCCACATGCCTAGCCAAAAGCCTCTACTTTTGTCAAAATTTACAGTAGCACCTGCAGTCTCACAGAAACGCAGGGTAGCTTTTATTGCCTTGGTAATGCTTGGCTTATCGACGCAAAAGAAGGCAATTTCATCTGCATAAGCTAGCACTTTAATTTCCTCATCGGCATATATGTATCCTTTAATGCTAGAGTCGGAAAGCACGCTTAAGCAAAGCGGTTCTAAGTATATGGCGAAGAGTAAAGGCGAGAGCGGACAACCTTGACGAACGGATGACTGTACTTGTATTATATCTGAGAGGGTACGGTTCACAATTAACTTTGTGGTGCAATGTTTATAACAAAGTGTTACACCATTGTATAATAGATCCCCTAATTGAAGATGTCGCAGTAGTTGGAACAAAAATTCGCGTTGAACCTTATCAAAGGCCTTGGCGAGGTCAATCTGGAGAAGAGCTACTTGATCCGTACTACCCTCTATGCATTCAAGGAGTGAACGTGCGATATGAACATTTGTCTGTATAGAGCGGCCTCGAATTCCGCATGTTTAATGATCACCTACTAATTTAGTAATGACTGTCTGCAATCTATTTGTCAGTATTTTTGCAAATATTTTGTAATCCACGTTACATAACGATATCGGCCTATATCCGTTTACTCTCTTTATTGTTTCATCATCAGTGCTTTTTGGTATTAAGGTTGTGTGGCCCTGATAGAAGGATGGAGGAAGCTCCCCATATTGATAGGCTTCTTCGAAAAGCTGCTCCAGAAAAGGACACAGGAATTTCTGAAATTTTATATAAAATTCAGCACTAAGGCCATCAGGACCAGGCGTCTTGTTCTTCTGCAGCGTTTCGACGGCAAAATTAATTTCTTCTCGAGTTATTGGCCCATCAACGCTGAGTCGATCACCTTCTTCTAAGTGTGGCAGAAGGGAAATAAACTGATCAGCGTTTTCTTCGTATCCATTATGAGGCTTAACTGCAGCGAAAAGATCTTTATAGTGAGCTTCAAATAGGCTTATTATTTGGGACGTGTCTGTGGATATAGACCCGCCAGACTCAATTTCTAATATTTGCTTGGAAAGCGCGTATCGCTTCTCATCACCGAGAGCCCTTTTTGTGGGCTGTTTCTCTGTGAAGCGAGTTGTGCGTGAACGCACCATTGCTCCTTTGTACACTTCCGTCTCATATTTCTGTATTTGTGCGCGAACTGTGTTTATTTCATCGCTATACAACCCTGGTTCCTGGCTTTCGAAAGCGTGCAGCTTGCGAAGTAGATCATGAAGGTAATGATTTTCAGCTTTTTTTTCTTTGAGACAGCTCACATGAAATGGCAATCGCCTCATTTTTTACTCTATTTTTGAACATTTCCCATTGAGCGAACAAAGAAAGCTGTTGACATTGTGTTATTTCTAGCCATAATTCTTTCACTTTGTTTACAAAACTTTCCTCTCGCAAAAGTTGTGTATTAAGTTTCCACAGTTCCCAGTTTGGAGCAAATCTGCGAAATTTTCGAGGACCCCATGAAACAGCTACAAAACAGTGGTCTGTAAAAAATACAGGCTTCACGGCGTAGTTGTGAATGTTAGACCAGAGATTTGTCGAAACATACACACGATCAAGTCGAGCATGGGAGGCGCCTTGAAACTGCGTGAACCGCACCCAAGATGGTGTGTAGGCGCCCACGTCTATTAGATTGTGATCTTCTGTTAACTGATGCAGGAAAGTAGCACTTGCATCATCACGATTAGTTAGGTATGAGTGGTCTCTGGAATGACAAACACGGTTGAAGTCTCCCAACAGTACCAAATCTCTGTCAGTATCTAGGAGCGGAGCAAGTGAGAGGAAGAAAGCCTTCCTGTCACTCACTTTTGAGGGAGCATAAACGCAAATAAATCGCCAAATACGGGAATGAAAAGAGAGGTCACAGCATATAAGGCGGCCTTCCCCATCAACACTCAGCGACAATGAAGAATGATTTAAATGCTTGCTTACTAACAAAAAGCATCCAGCGGAAGCACCACATGCTTGGCTAGTACACACCTCGTAATAAGGTTGAAAAGTTTGCAGCGCAAGGTTGACATCACCAGCAGACGATATCTTTGTTTCTTGCATTGCACCAACATCAACTTAATGCTGCCTAAGCACGTGTAGTAACTGCTGCTGACGCTTTATATGCCTCAGCCCACACACGTTGAGTGTCGCTACACATAAGGGGAGGGTGAAGGCGGTAGCCATTTTGCTCACCTAAAGATTTTGTGTTTCATCACCCTTGGCCACAGGTAAATCTGTGGTCTTGCTCCCTTTGGATTTCTTTGTGGCACTCTCCGTACTACGCTGATAAAACCGGCGCGGCACAT
This sequence comes from Dermacentor albipictus, assembly GCF_038994185.2. Classification (NCBI taxonomy): domain Eukaryota; kingdom Metazoa; phylum Arthropoda; class Arachnida; order Ixodida; family Ixodidae; genus Dermacentor; species Dermacentor albipictus. The sequence goes on from NC_091822.1 coordinate 49,647,411, forward strand.
TATCACCAGGAGAGGGAGTTCGCTGAGCACTAGCAGACACTTTCTCGGGCGCCTGTAGTGCACTTTCCGTTGCTTCGTCGTTGCATGGTGCCGGACGTTTCCTTGCCTGACTTATGTCCATCGCCTCTTCCTCCTCTGCCTTGTCATCAGGGGGCTTTTCTTTTAGGCTTGCTAGGCCAGGTGGGCAAACTGAGTCATCCTCGCCGGTGGCTTCGCTAGTATTACTTGAGCTGCTTTGACTGGTTGGCGTTGGCTTCAAGGACTCCTGGTCCTCGTCCCTAATGCCACCTGTAGTCTCTCCGGTGGCATCTACTACCTCTGTAGAATCCATGAGATGGTCCAGTTGTGGCTCGTCTGCGCTAGGTTGCCCAGAACGAAGCTTATTGGCGTAGGTGGACACGCAGGCGTCCGCTGAGTGACGAAATCGGTGGCACTGTAGGCATCTCGGTGTTCTGCATTGTCGTCGAACGTGTCCCACGCGCTTGCAACGCAGGCACAGCGGAGGCCTACCGGGGATAAGTACGAGGCACTGGTGTCCATAAATGGACATAATGTGCGGTATTGAGGTTACGGTGATAGTGTCCTTGAGCACCAAGGAAACCTCCCGGTTTGTTGTCACCCACTGTTCCATGCCAGTGCATCTCCATACTTCTCTCTCCACCGACTTCACCTGACCATAGGCCTGGAACGCCTCTTCAACGCGTCGTGGTTCAAGGTGAGGTGGAAGCCATAGTAATTTAAGCTTGATGTTTTTAGTCTCCGGATCTATCACCATGCACATCAGCCCTTTGACACGTAGCTCACCACAGGCGACGAGAGTCTGTTTTGCCGCACTACTAGCGCAAGTAACCATCCATACATGGCTCATTTGATACTGTCCGACACCAACAATATCTGAAGTATTTACTACCTCAAGCAGAGCGTCTCGGAAGTCGGGAGCACGGTATGGTCTGCCACTCAAGTCCGCATAAAGGAAAATAGAATTCAAAACATCGTTACCGGTTGGTAGACGCGGGAGGACAACTTTGAGCTTGCATCTTCGTTCAAAAACGGGGTCGACGATCCTCGGCCTGGGCCCGATACGCTGTTTCCAGCAGAGAGCATTTTGGAGCACAGCCGTTCCACACGGATTCTTCTTCTTCTTCCATCCCTGACATGTATTCGAGTGTACGTTTTGGCCATGTGAATAGTACGACGTGCTGATGTGCTGATGTTTACATTTGCATTCTAAGAGCCAAGATCCGCTTTCACTCCACCGCGTCAAGTGCCGCATCTCTATAAGAGCAAGAGTGTTCGTACCATCGACAGGTAGATCGTGCAGTGCTAGAACATCGATTTTGATGTACGATATCCATATTAAATAAGAAATTCAGAAATAGACAACGTTGACTTTTAGGGTTATTACTGCTAGTTTCGACAGTTGTCTCTCGTTCTTTACACTTTTGAGCGCGCATATAATACGTGTGTTCAATGCAAAATAGCTACATAAACATTCGTGGATGAGAGTTCTTTCTGACAGCATACTGGCTTCTCAAGGCAGCACTGTACCAGATTAATGAGACCCGAGCGAGACAGCTTTTCACGCAACTTTGTGGAACAACCCAAATCTGCTTTTCCGCTTCGCATAAGCTTGTGAAATATTCCTGGGAAATTAACTAATGTGTCAGTGTAACAGCACATGTAAGTCCACAGGGCTGTGTGCCACATCTTACCAAAAAAAAAAAACGGATACGCAGCCATTCCCGCAGATGGTATGATTTTGATCAGCGGCCGATTTTCAGGAGGCCGGTAGGGCGTTGCTGGGGCCGCGTCGTCACGGCAAAATTATAACTATTCGCCACGTCGACTTTAATACCGGTGTCGGTGCCATCAGCATTGCCGGCTTCAGAGAAGCGCGATTGAATACCGCGCAAGAGAAAAGTACAGTGTACACCACCAATGCGAAAACATACAATTTTAAAGGACCGTGACGGAAAGCACTTCTGTTGCGACTTCGGAACTCTTGGCCGTCGCGACCGAATGTTTCTGCTGCGACGTCACAATTGGTGTCGTAACGACGGAGTCGCTGTCAGGATATAAAGCTGTTGTTCCGACTTCAGAACTCTTGTGGTCGCGACAGAATGCTTCTGTTGCGAAATCAGAATTTCTGTCGTAACGTCAGAAATGTCTCCCAATTAGGAAATGTCAACAACTTCTGTCGTACAACAGAATTTCTGTAGTTGCGACAGGAATTCCGTTTGTCTTTTTCAACCGGGCACCACAGAAGCTTGTCGCATCACACAATTTCAGTGCATTTCTGTTGTCATCATTGGGTACATGTTGCGGCGATAGGTTTCCGTTGTGGAACAGTTCTCTGTAGTACAACAGAAGTTTGTCCATTACTTCAGGAACACTTCTGTTATGACAACTGGGGGCCTGTTGCAATGATAGGTTTCTGTCGTACAACAACATTTTTCTGTAGTACAACAGAAGTTGGTCGCATTACGTCAGGAACACTTCTTTTGTGACAATTGGGGGCCTGTTGCCACAATAGGTTTCTGTAGTATTTCAACAGCTCTCTGTAGCACTACAGAAGTTTTTCGGGTTACTTCAGGAACATTTCTGTTGGGACAACAGGGTGCCTGTAGTGATGACAAATTTTTCTGTAGTACTACAAAAATCTGTTGTAGAGCTTCAGCTTTCTGTTGTAACAACAGACTTGCGACAGACTGTACTTCTGTAGTAGCAACAACAAATGTCTGTTGTACATCAGAAAAGTCTGTCGCTCCATCAGGAATCTGTAGTTACTACAGAAAAATCCTGTTGTACAACAGAAATTTCTGTAGTACTGAACACAACCTCTGTTGTCATTTTCAACTGGGTGGCCTTCTCGCAGCTCGCTCTTTCTCTCGTAGCTCGCCCTCGCAGCTTGGACGTTGGCTCGGAAGCCACCGTTAAGTTACACGAGGCTAGACATTAAAAATTGTAGTTGGGCATGAATTTTATCCCCAGTTTAAGCTTCATTATTGTGCGCTGTGCAAGCAGCGATGATGGAATGCTATGAAACTGTCGGAAGGAGATGTTCTTTGTGCTTTTACAGCGCGTAACTGCGCGCTTATTTTGTGGCTTTGGGTTGGCTGCCTGCTTCCAGTTAGAAGCCAATCGACTGCCGTTGTGCAGTTTCATAATTTAATCACCTTAGTACTATAATGACTGAACGCAAGGCGCATGACCTATTCGCCTGAATAACGCGGGCATCATGTAGAAACGTGCGTGATCAACACGGAGCATCTCCGCTATTCTCGTCGTTTCGTCATGACCCTGATTTCTCTTCATGCAGTGAAACTGCTCCAACGCTTTTATGACAAACTGATGCCGTTAGCTCTCAAGAGCAAACATCGCAGTGGAACCCGTACTTCATTTCTGAACAAAAGACAAAATTACACATAGAAATGGTTTGCATCAGTGAGCATTTCCCCCTGTACGAGTCCAAGTCAGTATGAGCCAACAAACTTGTGCACCACTTTATCCTGCCGAGACGGCGAAGCGGAGCAAGCCTACTCACAATAGTCAAAATCATTTGCGCTGATAGTGAACAGCCTGTCCTCACAAAATATATTTGCAGCGCCTAACAAAAGCATGGACTCACAAAGCAATATCATCTCAGTACTACAACAATAGCACATGTTACGTTTCTTGCACGATATGTGACAGAACACAGCCTATGCATCCAATAGCTTCAAGCACCTCTTGACGATAGCGCAATCAAAAAAGCAAATCGGAATGAGCACCGGGAATAGCACCCGTGCATAAGCTTACCCATGCCTGAGCTCCGTAACCCATCAATAAGGCTAAAAAGCTCCGTTTGTATAAGTTTGCGCCTCCAGTACTCTTCAAACCAATGCCTAACATAAACCAAAAACAGAGTTCTTCAATGAAGCGGTTAGCCACAAAACTGAGCAAAAACATCTGAAATACCCTGCAAAAGCCTCGCCGCGGAAACTCGATGGCCAACCGTCATGGTGGTGAGTGCTTAGAGACGCGGGAAAGAAGAAAAAACAGTGAAAAGGCGCGAAAAATACCACGTGACGGCGGTCAAACAATAGGGAGACACATACCTTCTCTCCTGCCTGCTGCCATGCTCCTCGCAGCAGCGGCGGTGGCAAGATAAGAGCATGTCACTTCATTAAGTTTTGTTCAGGGACCTTACTGGCGCCGCTATCGACGCTATGGGGTCTTCATCGTCTGTAGGTTTATCGCTCGCGTCTACATCAGGCGAGAGAGCCAAGCGTGGCCGGAGGCGCCAGTTCACTGCCGATGAACTACGAGACCATCGCAAGGCAGCGATACAACTCCGTTCACAAGGCCAAGCTACTGTCGATGAACTTGGACCGCAGTCGCCTTCACCAGAGCCCATGGGCGAGAAAAACGGGATGTTCACTTGATCGCGTACGCTTGCTTTTGATATCGAGGTCTAAGCGGAGGCTGGGAATCTTCGCTTTAAGAGCTCATGTTTTAAAAGCACCTTTCTGTGGCTCTGTTCTTTGGGGAAACGTTTTGCATAGGTTTAACACGAGCCGAAATCAGTGCATCAATGCGCTTTGATTACGAAGGTTGAGCAATCAGTCATGATTGATGGTCATGATGTAGTAATGCAGATATTTTGCAGGCAATTATGTTTAGCACTGCAACGTATTTCACCTAAATCCACCCTAATCGAACTTCGTCCAACTTAATTCACCATATTCGTCCTTAATGAACAATAATGCACCTTCGTCGACCATAATCCACTTTAATTCGCCTTAATCCTCCTTAACCTATCTTAATACGATCACTATTCAATCGTTAGTTAACTTCCGGCTTTGCTTGGTTCATGGGATATTTTCTACACCTCACAACGCGTACTTGAAGCGGAGATCTAAGACTTTCGCTTAATAAGACACATGCAGAGGGATGTGTCCCAAGCAATGCTAGATCAGATGCACACAGTAAAGTATCTCATCATGTGGCAGAAAAATTGTCTGTAGTATAAACTCTCCTCGAAGCTCCTTTTACATCAGTATACCCTGTTCATACGGATTTCCGAAAAAAAAACAACTTCCTCATAAACATTGCCTTCAGCATTATCGTTCTTGTTATCAGCATTTCTAAAAAAATTCAATACCACTGGGGCGCGCAACTGGCCCAAAATGACGCGCCTCCATAGAATGCTGCGGCCCGTCCGCGGGAGCCCAGGAGAAAAAGCGTGCCGTGCGCAGCGCCAGCGGAGCCGGCAGTCGAGGAGAAGCGAGGAGGAAAGCGGCGTGTTGAAGAGAGTGTCGCTACGTTCAAATTATCAAGGGGTTTTAGGAGTCATTAAGTTTCTAGATCTGCAAATAGCGGCGACTACCAGCAGTGCCTCTTCGCTTGTGCCAAGAAACGTATATTTCAGTTTATTTGCGCCCTATGCACTACGTCACAGTTGAGCGGCTGTGTGATATTGAACACGCGGAGGTGAGCACGGCAACTGCGAAAGTTGTTATTGTCACGGGTCATATAATATTGTCACCGGTGTCAGTAGCAGTATGTTTTTGTCATACATCGTGGGCTCATCATGATCACATTTAGAGCAGTATAGAAACCAGCCCTGCGCCAGCCTATATACTGGGGCAACCGTTAAACAGCAGCCGTCACTGTGAAGGTTATTAGCCGATCCGAACGACAGTCAATTGAAATATAAGAGCATGGTCGGGAGGAAGCGCGCGCCCTGGTGAACAACGGTGCGCGACAGCTGCAGTGTCGAAGACCAGCTACTCCTAAGCCAAATAAGAAAACGCACTAAACTTTCGCTCCAATCATGTTGCTCGGCGGCAAAATCAATAATTTTTCTACTTTTCAAAGATCCAGGAGCGTTACGTGGCCATAAAGGCGATATAGGTCAGCATTGTTTACATTGCGAAGAATTATTCTGCCCCTATGAATGCCTGCGAGGCGGTTATCTATGTTATTGCAGCAGCGCTCCGCGCCTTGGTCTGCAGCAAGGTGAAATATATCTTTGGACACAAACGAGGCACATTAAAACAGCTGTTTTCCATCCTGGCGCCGTCGTCTTACCTGAATGTCTCCACAGACATCAAAATATGAATTAGGTGTAGACACGTTGTTTCTTTAGTAATCCCGAAGTTTTATTCACATTGAATGTTTTCTATAAAGAATGGGCATTTTTCGCCATATGCCGTTATATTATAACGTAAGTAGGGTTTAAGACGTGCTCCAGGACATGTATAAAGGGTACAGGGACCTGCACGTCGAAGAAGCACAGATACATTGTTTCTTTCCGTACATGTCACTTCAACAGTGCGCAACGTTCGCTACTTTGCTCTCAAGTTCGTCGGGAGCATGAGGCAGACAATTTTATTATCATAATCAGTCATCCTCCGGATGTTGCCTTCGTGTGCGGGAGCACACCTCCTTACTATGCAGCTTTAACATGCGTTTCCCTACCCTATTTCCCGGAGCAAACACACTAGCCATCGATGATTCAGTCATGCTTTGCTATTGTCATTCCAGCAATGAACATACGCCCAGCGCCTCTCGTCGTATATCATTCCAAAGCTTCATTACGTCCGAGCCTCGCGTCTTTTTTGCGATGGTGGCTTCCATAAGGCTTAGTTGCTCCCGCGTGAAATGCTGCTTCCAATTCCCAACGGCACCCTTCCTAATGAAGCTATGGCGCTTGGGATCACCTTCGTAAGCCGCCCTGGACGAGATGTCTAACATCTTCAGCTGCTTGTCAACCTCCGGCACGGGATGCTTGCTGAGGTCGAAGACCATCACCCGTCGCATGTTTTCCGCACTACTTCTCGCGAGTATCACGTCAAGATGGTCTATCCCCTCCGCCTTGTCTTGTCGCAGCATTTTCCCGTACCTTTCGTTTATGAAGCCTGCCAGTCGAAGCACAGTACTGCGAGGGTCCTTCTTTAGTTCTTCGTACGTGAGAAAGAGAACGTTGGGTTCGTCTTTCAGGGAGTAGCCCTGCATCACGTGCTCGAAGTAGCAGCCGTAGCCGTGTGATCCTGTCAGGAACGCCTCCACAAAGTCGTCAAAAGTGCCGTCTTCAAAGCGATACATGCTCATGTCGCACATCTGCGAGGGGGGAATAAAGAATAAAACAAATAAAACAAGTCAACAGTTATGCAATCAGCTTGAGCCGCCAGCACGCCTGCATGAGGACTTCGTTTGGGTTAAGCACTAAATATAAACAGTTCGCTGCGCAATATCTTATGTCAATATCTCGCACGAAATAGCGCTGACGATTCGGTGGCAGATGCAGAATTTCCAAACTGCCTGAAGTGGATAAAGGAAGAATAAAATAACATGTCGCGGACATTCCGCACGCTCCCTACCGATACCAGGTGTGGGCTATTATAATTTTTTACGCCCATTATTTTTGCAGTCGTATAGGTAATCTGCATGTGCACAGTATGCAAAGCATGCTCCAATAAATTTTTCTGCATCACCCAGCACAATACTAGCGTTCTTGATTGATGTGTTCGGAAACAATAATGTAAGTTATTCAGTGCTCCCGCGTAATTTTGTTATATTTTACTTAGAAATACATTGCAGATATTTAGTAAGGCATTGCATAGGTGGGCGCTACGATTACATCAAGTAAAATAAAAACGTTTATGTTGACACGTGCATTTGCATTTAATTTGTGCATTTAACCCACTAACAGGTTAAAGTTATCACTCAGTGCAAGATGCACCGGCATGATTTGCAACCTGCTCGAATGTTTTCGTTGCTTCTATCTATAATGTATGTTTTCTGTGAACCTTATGAGATCCGAGTGACTGCGCGACGCGAACAGCGTTGCACTTTCTGGGAGGTATACGAGCCCCAGGAATTACGCTAGAACCTTCGACGAGTCGTGTTAAAAAGCCGACGGACTTGACCAGCAGATCAGGTTTTCGTAGATCGCCGACTTTGCTCGCCGCTGTCGTTTTGCTTTGAATGCCATTTGCTTTTAGGGGAATAAGTTCGCCCAGTAACGAGTTAGTTTTGTGATACACAGTGTTGCTACGGTGTTCTTCACCGTCACTAAGTAACAACTGGTGGAGGTGCTTCTATGTTCATGTACCGAACTTCTCCGCAAAACAACGACTGCGTCAACCCGGACAATCGAGCTAGCCGCAGACTACAAAACCTGTTCGCGAAGCACGGACTTCTACCCGGGACATCCAGAAAAACCATGGCCAAGTCAGCCGCCACGATGACGGATGCAACAAACCCGCAGCCATCGTCCTGCAGTAGCCAAAGGAGCCACCTATTTTCTGTGGATGGTCGTCGGAAGATACAGAAACCTGTTTTGAGACTTTTCAAAGGATGTCTACATTCAACAATTGGAACGCTGATGTGAAGTTGCATCATGTATACGTCTACTTGGAAGACGCCGCGAGAACGTGCTTTGGAAACGGAGAATCCACTTTAACAATACATTATGTGGAGCCTTCCTACAGACATTCACAAGCGTAGTGCGCAAAGAGCGAGCTCAAGCTCTGCTGGGAACCCAGATGCACCTAGCAAACGAGAAACTTGCAATCTTCACTGAGGAAATGACTCGGCTATTCCACCACGCAAACCCCGACATGCCCGCAAAAAAAGGTTCGTTTTCTTATTCGCTGCGTAAAGCGAAAAAATATTCACCGGACTGATGCACAACCCACCGATGGCATGGTATGGTATAGTAAGAATGAACTGAAGTCCCGCAGACCGTGAATCTTCACGAAACAGGCCGCTCCCACGTGGGAAGCGGAAGGCCGAGCCTCTCGGCGCATCGTGGCCCTGTTGAACAGCCCGCAGTTGGTCAGCCAGAAGAGTGCTGCGGAGAACCGCCTCCCATCTGGCCGAACTGTTATCGATGATAGAGCGTGACCGGGCACACCGCCAGAGCATGTGGTCTAAGGTGGCTATTTCTCCACAATCGCAGCACGTGGCATTGGCGTAAGTATTGGGATAGATTTTATGTAAGAGCGACGGATTGGGATATGTATTTGTTTGTAGCAGACGGAGCGTTAATTCTTGAGCTCTATTGAGCCTCGGATGAGGAACAAAATAGGTTCTACGGCTGAGATAGTAGTGATTAGTAATCTCGTTGTAGGTGTAGGGCGTGTCCCTGTTCTCTGGGGAGTCGGCTTCCGATCGGTCGAGGGTAGCGCCGTGGTCAAGTACACGCGCAGCCCCGTGAGCCGACTCGCTGAGGTAGGGAGGGGCACCCTTTATCCGACCCTGATGTGCGGGAAACCAATAAATGAAGTGGTGCGTGATTGCCTTGCGCCAAAGAAGACTGAGGCCCTGTTTGGAAACGAAGCCTTTTTCAAATGCTCTGACCGTAGACCTTGAATCACTATAGATGATGTCCCGTGAGCTATCCAGCAGGGCTAGTGCAATAGCCATTTGTTCAGCTATTTCGAAGTCCCTCGTCCGAACCGAGGCTGCATTGGTGATGCTTTGCCGACCGTCGACAGTTACGATAGTGAACGCCCGATGTCCCTTACAAGAAGCGGCATCCACAAAGCTGACCTGTCGCTAATCACTGTGTATTTGCCTAAGTAGGTTCGCCGCCCTTGCCGTCTTTCTACCGCGATTATGATCAGGGTGCATGTTCCTAGGTATGGGCGCGACCGTAATGTTCTCAGGAATTGAAGGAGGAACGTCAGAAAACACCTCAGCTACTCAAACGGGGTGATATCCGAGTTTCTGCAAGATGGATCTTCCTGCCTTCGTTGTAATGAGGCAAGTTAGCTGTGCGCGCCCCTGGGCATCTGCAGAGAGTATTATGAATGCGAAGCTGCATTAAGCGCTTTGTACAAGTGTATGTCGGTAACCGAGAGCGCGCTTAGTAATCTTCCTAAGCTGTGCATTCAATTTATCCCGCTCATCCCGTTTCCATTGATGCATGGCTGCCACGTATGTAAAGTGGCACAGAACCAAGGCATGCATTAGTCGAATGAGGCTATCCTCCTTGAGTCCATGATGCCGATTTGATATCCTCCGAACTAAACGAACAGCACTTTCAGTTTTAGCACCGTTGACCCACCGATGACCATAGCTTAATTTCTAACAGAGGCGTCGTCGATTGAGTAGACACTGGAAACGGGCGCCAGACAATTCAACCGCCGCTTGATTCTTGACTGCGCATGAGCCCACGCACTGTGCTGTAGCGACCTGCGTGACATATCAGATCCGTCGTGCGCGAAGAACCACCGAAGATGTTTCAATCGTGGCCGCCTGAAGTGACATTAATCGCCGACGCCGTCCGCGAAGAAACTCGGCTGTCACCGAGAGTTCCTGAACCGCCGCAGTTTCAGCCCGAAACAGTGACTTGTGCCGACGTCGTCCGCCGTCATTTTCCCCCGCTGTGCTTGCGTCAACGCCCCATCAGGCCACAATTACATCGGTAGACGCTGCCGCCCTACACCGTGCGCTCGTCGGCCCGCGCAACATCCTGACGGAAACGCACATGTGGCGTTTGCCGGCCCACCGCCCGTGCTACCACTGCAGAAAGGCGGGACATACCGTGAGATGGGACTATGACAATTCAACTTGAATGCGCCGTGCTCGCGACAAAGCGAACAACCATGGAACATTACCGACTACCTGGAGGAGGGAAGAGAAAAGTAGAAGGCAGGGAGGTTAACCAGAATAACACGGGGGGAATGGGATAGGGGAAACAAAGATCACAGGGAGAGTGAGGAGGGAAGGAAAGAAGGAAATTGCGGTGAGTTCGCTGACGTGTGTGGTCTTACAGAAATTGCATTAAAAGTCACAGATGGTTGCACAAACCCGTCGTCCTTAAGAAACACAAAAGCGCCTTCACCGCTTTATCGGCCGACGGGCGATGGGCCCATAGTTGCTTCCAGGCCGCCTACCTGGAAGCAACTAAGTTGAGACTACGACAATGTTCATGTTCTCCGCGGCGTGGCCGCCGTCTTTCGTCGCAGCGACAACCAACCCGCGCCCGGCACAACCCATGGCCGGTGAATTAGCTCACATCCGGAAAACTAAAAGCAGCATCCGATGGACGTGCGGTTGTTGTTCGTCGAAATGCCGAATATACAGTACCACCGACGACGGCGCTTCAAGACCCAACTCGAAAACAAAGCAACGACACGCTGCCATACAGGAGAAGCATCGAAGCCAAGGCTATGCCTTCTACAGAAGCCCAGCCTACTAGACATAACAGCAGGGGGATAATACGACACAGCCTAGGCCCGACGCCGCAATCTAACTGCAATGCAAGACGAAGAACCACCGAACTCGACGTACTTCTCGACGGCTCAATGTCACAGCTCCGACTCGGAAGCAGAGTACTTCGCCATCACTGGATAATTTGCCGCCAAGTTGAAGAATAAGAAGACAGCTTGGGAAGGCCATCAAACCCGGACAGCTGGAGGACATCTGGTAACGCCGACTGTAATCTGCACGGCAATAATTACCGTTCATGACCGTACCTACACTGCGACCTCCTTTTTCTGTTAACAGTGCTCGCGAGACGTTATTCTCGGCATGGACTTTCTCAACCAATACGGAGCAAACATCCACCTGAAGTCAAAGTCGATCACGGTATCCAAAGACCAAGCGACAGTGTCGGAGGGCTCTTCGAGTCAACATGCCTTAAGTATACTTGAAGATCAAGCCAGCATCCCGCCTAGCTCTAGTATCAATTCAGTCACAGCTCAAAGACCAGCAGACGTAGAAGGTCAAGCCAGCATCCCGTCTAGCTCTAGTATCAATTCAGTCACAGCTGAAAGACCAGCAGACGTAGAAGGCGTCGTCAACATGCCTTGAGTATACTTGAAGATCAAGCCAGCATCCCGCCTAGCTCTAGTATCAATTCAGTCACAGCTGAAAGACCAGCAGACGTAGAAGGCGTCGTCGAGGACAGCCAACATTTACTGCTGAACCGCGAAAGTTGCGTCACAAGAGGAATCGCTCAACTGCCCGGAGGAAAAACGAAGGTAATGCTGACAAACTTCAGCCACGAATACAAAGAAGTTTTAGAATGCGAAGTACAGTATGTTGGCACTTGGGGACGTTAGCATTCAAAATACAGGGTTAGGAAATATTTTATCAATTCATACTGTGCAGGATAAAAAAATCATACACGTCTCACGTGCTGTGCCAATTGGTATAAGCGAAGCTTTGGTAAACCGATAATACGAACCGGCGCAGTACGACAAGAGACATCAATCAAAACGGCGAAGAAACGCTACACAGCACAACCACATCGCATAGCATCGAAGCCTTTGGGTGCAACAAATAACTTGCGCTAGAGCACGAGCCTCAAATGAAAGCAGTCGTGCGCATATCTTGTCGCGCACATCGAGTTTCATACAATATGGTCGCGCACACAATCTACGAGACGTTGCGCCCACGCCAATTGACTTTAAGAGCCACTTGGCGTTGGCGCAAGAGAAGTATGCCGGCGGTTGTTGGTCAAAGATGAGAGCATCGTGTTGTGCTTGAAGTTCGAGGTTGGACTCCACCATCGATAATGCATTTCTCTGTAAGCGAACCTCTGTTTACGAACGCTTCCGAACGTTGCTGGCTGTGTATGCAGGGAAGGGCTGCAGCGGCTCCTGTCCCTACATTGTCGAATAGATCACACATAGCACAGCATTCATGGGAGTAATCAGCTTATATTTAGACCTAACTATGCCATACGATACGTATGTGCTGGCCACAGACTCCATTCACTGAATGATGCGCAATCCAGCAAAAACCGTACCATACATAAGCATCGTCGGTTACAGTAATACAGGTCTTCAAGAGCAGAAGCTTTTAAAAGTAAAGCGAAGCTTCGTGTGTTACTTTCGCTTCTTTAGTGGTGTTTGGCGAGTCTGTTATTTTTTTTTTGGTTTCTAGCCGAGTAAACCAGGGAGATCTTGCAAATAGTTCAAAAGGAAATTTCACAGATCTCGGAGATGTCAAGCAGCCTCATCCCGAAGACTGTAATCCGTGGTGGCCTAGCAGAGGTTTTCACGTCATGCTTATTTGCCGAGAAGGCTCGGTATCTCAATGGTTTCTAGCCGAGTAAACCAGGGAGATCTTGGAAATAGTTCAAAAAGAAATTTCACAGATCTCGGAGATGTCAAGCAGCCTCATCCCGAAGACTGTAATCCGTGGTGGCCTAGCAGAGGTTTTCACGTCATGCTTATTTGCCGAGAAGGCTCGGTATCTCAATGCTGCGAAATGCGCCGCGGACGATGAACGGTATTATATGAATGCGTTTAGTGCTTAACGCTTGGTTCAGTTGACATAGGTTCCAGCATATGCATTGGATATGCATAATGTTCTTTTGTAACCCTGCAACGTCGCGCACAAATTTAACACCGGGAAGGCAGGTGCAGAAGAACGCCTCTCGAACGAAGTGACCTGCATGTTGAAGCATTCGATCTGTTCTGGTCAATTCCTAGTTTTCTTATGCAATTTTAAAGATTAGTTGGCTAGAACTATTACAAAAGGATTTGCCCGTGCGAAGAAGGAATTGAGACGTCTCAGATGACCAATTTGCTGCTTTTGAAATAACTCACGTAACGCCAGTGCTGGCCTATGCAGCCGGCACTGAACTGCGATGATAGAGAAGGCTGCCAGACTCCACAACAAAGACCGCACCTATGGTCCGGACCCCACGGTAGCCTGGTGGGTGGTGTTACTGCTCAATGATACTGAATCAGCCCTTCACAATTTATTTGTCAAGGGCTGACACCGTCTGCACGATGTTTCCCCTGATTGGGTCTACCATGTTGTAGCTTGCGCTGCACGTCAAGTATATTGTTGAACGCAGCATAAGAAGCAACGAGAACAACCAGGCAGTGCTGCTGGAGCCAAGGCGAACGCTCGAATACGGTGTACCTTTTAGAGGGCGCAACCTTGAAGGTTTTTTCAGCCAATTATGCAACTATCCCGCGAACGTTATTTTTCGCAACTAGTGGCTACTTTACATTATAAAAGCATTTACTCCGATTATGTCTACATCACATTGGTTTTCGCCAAACGTATTTATACGAGCAGGCAAACACTCATAATCTCGAATTCGGTCAAGTATTGTCGGGGGTAAAGCGAGCGAAGAGAGGCCGGCAAGTGCGAGGACGACGTCTCAATGCGGTATGCCGCCTCTCTGGTGGTGCATGGTTCCAATAAATTTATAAAAGCGGATCTTTTCTTTGCTAATCCAGCCACAACCGACGGTGCTATGTGGGCGTTTGCTAGGCGAAATGCGAATCAATAACAGCGCAGGACACGCGCCCCTAAGATCCTTGCACCACCACTAGATGGCACTCGCCTCCATCGTGCTAGGTGAATGCTGGACCATGGAGATTCACAAGAATTCGAAAAAAGTGATAATAAGGGTCGATCTGCAGGATAACATGAAGGGAAGTACCTTGCTATATTGAGACGAGCTGGTTGGTTAAGGGCGAAAACACGCAGGAAAAAATAATCGCCAGTAGATGAGGTATGTGTATGCGGCAGACAAAATCCGGAGACCACTCAGCACGTCGTAAACGAATGCGAACATATTCACTCAGCAACACAGTACGTAATCTACAACTTCCAGAAACGCTTGCATTGAAAGTATACGGAAGTATCAACGGGTCAGCAGTCCAGGCAAGCAAGAGACGTTTAGAGTATTGGTGAAAAAAAAAGCAGATAAAAGACTAGTATGACCGGATCCAGCAAAGCATAGGTAGCGGCACAAGGGAGATAGAAAAGACCAAAGAAATGTATACAAGAATGCTTGAAGGGAAAGCAGTGATAAAATACCTGAGTAACTCAAGCAGGCAAGGTGACGATTTGTCCTTGCGCCGTTTCAAAGGGGATACCAATAAATCGTCATTATTGGAGGAAAGAAACAAAAACACGGTTGTTCCTTTTTTCACATGAATCGGTAAAATACGAAAGTGAAACGTGTATTTATAGAAGCTGCTGCGTGTTTATTGCACGCAAAGCATTAACCTGCAGGTAGCCATCATTTGCGGCGTACCACTGCACAGGAGTCCTGTACAATTGCTACACAACGGAAAGTAGTCGAACGGCTCGGGAGCGGGGAACATCCTCTGCAGACACTGCATTGCACCCGCCGGGGCACTGCGCAAATCCGCCATAAACAAGAAGCGTTCGCAAACCGTACCCGTGAAACCGAACGGGTTGTGAGCAAATCGCTTCGTGAACTCACGATCCGCTGCAGCAAAAGGCGTACGGTTTCCGGGACGGTGACCGTGTTGCAGATTCACTTTGCGCCCGGTGTCCTGTTGGCCAGTGGCGACCCTCTGCCGAGTCGCCTCGGCGAAGCTACGAGCAGTTTGGTGCGACTCCATAGTGTCTTGGCCAGCCAATTGCGACGCGCTCAGCTTCAGGAATGCGAGTGCTAGAATACGCCGCGTGCACCGCGAATGTGCGATGGCGCTCTGCTTAACCTTGGCGAGTCTTTCACCGGACCAAAGCGAGATTCGCCCGTAGACGTCATTGCATTTCTGCGCCGCTTAGCGCAAGGGTTTTCTCAGTTGGCTTCGCAGTTCTTAGTTGGTTACACGCCCTTAGTAGTAGGGGCGTGTAAGCGCGGTTAATGCATGTTGAAGCTCCACTACATAGGCGACGGGGCGTCACAGGCTAAGCCGACGCGAAAGACAAATAATGTGCGGAAACTGAGTCGTTGGAGCCTCTGCTGCGCTGAGACTACAGAAGAGTTCACTGTCGACGCTCGTTAGGGTCATGATGCAGCACTTCGCAGTAGATGCGGTAAATGTGTAAAAAGCCTCGCTAACAAAAAGAAAAACAGAAAAAGGAAAAAAAGAACGTTGGCTGTGGTGCCCTATGTACATAGGTTGTCCCATGGTTTACGGAACGTAGCCAATAGATATGACGTCGATACAGTTTTCTCGGCCCCTCGCAAATTGTCTATCATGTGCCCTATGATAAATAGAAAAGTTGAACAGGGTGGCAAACAGAAAAATATGATTGAGGGGATAGACGTGTGTCCCCTTTTGTGCCTTGTAACACTGGTATAGTTTATCAGATTCCACTTAAGTGTGGAAAAACTTACATTGAACAGAGAGGCAAGCGTATTAATATTAGGCTAAAAGAACACAAATAATCACTTAAAAACCCTAATGCTTCACATCTAGTACCGCATTGCTTCAATAGCGGTGTAAACCTTAGTTTGAAGACACAAAAGTTCCTTCAAGACACAAATGCTAAACCACACGGGAAATAATCGAGGCATTTTACATTAAAAGATTGGGAGAGATTTCTGTTGGCCACGCATCATTGTCCTCTGTTAGAATTAGTAGGGTCTATTTGCTTTTTGCACCCCTGCCTCTTGATGTTTAGCTGATGTCTTGAGACCTTATCATGCTAACATGCTGCGGTATTTGCATTCATAGATATATGTGTATGTATGTATGTATGTATGTATGTATGTATGTATGTATGTATGTATGTATGTATGTATGTATGTATGTATGTATGTATGTATGTATGTATGTATGTATGTATGTATGTATGTATGTGCGTGTGTATGTATGTGTGTATGTGCGTGGGTATGTGTGTGTGTGCGTGTGTATGTGTGCGTGTGCGTGTGTGTGGATAGTTTTAATAAATGTTTAGTGCTGGGTTAGCGCTCGGCCTGTCTGCTTCTAGTCCCTTGTCTGTGTCTCTTCAGGCTATAGTTAAAGATCATGCAGTACTTGGCTTCACCGCTCCTAGATGGTGGCGCCAACCCTGTCAAGAGAGCATATTTGAAGCCTTCGCGCCGACGTCACGTACATTAAAGAAGGTTGATCTTGGACCCAGGTATAAGGGATTTCAGCGTTACAAAAAAAAACAGTAAGCTCGCCTCGCGCATTGGCGGCCGCGGTTGTGGCATTACATTAGCCTTTCTGCAATGCGTGAATAAAGCTTTCCGTGTCACATTGTGTGGACATTCAATAAATACAAACTCGTCTTTGGACTTGTTATGCACTGACACAAAGCTTAGCTGTATATAGATTCCAACCTGTTGAATCTTCTGCTTTTTTACGCATTGTGAACCATTAGCTGTTATATGCGGGCACACTCAAGTAACACCCTAAATTAGTTTACGATTATAAAATGTTATAGCGAAAGCAGTATATGAGCCACGGCTGAATAAACACTCGCCAACTACAAAAATTCAAAACCACAGATTGACGTTTCGCTGCCTTGTTCACAATGAACGAATTCATGATCATATTTATTATATATGCGCCGGAAGACGTAATGCGCTTGCGTACAACTCAGGGAGGGGTCTCCGTGTCTGGTTTATTGTGTTAGTAGCAGATTGTATGCAGAATGTTTGAAGAAGCAATCGGGATGATAATTTTTTTCTGTTTTTCGATGATAGAAGCCGAGTGCCAGTTAATACTGTGTCCAGTTCTTTCGCGATACGCAATGGCTGATATGTCACTGCCTGCACCCGTCGTCGAGATTGGTCCATGTTTACCGACGAGAGATAAACAAAAGCTTCTCGAACTGCTTGACCAATTTAAGGATTGTTTCTCCTCCAGGTATCCAGTTGGCCAAACGCCGCTGACTAAGTAATGCGTGATCAATGAGGAGACTGCAAGACCCATTCGTCTAAATACGTACCGTGTGGCTCGCAAGATTGCGAGGTAATGCAACCGCAGGTCCAGAAGATGTTAGAGCATGATGTCATTGAGCCGTCCAAAAGCCCTTGGGCAGTGCCAGTGGTGCTCATAAAAAAGAAAGATGGCAGCTTGCGTTCACCTATTGAATACCGCAAGCTAAACCGTTTTACAAAGAAACACGTTTATCCGTTCCCACGCATAGATGATTTTCTTGACAGGCTACGGCCTGCACGTTTTTTCTCATCGATGGATTTAACAAGTCGGTGCTGGCAAATCGAAGTCGATAAGCGTGATCGAGAGAAGACTGCTTTAGTGACGCCAGATGGGCTGTACCAATACAACGTGCTCCTCTTCAGTTTGTGCTCAGCCCAGGCCACGTTTCAGCGACTAAAGAATACTGTCCTTGCTGGCCTCAATGGAAGGCTTGCTTGGTATATTTGGACGATGTAATTGATTTTTGCGCCACATTCGAGGAACATTTTAAGCGGCACCTCTCCGTTCCTCAAGCCATGTGGTCCGCCGCACTTACTTTGAAAGCAGAGAAATGACACTATGTCTTTGAAGAACTTCAGTTCTTGGGTCAAGTATTCAGTCATGACGGTATCAGACCTGATCCCCACAAAACTGCTGCTGTCACGACGTTTGCAAGGCCCAAGGGCAAGAAGGCCGTGCCACGTTTCCTGAGCCTCTGCGCATACTACTGGCGTTTTATCAAAGGTTTTACGCGCATTGCTTCTGCGCTCACCAGTCTCACAAGTGAAGGCGTCACATTTATGTGGAGAGACGAGCAGGAAGCGGCATACACTGAGTTAGGGCAGCGCCTACAAAATTCGCCTGTACTCGCTCACTTCAATGAAGCTGCAGCTACATCAATCCACACAGATGCCAGGAATGTGGGCCTAGGCGCCCAGCTTGTTCAGTGGCAAGACGGCGCCAAGCGAGTCATTGCTTACTCAAGCAGAATCGTGTTGAGTGCAGAGTCCAACTATTCCACTACAGAGAAAGAATGCCTGAATGTAGTGTGGGTTGTCAGTAATTTTCGCCCTTACTTATACGGCCCCTCCTTCCGTGTAGTGAGCGATCGTCACTCGCTTTGTTGGTTGACAAGCATGGAATACCCCTCTAGACAATTAGCGCGCTTGAGGCTACTACTCTAATAGTGAGACAAGACAGTGTTCCATAAATCGGGGAAGCAGCACTTAGATGCCGACTGCCTCTCAAGATCACCACTTGAGTCACCAGACTCTGATGATGATGAATACGCCGGCCTTTTAGCAGTTGTTGATGCTGCCACCATCTCTGTCAACAAGAGGATTGAGAGCTCCATTCACTCAATAAATTTTTGGAAGGCTGACTTACAAATGTGCCAAAGTGTCTTTATAGGGTTTATCATTGTTCTGATTGCGCTACGTCGCCCTCTATAAGAAGAACTATTCTTCGGCAGCGCACAGCTACCGGTTAGTCGTCTCGTATACTCTCCGCAAAGAAACCGTGTAGGCATGCCAAGACGAAGCCACCCCAGACAACCTCGCCTGCACACGGACGTTGGCACGAATAAAAAGCAAATGCTACTGGCCAAAGCTTGAAGCAGCGATCAAGTGTTACGTCAGAACTTGTTTTCACTGCAAGCTGTGCAAAGATCCGCCAATAAAACCTGCCGGGCTCTTACACCCTGATGCAATGCCGGAGTCACCGTTTACCCAAATTGAAATGGACCTTCTAGGCTCATTTCTGACATCTTCAGACGTCTTCAGAGGTCACATATGTTCGAACACATCGGGACGATGCTCGCTCTGGAGGGAGGCCAATGCCGCGCCCCTGTCTGCATCGAGCCACGATGGTGACGGCAAAGACGATGTGCTCGAGAGTGCGTGCAGCAGCGGCGTCGCTAGGTCGACCAGCACCCGGGGCCCACGGTCTTCCGTCAACATGCCCCCCCCCCCCCCTTGGTTGTAGTAAGCAAGGTGAGGATATGGAAAATTTCCGGGGAGGGGAGGCGGTATTTCACTGTGATGTTTCAGCACCAGAACAGCCACCTTTGATACCGCGCGTGCACTTTTTCAGCCTTCGCTTTCGTTCCCAGAGATCGCGAATGTAGCAGCTTTACACGCTGTTTTATTTTCTGCACCATATGCCACAGGATGCTGAACGATAACTTGTGATGAGCGCATTTGCACATCTGTGAGACTGTAAGGCTTGCCAGCCAATATTGGTGCGGCATCGTGGAAAATATGGATTACAAGTAACAACGACATTCCAATAAAGCTTTAATTAGCGATTTTATAGGCAATATCTCATTTGCAAAATTGAAGGCTGACAGTCAGACGGTGCCCAAAAACAGCTTCTCAAAAATCGTCATAGGTTTTACGGCGTGTAGTAATTTAGCTGTGGGCAGCCTTGAACCCAAACGAAAATTAAATTGCGTGTCAGTGACGCTGATCTCCCCACCCTATTAGAAAACGCCACCGGCTTCCCTGCTGCGCGGGCGCCAATGCTATGGAAATTACGTGTTCTCTTCATTCTGAACAATAAAGCCTCTCTTTATTTGCTGCTATTGGAAAACGTGAGTATCCGAGCTGCGGTACCGTCACAAGGTTGGGAACGGAATAGAGCACGCTTCGCATCGATTGCTGGCGTCACCATGCAAAAAAAGAGAAGGCCACGATGAAGCCCGTGCCAGCGAAAGCTTGCGCTGCTGTTAGCCTGCACTCGCAGTGGAGAGAATAGAGAGCTCGACGTCACTGGTGCACTATTTCATATTTTTTTTCGGTACGGCCATACTGGGCCGCCCACAGTGCCAAAGTACTGCAGACTCTATCACCCAAGAAGATTTTGTTTAGAGAGGAAGTTTTTGTTGAGTTAATAATGTGACTTTGGGTACTCAATTTCCGAATTTCCTCTATAATTGCTAATTAGGCAATTACTTAACATATTCTAATTATTTAACTGCCATATTTTATACGATACGGAGTTCCTAGTAGTCACAGACGCGCATAACCTTGTAGAGTATCTGGAAATATCCTCACAAAATTCGCCTTTTCTAAAATTCTGATCAGCTAAGACAAAACATTGTTTCTAACATGAACCAAACAACAACGACAAAGTGATAAAGAGACGGTTAGCTAGGACTAGGAGAGAGTGTTTTTATTCAACACGGCGAAACTGATAGAAAACTGATAAATGGAACACTGTATACAGGGTATCCATGCAAACTTTAGCCAGAGATCAAAAATATAAGAATGCCACGTAGACGAACAGAACCAAGGTAATAATGAAACTGTAATATTCAAATGCCACGTAGCTGGGCAGAACCAAGGTAATGTTGTAACGGGTGTAATGGTAAGGTCATGTTGCAAGGTAACGCAAAGTACGTCGAAAAACCAGCCGCGCGACAGTTCTGCGTGTATTCGCAGGCTTTTTTCACACACGGAAAAACCGTTTTATATAGCACGTATTGAACAACAGAAAGCTATATGAGGAGTTCTTCATGTTGCTATGCAATTTTCTCATTGACAATTTTCATCTAATTATAATATTTGAGAATTGAATAATTAATGAAGAATAATTATCCAATTAGGCGGAATGAACAAAAAATAATTTGAATATCTTGAAGCGACGCCAGGCAACATTAGCTTGGCTCTGTCCAGCTACGAGGCATGCGCATATTTTGTAGCTTCGGCTGAAGTTGGCTGGGACCCCCTGTGTATTGGCGGCGAGGAGTTACGGAGTCGCCCTCTATCGGAAGCGCCTCGCTGGCGTAGTATGAGGGATCACGTGGCGCGCTCCTCATAGGTTTTGCTGTCAGCGCTCACTGAAAACACCACGCGCGAGCTCTCCCGGACATTTCTGTAAGTACTTCCGAAACGAGAGAAGTTTCTTACTGCCTAAATAATAATCTTTGGCAAACTGAAAGCACACAATCGTTTACAGCCGCGATCTCTTTACCGAATACGTACAGTGAACGCCACTGCGCGCGGTCGCCGCGATGGAGTCTCCCGAACCGGCTTCTTGCGTGAAAGGTAGGTAAACGCTGAGAGCAAACTATGTGAAATATGTTCTTATAGTGTTTGTATAACTAAATGGAGCGTAATAGAATGAAGCCTCAATGCAGCGATCGCGCAGATTCGCCGCGACCGACTGCTCGTCTGCATGCTTGTCCGCGCACTGTTTCGCTTTCTCCGCGCGCGCGTTTTCGCACCGTGCCATGAGCTTAAGGCCGCAGAAGAGCATTTGACAGTATACAAGCAACCATTGTTGCGTGGGCGCTATCAAAGCTGTTCAAAAATAATTTCATTGTAGAGACTTGACGCCTACGGGACTGTGATGTGCCGTCGCGACGATTCAATCTTTTTTTTCTTCTAAATTCTTTGACCTTTCAATACTATTTCTCGAGTTGCGTCGCACTGTATGTTTATCGGCGTTCTCAGCGTGCAATTTCCCGCTGCTCCTTTTTTGTAATCCAGTGCATTAATTCATAACACAAACATGACCATATGCCATGCTTTCTTTAAATGTGCTTCTTACCGCTGCCTTTCCACTCCACTGAACTTGCCAGTATCTATAATATCACAAGTTCATAGACTAAACCGTCATGACATTAGTCGGGCAGCGGACTCGCGCGAGCGTCTCAGTGCGCGTTTTCAGAACGTCGCGGACCGGGCGCCGTAGCAGAAATCTTCCTCGCGTCTTGGCTTGCTGCATACCCGAGTTGTAGCCGATGACTGTTTACCGGTTTTATGTTTAACGAACCAAGCTTCACCCAGCTTGTCCTGCGGCTACGTGCGAATAAGGCTGACATAGGCCTCCTTTACGTGCGTCCGGCCCTGCGGCACCGAGCAGTAGCCTACCATGTCGCGCGCCTTCAAAGGCAGCCACTACCTATTGTAGTGCTTTCAAGCGTTGTAAAGCAGACACTCGAAGCCGGAAAACTTCGCCACTAAATGAAAACCGCAGCGTACGAGGGAATTTAAGCTCGTTTTCAGCTCGCTTCGGCGCGCCCGAAGCAGCCGACGCGGCCGCTATGTCCACGTGATCCCTCCTAGCACGTCACGCCGACGGTAGCGCCAGCTTTTCCAGTGGTGGAGCTCGAGGCCAATACTGAAGACACACAAACCATGATCGGAAATAAGCGCATAGCACGAGCACATGAAACGTTACGCTGGCGAGCAATTTAGCTACCGCTTAGCCAATTAAATTTTTTATCCCTCACATTCGTGCAATTATTACGTAGGACGTTGATAAAGCTGCAGCCGACAATTCGACGGCACTGCACATCTGGAAAACCGGGTACAGGAACTCGGGCTTCTGATAACTGGAGCCTTGTTTACCATTTACGCCCAATCAAGGCAGCGGAAAGAGGGGCGTCTTCAGACATATGTGACAACACCCGACTTGCACTTGGCACCCGCAGCACACGGCAACCCGGCCCCTCCCATTCCTACGCAACTGAACAAGACACTCCATTTCTGACATGAAGTCAAACAACAAAATGATAAAGAGACAGTCAGCTAGGACTAGGAGACAGTGTATTTATTCAAGACCGCGAAACTGACACAGGACTAATACAAACGATACAAAACTGTTAAATTGAAGATTGTATACGGGGTGTCCCTCACTAAGACACTAAGTCATGACTTCGTGTAATCGCACGGTGAGGAGAAAGCATCAGGGATGTTTTGTCGATATTATTGAGATCAGTTGTTTGTTTTGGCGCTGCTAGGATTACACAGGTAGTGCGGAGCTGTAAAGACCAGAGCACACGTATGATTGCGGACGCGGGCAATCCTCGGGCTACGCGCCTTGCGCTTGCCACGCCTCGCGAAGGACGGTGGTTTGCATCCAGAAAGACGCGCGACAGCGCGCGGGCTCTCTCATAGGCGCCTTCGCAGACACCACTTCGTATTTTTTATTGACAGTTTTTCAAGATGCTTCAGTATCTATAAAAGTAATTGTTATATTTTTAGAGCTGTTAGATCAGAACAGAAGGAAAGAATAAATACTTAGTGTGATCACTAAGCACGATATATGATATAAATATCCTTCACTGAGACTTGAATGTACCGCGCCGTAGCTGCTCAGCCAGGGGCGCGGACACGAGGCAGCTCAAGCGCCTGATAACAAAGAGCAGCTGCTCACCCAGATGGCACCGCGTTCCGTCGCGTACGAACCGTGCCCCACTGAAGTCATTTCATTTTCACTTAGCAGATGGCGCCATAGCCTCAGCACTAGTGATGCGTTGAAGACGCGGTATACTACAAAGGCGTATTCGTTCACTGCGTCATTAATTTATTAGTGCGCTAGAATACGGTACATGATGACGGTGGCGAGAAAACGGCAAATGGACGCCGTACTTCGACGCGGCATTCATACGGGCGTTTACCATTAATACTGCCTAAGGTACACATGTGGTTATGTTATTATATATCTACTGCTTCTGTTTGATATATGTAACTATGCACACTTCCTGGAAATAAATTTTCGTTGTCTGACGATAACGTCTGACGATGGTGTAAAAGTACGTCTTGTTGGGCGAGTTGGTCACAGTTCATCTTGGGTACTAGGTGCGAACACACAAAAGACGTCTCTGTCCCGTCTCCTTCCTTGTGTCTTGTCACATTCGTGCAATTATTACGTAGGACGTTGATAAAGCTGCAGCCGACAATTCGACGGCACTGCACATCTTGGGTACTAGGCGCGAACACACAAAAGACGTCTCTGTCCCGTCTTCTTCCTTGTGTCTTGTGTGTGTTCGCGCCTAGTACCCAAGATGACGATGTTGGATCGCTGATGGTCGAAGTTCTATTGTACGTTGTGTCCTCAAATATTGTTTTGGTAATGTTTTTACAACTTCAATGCAGATTAGTTGTGAAATCTTGCAGCAAGACTCTACTCGAAGTTTATAGCAGATATTTGGTATGCCTATCAACACATTCTTGCTGAAGGCCGGTCCATGGCCGAAACGGCTACATTTATGTATATGCATGCATATACGAGAAAAAAAGGGGGTTAACCGAGGTGCCCGATTTTCATTATATATATTTGATTAGCTGCCGCCGCTAGTAAAGCCATGTATCCGTGGCTATTCGCTTGTGGGCGCTTGAGTAGCGGCGTGCGAGCGCCTATTTCGTATTTTGGATGTTTCGCGCGCTTTTTTTTTCACGGAAAAAACAACGAGGCAAAGCTCAGCACTAATGAAATGCTTGATTCGGAGGTTATTTGAGGTGCGTAACAACTTTGTAATTGATGTGTTTGCGATCGAAGGGATAACTAAAGTGATCACTAATTAAAAGTGATTAATTCATTAATACGTCGTGGTGAAAAAAATACTGGCCGTAAGTACATACGACTACGGCTACTATGCAGTCGACTGTGGGGCACGATTTCTCTTGAGTATATTTAAAATCTTAGGCCAAGTTAGCTGGGATATCCTGTATATATATATATATATATATATATATATATATATATATATATATATATACACATATATATATATATATATATATATATATATATATAGATATATATATATATATATATATATCTGTGTGCGTGCGCGTGCGTGCGTGCGTGCGCGTGCGTGTGTGTGTGTGTGTGTGTGTGTGTGTGTGGTAGTGACTACAGTGACGGGGCCGTCACTGTAACGATGTCGGTATTGGGGGTGAGCACGGCGTTTCATACAACTATGGGGGCGAGGACTTACGGAGTCGCCATCTGTCGGAAGCGCCTTACTTGCGTAGTCTGAGGGATAACGCGGCGCGCTCCGCATAGGTTTGCCTATCGGCGATAAATAAAGGTACTACGCTGGAGCCCTGCTGGACATTTTTGCAAGCACTCACGAAGTGACAGAAGTATTTTAAGTTGAACGAAATAATCTTCCACAAACAGAATGCACAGAATGGTTTAAAGACGGTATCTCTTTACCTACAACGTCCAGTAAGCTGGGACACTGTGCGCGGTCGCCGCAATCCATTCCCTTGAACCGGTTTCTTGCGTGAAAGTTAGGCAATCACTGAGACACAAGTATAGTGAAATATTTTCTTATATGGAGCTGTCTGTGTATCCAAATGAAACAATGCAGAATGAAGCTTCAGTGCAACGATCGCACGGGTTCGCGATGACCGACTGCGCGTCTGTATGTGTGTCCGGGCGCAAATTTCGCTTTCGCTGCGAGCGCGTTTTCACACCGTGCCGTGAGTTTTATGCCGCAGTATATGAGCATTTGACAGTACGCAAGCAACCATTGTTGTTAAAAAATAATTTCGTTATAGCTAGGCTTCGACGTCTCCGGTGACTTGTGATGTGCCGTCGCGACGATTCAGTTTTTTTTCTTGTTTTCTTTTCTTTTAAAGTCTTGGAAGCTTCAATATACTTGTTTCTCAAGTTGCATCACACTGCATGTTTTTCGATCTTCGAAGCGAACAATTACAGGCTTCTTCTTTTTCTTAATCCAGTACAATACTCATTGTCTGGTGCTACACAAGCATGAACATATGCCGTGAATATTTTTACGAATTGCTCTTTACCGTTCCCTTTCCATTCAAGTGAACTTTCTTTCTCTCCATCTTTATTATTATCATCATAGGTGTTACAGTGAATACGCAAAAGACTGTAGGACCCAATGGCCGCAGGCTAGTGGATGGGTCCAGATATGGGAAATATAATAGACATTCGGTACAATCATAGGGAGATCAATACAGGGGATGAATGCAACACATTATCACATTAAAACAGAAAATAATTTACGGCATGCGTAAAAATTATCACCCGTTACATAAATTATCAAACAGGCAACAACAGAACGCCAAGCAAGAATACAGGCACAAAATGAATGGTTTATAGCTAATAAATAGTGCTTTGTCGAAATTTTGTGCTTCACATATATATATATATATATATATATATATATATATATATATATATATATATATATATATATATATATATATATATATAGACGAGAAGAAAGGGGGTTAACCGAGGGGCCCGATAATTATTAGTCAAATAATGCGAAGCCAACAAACACTCACACCAAGTACAACATAGGGGAAATTGCATGTGCTTAATAAATGAAATAAAGTAATGATAAATTAATGGAAATTATCGCACGCGACATGCGAAGGTTGTGGGTTCGGTTCCCACCTGCGGCAAGTTGTTTTTTCATCCACTTTAATTTCCATTAATTTATCATTACTTTATTTCATTTATTAAGCACATGCAATATCCCCTATGTTGTACTTGGTGTCAGTGTTTGTTGGCTTCTCATTATATATATATATATATATATATATATATATATATATAGAGAGAGAGAGAGAGAGATCATAGAGCATGTTTAATATACATGATTAATTCTTTAGATCGATTGCTAGCAGAGGCCGGCACAAGCAATCGTCATGGATTACTTACTAATTAATGACACGCTTCTGAGCACCATTTTAACTATTTACTTCAAAGAACATGTTTGAATGTATGGATTGTGGGCGCAGTGAGTTCTCAAGGCTAAAAAATATCACGCATCGGTGTATCATGACCTTTCGTAAGCTTGGACGTTCATGTTAATGGAACAGCGGGTTACACGGTGAATCATTTATGCTGTAGATGTTCGTTGTACTTACGTGGTGGTAAAGAGAGACACAGACGTCCCAAGGGTTTCGGGCAACGTAGATGTACTTTGCCTCCTTGTTAAGCTTTTCCTTGCGCAGTGGCAGGTGGGTGCAAAAACTTCGCACCGGTGCACTAGCTTCGTAGGCATCGACGCCCGATCGATATTCAATGAAATGCGCGCGCTGCGAGAACTCCTCGTATGAGTCGATGGGCTTCCCTTCCGCCAGTATCATCTGGGTGATGTACTGAACCCAATGGGTGCCACTCCTGGGGAACGACGACTGCAGAAGGTCACCTTTCCGGGGCACAAATTCTAGAGCTTGCCTTAGAGTTCCAGGGGTAGTGAAAGGACACCTCGGTACACCGTCAATGATGTAACTGTAGGGCAAACGCCTGGACGCGGCCATATCTCATTGGCCTTCTTCGCTTTCCCAGCAGCTGCATCATCAGAAGAAAGGAACGAAAGCAACATTCTGTATTATTTGATTACGCTCTACCTACATCGCCACAAGCTGGTTGAGGGAAAAGATGTAGGGGATGGTGTATGAAAAAAAAAGGACACAATTGTTTATACATGCATTTAAACAGAGATACTGAAACAGCATCACACAGCAGAAGTATCAAAGAATGTTAACAAATACACCTAATATTTTAAGAACCTACAGCGCTCCTGTAGGTTGAAAAAACATTCATCGACGATTACGATGCTCGCAAATGCGAAATATTAGCGCAGATCTGTAGTGTTTTCATTTGGCGATTCATTGGCTGGCGCAGACAATCTGTATCGTGCGGCGCATTGCAAACGGAGTGAAGCGTGGCGCTACTGCATCGGTATTCAGGAGATCGCGAGCGGCAGCGCGGAGGTAACGCGTGTGCGCGATTCACAGCAGCCGCCGCACACAGACACCCAGACGGCGCGCCCCACTCTGGCGCCATCTGTTGGGCCTCGTCGGCGCAGTACGCTTTTCTTCGCACACTTTCGCTGTACCTTCCTGTTCCGCTTCCCGCGTCATGGTTTCGCTGGACCTAAAGTCCCTTGATGATTTGAAAGTAGCGACACTCTTTGAACTCTGCCACCGCCGCGCGACCTCCTCGCCACCTCCTCGCCCCTTGTGCGTTCCCCCCGCGGTAACCAATTTTGCCCCCGTTTTTCTGCACGACGATTGGTCTCCCTACCGTTGCCCTTGGAAACGCGCGGATCTTGAGTTTTGCTTGTGTTTTTCTTTTTCATTCGCGCCATTTTCCTCCTCAGCACGGCTGGCTCGGCGCTTTAGCTCGGCGTAGCGAACGTTGTACGCCGTGTTTCCTGCTATATGTGCTAGCGCTATGCCGGGCTGTTGCGCATATAACTGCAGCAAGAAGCCTGAAGATGGTTATGCCGTTTTTATGATACCACAAGGAAAGCGTGACGGCTTGCGCAGGAAGCAGTGGCTGCATGACAATGGCCGAAAGAACTTTGTTCCGACAAAGAACAGCGTTGTTTGCGAGCTGAGGCGTCTTTCTTATAGCTCGTAGCAAAGCATCCCGTAATGCTGCAGTTTTTTCATTCTTCCACTCACCACGCCCACCACGCTCACCACGCTCATAAACGCTCACCAGCGTTTATGTTGCGGTTGTCATCAGTATGCTTAATATTCCCCTCACACGTCGCGAACTGTTGTTATTCACTCGGAAGTGCAGCCTTATAGATTGTGCTTTGCGCCCTGAAAAAATTAGTGGCAAGTATACCCGTGTTATTGCAGGTGATGAGCGTTAGCTAGTCAACATTGAGTTTTTGTGAAGTTTTAAGGCGAAAGCCTTGAGATCTCTGTTTCAAGGTCGCCTTGTAAACTGGAGGTATCACGTGACCCAAGGAAGGCCAGAGGTGACCCAAATCATGTCCGCGCCTGCATAAGAGAATGATTGCCCAAGTGAATTAATGAATCATTAGTGATTGACATAAAATGGATTAGGGAGGATTAATGATTAGCATGTATTAAAGAAGATTAAGGTGTATTAGAGTGCCCTAAGAAGGATTAAGATGCATGAATAAGGATTAAGGTGGGTGGAGGAGAATTAAGGCCGATTAATGTGGATTAAGGTGAATTATGGTTGCTAAAGGAGAATTAAGACAGATTAAGGTGTATTAGGGACCATAGAGCTGGATTAGGTTTGATAGAGGTGGATTAGGGTGTATTAAGGTAGATTGGGACTATTAAGCAGGATTAAGGTGGATGATGGAGGATTAAGACGGATTTTAATGGATCGCGGTTGATAAAGGAGGATTAAGAACGTATATGGTAGGTAAGGTGCATTAGGGGCGATGTAGATTGATTAGGTTGTATTAAGGTGGATTGGGAGTATTAAGCTGGATTAAGGTGGATGAAGGAGCATTAAGGTGGATTAGGGTGGACTAAGGTGAATAAGTGTTCATTGAGTATTAAGCCCGATTAGTCTACCTTAATCCCCCTAATGCACATTAATCCACCGAATCCACATTCATCGACCTTAATCCTCCTTCATTCACTTTAATCCACCATAATCCACGAGAGTCCGCCTTTATGAACCCTAATCCAACGTCATCGACCTTGATCTGCTCTAACTCTCCTTAATGCACTTTAATCCTCCTTAACCAACGCTACTACTTCCTCATCCACTTTAATCCACCCTAATCCGCTATTATCGTCCTTAATTCACCTTAATCCCCATTCATCTACTTTAGTCCACCCTTATCCTCCTTCATTCACTTTAATTCACTTTAGCCCACCATAATCCTCCTTAATGCACCTTAATCCTTCTAATCCATCCTCATCCTTCTTCATGCACTTTAATCCACCCTAATCCACTATAGTCGTCCTTAATGCACCTCAACACATCTTCATCCACCCTAACCCACCTTCATCGAACTTAATCCAACCTTGTCCTCCTTTATGCACCGTAATCCACTTTCATCAACTTTAATCCACCTTAACCCTCCTTAATACACCTAATCCATCTTAATCTCATCTTAATCCAATCCTAATCAATCATTACTTTGCTAATCATTAATCATCTCCTATGCGCGGCTGCACATGCTTTGGTTCGCTTCCCGCCTTCCTTCGGTCACGTGATATTTTCTGTAGCCCACAACGGGACCTTGATACAGAGGTCTAAGGCTTTCGCTTAATAAGCCACACACAAAGGGATGTGTCACAAGCAATACTATATCAGACGCACGAAATAAAGCATCTCATCATGCGGCAGAAAAATTGTCTAGAGTATAGAACTCGCCTCAAAAGCTCCTTTTACATCGGTATACTCCGTTCATACGGCTTTAGGAAAAAAGCAACCTCGTCATAAATGTTGCCTCTAGCATTATCGATGCTGCTGTTAGCATTTCTCAAAATTTTCAACCCCACTGGGGCGCGCAACTGGCCCAAAATAACACGCCTCCATAGAATCCTGCGGCCCGTCCGCGGTAGCCAAGGAGGAATAGCGTGCCGTGCGCAGCCGGCGGGCGAGGAGAATCGAGGAGGAAAGCGCCGTGAGGAGGAGAGTGTCGCTACTTTCAAACATCAAGGGGCTTTAGCTGGACCCTTCTCTTCTGCTTTTGTCCTCGCGTCTTTTATACCCCTCTGAGGTGTGCCTTCTCTCATATTTCGCTGTGCTCGTTCGCTCGGTTGCGCCGACGCTCGCCGCAGGAGCGGGCGCGTAAGGGTTGCGCTCTAAAAAAGCACTTTATAGAACCGATCCCAAGAAGCATGTAGAACAAATGCAAATAAACAGAAATGGCTCAAGAACTTTTCTGTTTAGCGACAATTAGGAAAAACGAAAAACAGATGAAACATACGAAGTATTGTAGCGAATGTGAAGAAACCACACGCTACAGATTCACCCGAAATATCATGCTGAAATCAGACAAAAATTACCCGTGCCATGAATACACCTGTATAAAAGTAATTCCAGTTATTATATCTACGGAATGGGTGCCAAGAGAATGGAAGCGCAGTAGAGGAGGACAGAAAATTCGGCGAAGTCCAGAGATTAGGAAATTTGCAGATGCAACTTAGAATAAGCTAGCGCGAGACAGAGGTTATTGGAGGTCGCTGGGAGAGGCCTTCGTCCTGCAGTACACATAAATATAGCCTGATGATGACGATAACAGCTATAGCGACATGCGATACACTTACCGTTGCTCACATCATCACAGGCAAGAGAAGAAACCTACTTGTTAATTATTTCATGTCAATAAACAGCATGAAATTTCATTCAGTTTATTTTATTCGGTTATCTTCGGTTATACTTCATTCGTTCATAGTGTAGAACACTACAATGTTCACAACATGTGGAGTTAAGACTTCTTAATTCTAATTGGCATATACCACTGAGAAAGTAACGTTGGCTACTTGATTCAATTAGTAGAAAAATTTATTCATTGAAAATGTGAAAATGCGTCATTTACTGGACGAACTTGCTGTGTGTCTTCATCACGAAAGTTTACATGTACACGGAAATCTCTATAACACAGCACGTTCTCACATTTGAAACGCTTGATGCACTGAACCCGAAGAGAAGATGTAGGTTGGAAAACCACATCTCTTAGGAAAGTTTTCATATCTTTGTTTTCGATGGCATCCTTATGCGTTACCAGCATGCTAAGATATCTAGAAAATATCGTGGCCAAATTCGAAGCTCGAGGAATAAATAAGGCGTCTTTTAATCTCTCGTGGTCGGTTGAAAAGTCGCCAGTTTGCAGTCGTGTAGGTAGGCCATCCTTGAGTTTTTTTTCTCTCTGTCACAGTGCCGCCAACAGTAGCGATCTCTCGGGAAAGGTGTAAACAGGCAATTATTTTAAAGCTGGGCCATTTTTGCCTCATGTTTCTCGTGGTTTTAATGGCGCTGTACTGTGAGCCGCTTTGTCAGTGACTACTCTGATTGAGCGTACGTATTTGACGCAGGGCCGTTTGCCACATCCCGAATCGGAGACAATGGTTCTTCTGAGCAACTATTATGTTTTCCTATGACAAGATAGCAAAGAAAGCACCATCTCCACCTGCAGAACTACCAAACTAAGTGCAAGTACCGAGGAACACCGCATAGGGTGCCGCAGACAACAAAAGAAAACCAACCAAAGCCCACTAGGCCTAACGAGGCCAACTTGAGAAAGAATATTGTTTTTTTTTTTTGAGAATGCGTTTCACAAAGTTTTTTGAGTGACGGCGATAGCAAATCATACACTTAGGGTTCTGAAGCAAGAGAGAGTGGTGCCATCAAAATATAAAAAGTTGCGAAGCATCGAAAGCAATATCAATCTACTAGGAGTCTATATGAAGTAAAGGTAGGGAAGAAGAGGAAGACGACGCTGTTCTATCTGTTGTCACCTCAGCTCCGTATTTTTCCCACAGGTTTTGCTCTCTTTAAGTAATTTATTTATATCTTTGGAAGACGGCCGCATCTTTAAGGTAGTACTGTCCCTGTGGGAAGGGTACGGCTGCTCCGGCGCCGGCATCTTTAGAGGGACAGCGCCATTCGAAAGAAGCCTTGCTAATGACTTACTAAGGAGTCCTTGCTAATGACTCACCCTTCGGCGCCGGCGCAGCTGTCAACTAATCAAACCACCCTTTCTCGCAGCTCCTCCACTCTGGGGGCAACTTGTTTTTTTTTTTTTTTGCTTGACCAAGGCAACGCTACTTGTGAGCCAATACAAGCTTCACTTAAACGTGTAGGATACATCATGTTGTTAACGGTATTAGAATACGAATGTTTATGATTAGGGTGAATCTTCGAAAATATGTGAAGACGACGTGTCTTCTCTGCACGTGGAGTGGCCATTCATTTGATTCTACGTATAAACTATCAAAAGGGCTTATTCTGAAAGCGCCAGTAGCAAGACGGATACCAAGATGGTAGACGCATTGTAGTATTTTAGCGTGCTCGGGGCGGCAGAGTGTATACCATGGCATCATATTGTCACGTGGTGGTGACGTTATGGTCACCACCACGTGACAATATGGTGACAAGTCTGATTACGTTGGTGTTGTCTTTGCGTTCCGGGCTTGGATCACGGCTTGTCGGGGGCGTCCGGTACATGAACCAAAAGCACCTCCACCAGATGTCTCGTGGTGGTGACGTTAAAAGAACACAGTAGCAATACTGTGAAAGACAAAACTAACTTTTATTGGGCGAACCTGTGCCCACAAAACAGGGCTACACTTATAGCACAACGATAGCGGCGAACACGGTCGTCGATCGTCGAAAATCTGATCAGCGGGTCAAGCGCGTCGGCTTTTATAGAGCAGTCGTCGAATGCTCCAGACTAATCGTTCGGAGCCGCGTGCCTTCCGTAAAGTTCTACACCATTCGCATCAGGTGATGAAATCAGATAACATAAGGTTCGGCGACAACAGACAGCGGATTGAAGCATCGATAACTTTCCAGAAACTTCTTTTACATGCAGGCGCGTCCTGCGCTGCACGATAACATTTGTTAGGTGGCCAAACGTGGTCGCCCGATAAAGATAAGTACACGTGTCAATATTCAAATTGTGATCAAAATGAGGCTCTTGTAAAGATTCATTAAAAACTTGCTCTCACTGCCCCATGTTGTGTGAGATGGAATTTTCAGTAAGTTCATTGTTTTGAGACATTTCGCTTTAAGATATTTTGTGTAGAATGAAGATAATCTTACAGTCAAGTATAATACCTAGCAATGTGGGTTCTTTCTTGACGGGCATTTGTTGTCCCCACAGTTCTACACAAAAATAATGAACCAGGCCTCTCTTTCTTGTAAAAACAACACAAAAGTTGTGTTCTGGTTGATTTTAAATCCGTTTTTGTCTGTCCACTTTGACACATTGTTCAAGCTGTGCTCCAACTGTTTATCACATACTGCAAGGTTACATGATTCGAAGCCTACTTGTATGTCGTTCACGTAGACGGAATGAAAAATAGCCGGTGGTAATGAAGCGTGGAGTGTGATGATCTTAATGATAAAGAGTGTGCGGCTGAGCACGCCTCCCTGGCGTACATCAGTGTCCTTTATAAATGGACGTGATAATACATGACCGATTTTAAGCGGAAGTTTTTGATTAGGTTTACCATATTTCCACGGATGAGCATTCCAGGCAAGTCTCGGATGATTCCGTAACGCCACCTTGTGCCGTGCGCCTTCTCCATATCAAGGAATATCAATACGAAGAACTCTGTGTGCACGTGGCTCAGGGATATTTCCTTCAATGCCGACAATATAATAAGTTGTGGACCGCCCTTTTCTGAAGCAGCACTGGTAGGGGTCAAGCAAATGATTCAGTTGAAGAAAATTTGATTCGCCCAATAACCGTTTTTTCCAAACAGCTTACAAAGGCAGCTTGTGACAGCTATCGGGTGGTAACTTGCCACCGAGGAAGGGTATTTACCCTGCTTCAAAACAGGAAGCACAATCGCTTCTTCCCATGCTGTGGAAAGTGTGCGGCAGACCAAATAGTGTTAAAAAGTACGAGTAGTGTCAATTGTATATCGTCGTATGCATTCCTAATTATCTCATATATGACACTATTCCCGGTGCAGAGTTTTGCATGCGATCAAGGCAGCTCTCAACTCTGTAATACAGCATCCAACTCATCTGTATACAGCTCTGCTGAATTTAAATAAAAAAATAAATAAATCAATAAATAAATATATTGAAATACCACGGTTGAGACGACGCTTTATTCCAAGAAGGAAAAATGGCGCCGACGCAAAACGAACACGAGCCGATGATTGATGATGACTTTGTACAGATGAAGATGAAGTCCGCATAAATGCTTACAATAATTTCCCCCGCGGACGGAAGCGGCCAGCCTGGCCGCACATTAGACGGTGGAACGGAGATGAAAGGGCTTCAGGCGAGAAACGTGCACGATCTCTGTTCCGCGGCAGCGTCGGTCGGTTGGGGTCTCAACAGGTGTAACGCGATAGTTCACCGGTGAGGTCTGCTCGATGACTTTGTAGGGGCCAAGATATCGAGACTCAAGCTTCTCACATAAACCGGGTGTTCGCGCAGGGGTCCATAGGAGCACATCGTCACCAGGGCGGTAGGAAACGACGCGATGAGAGGCATCGTACCGACGTTTGCGATCGTCTTGGCTGGCTGCAGTGTTCATACGGGCGCGACGACGACATAGGGCAAGACGAGACACAAACTGGTCGCAAATGAATGGTGAAGCGTTGACGGGGCCAGAGAAGAAAGAAACGTCGAGTGATGAGGTTGGG
The DNA here is from genome assembly GCF_038994185.2 of Dermacentor albipictus. Classification (NCBI taxonomy): domain Eukaryota; kingdom Metazoa; phylum Arthropoda; class Arachnida; order Ixodida; family Ixodidae; genus Dermacentor; species Dermacentor albipictus. The sequence goes on from NC_091822.1 coordinate 49,682,848, forward strand.
TGGCGGCCGTATACTAAGAAAAACGGAGAGTATCCGGTGGTCCGTTGAACAGACGTGTTGTACGCAAATGTTACAAATGGGAGAATCGCATCCCAGTTACGATGATCAGGTTGAATATACATGGATAGCATGTCACACAGCGTGCGATGAAATCGCTCTGTTAGGCCGTTGGTTTGAGGGTGGTAGCTAGACGTTGTCTTGTGCACGGTGTTGGACGCTTGCAGAACTTGATTAAGAGTGCTTGAAAGAAATGTCTTGCCTCGGTCGCTCAAAAGAACGTGAGGCGCCCCATGACGTAAGTAGACAGACTGCAAGAAGAAGGCCGCTACTTCTGAGGCAGCTCCTGAGCGTATTGAGGCTGTTTCAGCGTACCGGGTCAAATGGTCAACAGCAGTGACGATCCATCGGTTGCCATCTGGAGTAGGTGGGAGTGGCCCGAAAAGGTCAATGCCGACGACAGAGAAGGGTTGTGCTGGACAAGGAAGTGGTTGTAGGGTCCCGACCGGAGCAGTAGTAGGTCGCTTACGGTGTTGGCAAAGCGTGCACGAGGCAACATATCTAGCTATGCTCGTGGAAAGGCCTGGCCAATAGAATCGGCTGCGTATGCGCTCGTGTGTTTTGTTGTAACCCAAGTGGCCTGACGTAGGGTCATCGTGTGAGGCCTGCAGAACTGCAGCGCGAAGAGAACGCGGTAGAACGGGAACCCATCGATGGCCTTCCGGGTGAAAAATGTACCGGTAGAGCACGTCGTCTTCAAACTTGAACAGTTTGAGTTGTTTCCGTAGCCTGGCATTGGGTGGAGATGAAATACCGCTAAGGCGATTGATGATACTTTGGCAATAGGAATCGGCGCGCTGGTGAGTGGAAAGCGCTGAAAGGCGGTTTGATGAAGTCAAGGAAGAAATCGGTGTAATAGACGAAGCGTCCTCCGTGCGGCTAATTTGACAAGGTGATGTGATGTGCTCCGAGGATGGTGGTAATGGGCATCGTGAAAGAGCATCGGCATCTTGGTGCTTCCGTCCGGACTTATATATGACATTGAAATCATATGCTTGTAATCTGAGTATCCAGCGGCCAAGACGCCCGGACAAGTCTTTGATCGTCGACAACCAACATAGGGCATGGTGGTCGGTCACAACCGTGAAATGTCGACCGTGGAGGTATGGACGAAATTTCTGAATGCACCAGACAACAGCCAAACACTCTTGTTCGGTTATAGAGTACTTCTTTTCCGCGGAAGTGAGTGTGCGGCTTGCATATGCAACAACCTTTTCGCAAAATTCGTGGTCGCGCTGCAGCAGTACGGCACCAATTCCGTGACCGCTGGCGTCGGTATGCACTAATGTGGGCGCCTTGTCATCAAAATGACAAAGAACAGGTGGGGATGTTAGTGCGCGCTTGAGTTCTTGGAACGCGGCTTCACACTGATCGTTCCAATCGAAGGAACTGGAACTAGAAAGGAGCTTGTGGAGGGGTGAGGCAATGCTGGCAAAGTTCCAGATAAAACGTCGAAAGTATGAGGCGAGTCCAATGAAGCTGCGCAGTTCTTTTGCACGAATTGGACGGGGAAAGTTGAGCACCGCGGAAATTTTATCCGGATCGGGCTGGATGCCGTCTTTGCTAACGAGATGACCCAGGACTTTAATCGTTGTGCTAGCGAAACGGCACTTCCTCGTGTTTAGTTGAAGTCCGGCATTAGAAAGGCATGTGAGCACTTCATCTAAGCGTTGCAGATGGTCAGTGAAAGTCGAGGAAAACACGACGATGTCGTCGAGGTAACAAAGACAAGTTTTCCACTTGAGGCCGCGAAGAATCGTGTCTATCATTCTTTCAAATGTGGCGGGAGCATTGCAGAGACCGAAAGGCATTACATTAAACTCATAAGGACCATCCGGAGTAGAAAAGGCGGTCTTTTCTTTGTCCGCTTCGTGCATTGGGATTTGCCAATATCCGGAGCGAAGATCAAGGCTGGAGAAATATTGCGCGCCTTGCAACGAATCAAGGGCGTCAGCGATACGGGGCATGGGATATACATCCTTACGGGTGATCTTGTTTAGCGCACGGTAGTCAACACAAAATCGTACCGATCCATCCTTCTTCTGCACCAAAACAACGGGTGATGACCAGGCACTGGCGGAGGGACGTATGACGTTTCTTTTCAGCATATCGGCGACGTTCTCCTCGATGATTTGGCGTTCGGCCAAAGAGACTCGGTAGGGACGACGGCGTACAATAGTCTGGCCATCGGTGTCGATACGATGGAAGGCAACTGAAGTCTGCCCGAGTGACGAAGTATCCATATCGAAGGAGGCCTGGTGCTTCGTAAGCAATTTTAGCAACGCTTCATGTTGAGCAGCAGTAAGGTCAGGGCTTATCACGGAAGTAAGGGCAGATGAAGCAGATTTGTCCGGTTGAGGAAGAGCTTGCGAGGCAGCAAGAGGAAGCAGGGAGACTGGTTGGGTATCCACATAACAGGTCACTGCGGAGCCTTGAGGTAGGAGGATTGTCTCAGTGGTCGCATTTAAAGCGATGATTAACGCAGAGTTTTCGTGGAACCGCACCAGGCAGGAAGCGAAGACAATCCCACGGGCAAGACAGCGACCGTAAGGAGTGATGAACACGTCGCCATTGGTGATGTCCGTAGAAGAGAGACTTATGACTTGCTCGTGGCCGGGAGGCAGTACAGAATCGGCAGCAGTGATAAAACGCAGTCATGGCTCATCGGTACTCACGCTGCAATGAACTGTCTCGCTCATATGTACTACACGTTGACGGCAAGAGATTAAAGCGGACGCTGACGAGAGAAAGTCCCAACCTAAAATTAGTTCATGAGCGCACGGGAATAAAATCGCGAACGTAATGTGATGACAGATGCCATCAATGAAGACGCGTGCTGTTCATTGGGCTGATGGTCGAATGATTGCTCCATTAGCCCCAATCAGGGATGATCCAATATAAGGCGTCTTCACTTTCCGCAGACGAGAGCACAGGTCCGCACGCATAACAGATATAGTAGCTCCCGTGTCAATCAGAGCTAACAAAGGCACACCCTCCACAGACACCAATAACATGTTCGAAGGACGTTCAGGAGGACTTGGAGCACTTCGCGGCGATGCAGTTTTCCCTCCAAAAACTGCACTGCTTAGTTTTCCGGTCGCTGGACATGGAGTTGGGAGACAGGTCGAAGTGGCGAAACAGAACGTCGGAGCGGCGATGGAGAGCGGCGTCTCGAGGCACGGGTGTGGAGGGCGGTGTTGGAGAAGTCGGCCGGAGATGGAGAACGGCGAACGGGGGGATTATCGTCATAAGTGCGGTAAGCGCGAGGAGGTGGCTCATCGCGTTCAAAGGCCGCGTAACCACGACGTTCGTCTTGCTGGCGGCGTCGGCAAAACCTGGAGATATGTCCTCGAAAGCCGCAGTAGTAGCAGATAGGCCTCGAGGAACGCCAGGCAGAGTAGTAAGGTGGGTTCGGAGCTCGGGTGACTAAAGGAGCCAGGTGATCATGAACAGGCGCAGGTGGTGTAATTGGAGACGGCGCGGCTGGCATTGCAGCAATCTGGGCGTAAGAAGCCGGTTGTGGGCAAGGAGAAGTGTTGGTATGCTGGGCGTTCTGCAGGGAGGCCAATTCCTCCTTAATAATACCGCGCAGGTCAGGAGAAGCAGGTTGGACGTGAGCGCTGCTGCAAGGGGTTGAGCCATGCGCTTGCAATTCCTCACGAATTATGGCTCGAATGATAGACCGGAGCTCAATACTGTTCGCCAGGGGGTTGTCGGAAAAGTCCGGTTGCAAGCGGATGGACTGCAGGGCGTCGAGGCGCTGACAGACGGAGACGACGTCCGACACCGTCGATGGATTTTGAGCGGCGAGTGCGTTGAAGGCAGTAGAGCCGATACCCTTAAGAAGGTGTCGCACGCGATCAGGTTCTGGCATGGCACTGTCGACACGGCGGCAAAGCGCGAGGACGTCCGCGATGTACGAGGTATACGATTCGCCATAATGCTGGACGCGCTCAGACAGCCTCTTTTTCGCAACTTCCGAACGAACCGTCGGTGTGCCGAAAATCCGTCGTAGCTGCTCCCTGAAAGACGACCAATCACGGAAGTCTCTCTCATGATTAAGGAACCAGGTCTTGGCTACTTGAGAGACGTAAAATGGCACGTTGTTTAACCTCGATGTCTCGTTCCAGTTGTTGTAGTCGCTGACACGATCGTAGTTGTCGAGCCAGTCTTCAACGTCCTCACCAGGCAAGCCAGAGAAGATTTCAGGGTCGCGATACCGGTTGTTGGCAGGGCTGGGAGTGGGGGTGGCTGGCACTGGAACCGAGATGGTGGATGCTGCGGGCTGGTCTTGCGACATGGCGGCCTCTTGGCGTAAGCGGCGTCCCGAACGTAGCTCCAGGAGAGATCTCGAAGTGGATTGAGGTCGAAGGGATCTTAAAGCGCCTCCACCACTTGAAATACCACGGTTGAGACGACGCTTTATTCCAAGAAGGAAAAATGGCGCCGACGCAAAACGAACACGAGCCGATGATTGAGGATGACTTTGTACAGATGAAGATGAAGTCCGCATAGATGCTTACAATATATATAAATGAATAAATAAATGCTGAAAGGACGGTTATACGGTTAGTTCTGTGGATGTTTATGTACGACTGGATTGTACTTTTCTATTTGTGTGTATTTAGGGTACGATTCTGAATAATGGATTGACTTGACGCACGCTCAAGATGCTGTGGAAGAGAGCCTGTCTGCTCTTGCAAAGTATCCCCTTGGTCGTTCATCAGAAGCAACAGCTACACCTGTTGCCCTATCATATTTCTTAAACCATTCCGTACTTTCGCCTCCTGACTGTATGAATATATGTCCAACAGGAACCTTACCCAGCTCTCTCTCTTTGCCTTACGCAGTGTCCGCCTTCCCTGAGATTTAATTTGTTTAAATTCAATAAGATTTTCGGCATTCGGCGATCTACGCGATACGCTCGTGCGTTATTCTGCCTTCTTCGCGCCTCTCTAGTCTTCGTTTCACCAGAAGGAACGTCTTGTCAGTGAACCACCATTCCATTTTGGGATAAACTTTTCGCCTGCATCAACAAAAAAGAAGCCAAATGTGCAACAGCATCATGTGACTACAGTCATTTATGAAATCTCATGTTAAATAATTTGATTCTTCGAAAGGCTCTCATTCAGCAGATGCTGATTTCCATCGAGGAATATGGGGGGGGGGTTGTGATGCTGCACTATTAAGCTTATGATTACAAGGAAGTGGTCACTTCCAAGAAGATTATTGATGACATTTCATTTCGGGTGAGGCAGAAGAAAAGCGCAGCGTATTGTTAGATGTGTTAAGTGATACGAGTTGTGTCGGATGCTGTAATAGGTCGGGTCCTTCTTAATAAAGAGGCAGGTACAACTGGCTGGTAAAAAAATTGTTACGAGTCGGCCTGTCGCGTCGCCTCGCGAGGCTCCCCACAGCGAATCAAGAGCGTTAAAAACAGCCAAAAGTAGGTAGGGATCCGGAAGCTCATCAAAGAGGTTGAAGAAATAAATTTTTCCGAGATGATAGTCTGGGACATGTATAAGTAACATGGAGTATCAGAGAGAGAGAGAGAGAGAGAGAGAGAGGAAAGGGGAAAGGCAGGGAGGTTAACCAGAGAAAAAAAAATCGGGTTGGCTACCCTACGCTGGGGAGAGAGGGGGGAGGTAAAGTGGAAACAAAGTAGAGATAAGGAAAGGAAGGAGCATAGACACACAATCACAATCGGTCACTGTCACCGAACACTGTCATCGCACAGCACACTGACACTTGTAGCACTATTAACATCTGTTCAGGCTACAGTCACCTGTCCAGTTCTGTCGCCCTCAAGAACCGCAACAGTGCCCTCGTCGCCCTCTGCTGCGATGGCTTATGATGGCGGTATCTGAAAATGAGTTCCTCTGTGAGAGGTCTTTGGTCAAACAACAACAAGACCGTGACGTGGCGGATCGCAACATGCCATGTTGGCGGAGACTTCATTCGGACCCGTTCGTTCAGGCTCTTCCGCGTCCGAGCCCTGTTCGGCGTTCGATCTAGCTCGGCGTTTAGGAAACGAGTTCCTCCATGGAGTATCAAATTTATTAAAAAGTAATTGCCTGAACTGACACTGCCTCAAGGAGCGCCTGACGGTCGACATGTCAAGAAGCTTGAAACAGCTGTAACGATCGCTACACCACCGGAGCCTCGGCACCGTCCTTTCGAAGGGTGATACAATCACGAAGAAAGTTTGAGTTTGTAGGTTTCAGTTGTGCTTCTTGAACACACCACCACTATCATCATAATCATCATCATCATCAGCATCAGCAGCAGCAGCAGCAGCAGCAGCATAAACAGGCAGCAGTAGCCTGTTTTATGTCCGCTGCAGGACGAAGGCCTCTCCCTGCGTCCTCCAATTACCCCTGTCCTGCCCCAACAGATTCCAGCTAGCGCCCGCGAATTTCCTAATTTCATCGCTCCACCTACTCTTCTGTGTCCTCGATTGCCTCTCCCTTCTCTTGGCAGCCATTCTGTAACCTTAATGGTACAACCATTATATAACCTGCGCAGTACATGATCTGCTCCGCTCCATTTTTTTCGCTTGATGTCAATTAGAATATAGTCAATACCCGTTTGCTCTCTGACCCAAGCCGCTCACTTTCTGTCTCTTAACGTTATGGCTAGCAATCTTCGCTTCATCGCTCTTTGCGCGGTCCTTAACTTGTTCTCAAGCTTCTTTGTCAATCTCCAAGTCTGCCCCATATATCAGCACTGGTAAAATGCACTGATTGTACACCTTCCTTTTCCATGATAATGGTAATCTTTGAGTCAGCAGCTGACAATGTCTGCCGTATGCGATGCAACCCATTCTTATACTTCTGTTAATTTCCTTTTCATGATCGGGGTTCCCTGTGAATAATTGACTTAGGTAAACGTACTCCTTCACAGACTCCAGAGGCCGATTGGCGATCCTGAATTCTTGTTCCTTTGTCCGGCTATTTATCATTATCTTTGTCTTATGCATGTTATTCTTCACTCCCGCTCTTGCACTCTCTCTTTCGGGGTCCTCAATAATTTGTTCTAACTCGTTGGCATTGTTACTGAATAGAACAATGTCATCGGCAAAACGAAGGTTGCTGAGACATTCGCCGTCGCTCTTTGCTACTAAGCCTTCCAAGTTTGATAGCTTGAATACTTCCTCCAAGCACGCACTGAATAGCATTGTAGAGATTGCGTCTCCCTGTCTGACCCCTTTCTTTATAGGTACCTTCCTGCTTTTCTTGTGTAGAATTAATGTAGCTGTAACACCTCTGTAGATATTTTCCAAGGTATTTACGTAAACATTCTGTACTCCTTGATTACTTAATGCCGCTATTACTGTTGCTATCTCTACTGACCAAATGCCTTTTCGTAATCTATGAAAGTCATATAAAGAGGCTTGTTATACTCTGCGGATTTCTCAATTGGCTGAGTAATGACATGGATGTGATGCTTTGTAGAGTATCCCTTCCTGAAGCCAGCGTGTTCCCTTGGTTGATTAAACTCCAGTGTTGCCCTTATTATATTGGAGAATATTTTGGTAAAAATTTTATATAATACTGGGAGTAAGCTAATGGGCCTATAATTTTTCAATTATTTAACGTCTAGCTTTTTGTGGATTAATATACTTGCATTTTTCAAGTTTTCTGGTAACCTTGCAGTCGATATACACTTCGTATAACGAGCCACCAGTTTTCCTAGCAGTATGTCTCCTCCATCATTGATTAAATCGACTGTTATTCCATCTTCTGCTGCGGCTCTTCCTCGTTTCACATTTGTAGGGTTCTTTTCACCTTATCGCCAGCTATGGGAGGAGTTTCTTTATCGTGTTCTTTACTGTTTCTAATTGAGGTATCCTGACTCCTTTGGGTACTGTACAGGTCAGTATAGAATTCTTCCGCTGCTGTTACTATATCTTCGAGATTGTCGATGATATTACCCTGCTCATCTTTTAGTGCGTACATCTTGGTTTGCCCTATGCTAAGTTTCTTCCTCACTGACTTCAGGCTGCGTCGATTTTTTACGGCTTCTTCTGTCTTTCTAGCGTTATAGTTCCGAATATCACTTATTTTCGCCTTGTTCATCAGTTTGTTGATCAGAGTTGGACACTGTCAGTTTTTGTCGTTTCTTTATTAGGTCATTTGTTACTTGAGAGAGCTTGCCTACTGGGTGCCTTGGTGCCTTGCCTCTCACTTCAATTCCTGCCACTGAAGCTAACCTAGTTACGGTTTCATTCATTAGTTTTATGTCATCATCATCTCTGTGTTCTAAAGCTGGATATTTGTTTGCGATAACCAACCAGAATTTGCATGCTTTTACACTTACGGCCTCAAGGTTCACCGCTTTCTTCTTGACCAATTTTGCTCTTTCTCTCTTCAAACTGAGGTGGATCCTAGCCCTCACTAACCTATGATGACTTCACTTTACCCTACCTAGCACTTCCACATCCTGCACTATGCTGGGATCAGCAGAAAGTATGAAGTCAATTTCATTTTTTGTCTCACCAAGGTGGGCCATTCCAGGTCCACTTTCTATTGCTACGCTTCTTAAAAAAATGTTCATTATTCGAAGCTTTAGGTCATGTTTTGCAGGAGTTCTTTAATATCGCCAATGTTATAAAGAGCACGGTGTCACGCGTGCGCTCGGAAGACTGAACACATCTCGCTCGACGACCGCGGAAACTCTGTTAAAATGCTGCAGTGAGGAATCGCGGCCGCAGCAGCGAGCAAATTGACCTTCGCGCATAGCTCGCTTCAACGCGAACGAAGCGTCGAAAGCACACTGCGTACGAAGCTGCCGGCACTACGTGCTCTCTGCTAACATCGCTGATCGCATCGAAGATGAAGCCCGCGCGGGCGCACACATTGACGACGTCACTGATCGCTTTCAAGATAATGCGTCTGCGCGTCCGCGCCGTAAGGAATAGCCGCCAGGGAAGAACGCCCCTCGCCCTGCGGTGCTTTACTCCCATGTCTCGCGCGCGGCAGAAGACAGCATGCATCCGCGCCGCCTTACTCGCTAGCGGACGCGAGAGTGAGCCGCGTGTAGCATACGGCATTTTATCGCGCTTGAACTTTATGCAGAACCTCGCGGCGACGCGGACGCTGACCGGGGAAATGCGGCTTTAGTGTCCATATAATTGCTATCGCAATAATAAATTCTGTAAAATTCCATTGTACTATTCGTGTGCTCATAATAGGAAAATTGTTTCTGCTGTGTGTTTAAGAGACGATGATTATATCACGGGACCTTTCCGTGGGTGCTTTGACGCGAGTTTTGTCTTTTTTGGAAAGGTCACGAAGGAAAGATACAGCGATGAAGGGGAAAGCCAGGGAGGTTAACGAGATATTCATGTCCAGTTTGCTACCCAGCACTGGGGTTGTGACATATGGCTAAGAAAGAGGACAGAGAGGAATAGGCAAAAAATTACGCGTACAGACACATACACGAATGACGTTCCAGTTAGAGACGTTCACAGAAGCCGGTAGACTCGCAGCAAGAGAAGTAGCGCTTGCACGGCCTTCTTCTCTGACGTTAGGTCCTGTCGATGGTGCAGCATTCCTTCTTCCAATAGTGGTCGGTCGTCCAGCTAACTTAGTTCGTGGCGAAGAGATTCCCTTTGTGGCTTCTACTTCGGGCAGTCGCACAAAATAGGGCCAATCGATTCTTCATGGCCGCAGTTGTCACAGGTTGTGGTGTCGGCTGTACCCATGCGGAACGCCTAAGCTTTGGTAAAAGCAACGCCCGACCACAGTTGATACAAAAGTATGGCGTCCCCACCGCTAACTTTATGGGACTCGAAGGCTTCATGTGGGATAAAGGGAATATAGTCGGGAATTCCTGATATGTGGCTCATTCTATTGCGACATGGCGCACTTTCAAGGAAGCAGGCGGAGTTCTTGTGCTGCGTGGATTCTAGAAAGCGGTATTGGTACGTGGTGGTCGTCAGTAGGCATTGAACGGGCAGCTTGATCAGCCGGCGTTTTGCCGATAATAGCGTAGTGACTTAGAAGCCACTGTAAAGTTATTTCATTACCTGCATCACATATATGGTGGATTGTTTCTGCATTCTGAAATACTAGCTGTTCGTGTGGTCCATTTCGTAAAGGTGACAACCGAGACTGCAGTGCCGCTTTTGAATCGCGGTAGGTCGTCCACGTCTGTGGCAGTTGATCCCCGATGTATTGGAAGGCGGTAAAGAGCGCTGCGACCTCTGTTCCCACCGATGTTGTCGCGTGAGTCGTCTTAAATTTGAAGGTTCTAACTTTCGCTGGCGTAGCGATAACCGCAGCTGAGCTGGTTGGACCGAAGAGATCCGTCAATGTGGATATGCGTAGAGTCATGGTAGTTCTCGTACAAAATAGTAACGTGAGCCGTTTAAGGGCTGGTGATTATAGACCAGCTTTTCTCGTGATCCCAGGTTGTGTCAGACTGCCTTTTTGCTGAGCGAGGTACTATGGAGGAATCGAAGGTCTCGCAGCCGTTGTGAAACAAGCTGGAAATGATTCGCCAATGTGCTGTTATTGTTTGCCGGAAAGAAATGCGTGGTCTGTCCACTAGTGCAGAGTGTAAGTCGTTGCGAGGAGTCCTGGCAAGATATCTTATATGGGTCCTCAGCACTTCAATTTCAAAGTGGGTCTTGATAAGGTGGTCTCTAGCGATTGCTATAGTCGCCACTGTTTATGCACTCTGAGGCAGGCCTAGACATATCCGGGGCACTTGAGCCTGAACACCTTGTATTGTGCGTAGATTCCTTTTGCCTGTGTTGCTTATTGCAGGGAAGCTGTACCGCAGAAACCCGAAAAAAGGTACCCAGCATAGTTGTAGCATAGCACTTATCGACATTCCCGAAGTCCTGCCAGATAAAATCTTGAATAGGTGGCAGATGGCTGTCAACTGCTTTTTCACGTACGATACGTGAGGGCTCCATAACAAGTCCATGTGCATTATGGCACCTAGAATCTTGTAAGAGCGAACGTATGGTATTCTTTGACCTTTTATCATTACGTTGTGGTTTGTTAAGGGTTTGCGCGTAAATGACGCTAACTGCGTCGTTTGAATGGCTGTTGTGTTCAACACCTCTTGTGGGTTGCTCAATACGCGCTCTTGTGAACGACGTATTCGTTTCGTGGGCCTTACTTCGAGAGATGAGACCATGGAGCCCTCCAACCCAGAGGTCGATGATCCATTAATCACAGTGGGCGCAGCACCGCTGGCTGCTGTCTCCAAGGGAGTTGGTGGCACAGCCGCAACCAATCTATCTGTGGGTAGGGTGATTGCCGCAGTCTACTGCGACGCTGCCCCCTTGCACGCCGCATCAGCATACCCTGAGGTATGAAAAAATAATCGTTTACGTGCTTCTTGAAAGGAAATGTTTTCCTTTATTTTCGATATGATTATATCTTTTTTTCTTTTTTCCATGTGGGACAAACTAGAGAGTAGGCTGCGTATCCAGCGTCACAGTCTGGCCAGTTGAGCGGGCCACTACCGTTGTGGGATGCGTGTTGGCGTTCGACAGATTTCGCACATATCAGTTGGCTTCGCCAACTTTGCGAACCATGGACATATCTGACATGTGAAGCATCTTCGGGGATTTGGAATGGAAGCCACTCTTACTCGAATTTTGTTCTATCGTGCTTCTAGGTTTTCTGGTAGCGCAATCGATGCAAAGGTGAGAATGGGATCTTTAGTTGGAATATATTGGTTCTCTTGTTTTATCCTTATCCTTTGTACTTGGATGACTTTGTGCTTGTTCCAAGCCTGCAGGAGCTCTTCCTCCCTTAGGCTTAAGAAATCGTCATCTGAAAGGACTCCTTTGCCTTTGTTAAATGCTTGGCGTAGGGTCACAATTAATGGCATATTACCAAATGCTGCGAGCTTCGCTACTTTACTATGTTGTTGAGTATCGCGCACCTCAAAGAGGAGGTCGCTGCTGCTCATTTTTGACAGTTTGTAGCTAGCACCAAGTGTTTCAGTGAGACATTGAGCCACAATTAAAGGCGAGATAGTTTGGACGGTCATTTCGTGATCCGGACTGTGTATAACATGAAAGCATGGGAATGTTTCTTTTCGATGTCTGAACATTGGAAAAGTTTCTTCGGTGCGCCCTCTTGTGGAAAGAGGACAATATGGAGGGGGGGGGATGCGGGACGGGGTTTTAGCCATACAGAATTTATTTGATTGCAGCAGCTACGCCAGTCGCTCACCACCGAGCCCAACAAGGGGACGCTGCGAGTTCCGAAGGAAACACAGACGCCAGCTGTACGCAGCTAATATAACTTAATATAAAGCACCCACCATTGGATAGACTGCACCAGGCTGCCTGTGAAATCGGAAGTAAAATGAAGATACAGATAACATTTGAATTGAGGAAAAAAGATGAAGATCAGTGAGAAGGACAGGAAGCGGCAAATACTGATTGCCGCCGTATGGGTCAGGCCGTGGTCGCCGTCTACGTGAAGCCGAGAGATGTGCTGCCCAAACGGATGTGCTGCCTCCACCTAGGTGCCATGACGGTCGCAACAACCGGCTTTCGCTCAACCCCCAGGATCCCCTTTTCCCCAGACACGGCTAAGCCGCGCACGGCTACACGCAGGAGCGTCTGGCATCCATGAGCTCAGGTCTGTGGTGTTGCAACAGACTAAACGCCTGCTGACGCAAACGCCCCTGCGGGGTCCGTCCACAGGTGCACGATTGCATTATTTCCTGCAAGAGCGGTCAACAACTGAATTCGACGCTTCCAGGATTTCCTGGTATAGGTACCTTCATATTCGCGCAACAGAAGCACGAGAGCTTGTAGCCGCATTTCGCGACGCACATGAGCCTTCAGAAGATAGCCGTTTTTCGCCTATGGCATGGTGTCTTGTATAAAAAGACCTAGTCTTTTTATAAAAGACGCCATAGACAACTAAAGAAGACCACCTGCGTGCGCTCCTCCTTAGTTGTCCCCAAGAGCCTCCCCATTCAAGTATTATGCACTATGCACGACGATCCACCTTCAGGCCATCTTGGCTCAACAAGAACACTCTATCGTACTAAAGAACGCTTTTGCTGGCCCAAGATACGTCACGATACCGAGCGGAACATCATTTGCTGCACTGAATGCAAGCGTTACAAGCGGGCCCCAAACAGGGCCGCTATTTTGTAGCGGTGCCTTATGCCTTATTCTATGCTATTCTTATCATCCACCACACACGGCCGCCTGATCCCGTTGATAATGTGGGCAGACGGTCGCTCTGACCACTGGCCAAGCGCGAAAAGTCTGAAAAGGAATAGAATCGGAAAAGGCATCGCTACAAAATACCGGCCCAGACCGCATGGCCGAGTTCAGCCAGCTCCGCCTTCCAGCGTCCCTTTCATACAAGTTGGCATAGATCTGCCGGGCCTCTTACCGCCGTTTTCCAGCGGCAATCGTTGAATTATTGTGTGCGTATAGGCCACCTGACCCGTTATTGTGACACGGCAGCACTGCCATCACCAACAGAAACAGAACTTTTTCTTTTTGTGCTATATTCCATCATTCTGCGACATGGACCTCTTCGAATTGTAATCAGCGATTGCGGGAGACAATTTACCGCAGATCTTCTGAAAGCGTCTCTTCATTTGTGTTTATCTAGCTTCCGTCATTCGACGCTATGTCATATACAAACTAATGGCTTGGTCGAACGTACAAACAGAAAGCTTCCCAACATGTTATCCATGTATGTCAATTCCACATAAAAGAACTAGGACAGTATCCCGCCTTTTGATATCTATGCGTTCAACACAGCAAGACACGAGACTACCAGCTACACACCGTTCTTCCTTCTTTATGCTGGCCCACCTTGCTGCACATTAGACACCATGTTCCCTTACTTCGCTGATGACAACGACTCGATTACAAAGATCCCCTGTCGAGCAAAACAAGCACGACGCCTTGCTCAGCTGCGCACTCTCCCTTCGCAGGACTGGTCAAAGGTCCACAACTAAGGCCACCGCTTACATTTTGATCCTGGGGAATTTGTGTGGCTCTGGTCGCCTTTACGGAAGCGCGACTTGTGCAAGAAGTTCTTAACCCACTATATGGGGATGCACATTATGCTCGGACGTCTGAGCAAGGTAAACAACCACATTTCACACCTCTTCAGCGTTAGAGAACACTCGCACAAAATCGAAATCACCGCTGTTGCCCACGCGAAACCTTACGATCCACGAGCGACTCAACTGCCTGGCGGGTTTTGTCTTCCAAACGGCAAATGACATGACCTCGCGTAACAAGGGGCATAAAGAGCGCGAATCGCCATGGAGACGCAGGTTTGTTGAAGTCAACGAAATTCCGACACTGACATACCCGGTCACCCAAGTTGGTCCACCGATTCTTTCTAAACTTTATTCTCCCAGCACAGCCGCCCGGTGCTGTGCCAAATGTGTCTGTACCAACTGGTCCCAATGTTTGGTCTCATCAACAAAAATTGTCTGCTGTTCACTATTTACATAAAAAAGTCACAGTGTCGGCCGAAAGCCGAAGCTGGTTTCGATAGCAAATTATTAGTTAGTTTTACTAGCTGTATAAACTGCCGTGAACATTCGCTTACTAACTAAACTGACACGCGCAGTGTCGTGCGCGCCCAGGCAAATATGAACACATATCCCTTGATGAACAGAACACTCGCTGTTAGGACCAGAGGTGACGAAAACAGCAGCAGCGAACGAATTTCCATCGTGCTGCCTCCCGATTCACAGCGCATGCAAGGTCATCAGAGCCGGCTATTCTTAGAATGCGCCATAGAGTACCTCCAAAGTAAGACCCGCTCAGTCGCGCTAAGATGAGCAGCCACGGCAGGAGTACCTCCGCTCTGCACCCCCCAACCCTTCCTTCTTTCCTAGCATGCACACACATTACCGCTCGCGGCCGCGATCAAAAAGTTGGCGAACTTCTTCCCCGCCTTTCATTCTTGAAGGCGCAAAAATACACCGCGGAGACAAACTACCATCCTTTTCGGCAAACTCTCGCATGGTTTCCCTCGCACCAACAACATACGGCATACCCCCGCAGTTCTATATATGGAATATCACGACGACGCTTATGATGACGACGGCGGCGGAAATTCGCCTCAAGCCTGTTTCACATGATGCGATTTTCGTCGGACCGGAAGTGCGATTTCCGTCGTTTGCGATGAAAATCGCAGTCGCAGTGCCGACCCCCCGATTTTCGGCTGCGACCAACCGGTTGGTCGCACCGTCGCACCGATCGCTGCGATTTTCCGTCGAAATTGCACGGAGAGCTGTCAACGGAGCTATTTCGCCGGTTTGTATGGGTTTGTTTTGGAAAATGGCGCCTCACATGACAAGTGCAATGCGCGGAGACGTGGATCGTCGAATTCGGTACGTACGCGAAGGGAGAATAGAAAACTTGTACTGCAGATTGCATTCGCCGATTGCTATGCGTTTGTTGGCACGCTACACAGCAAATGAAGTGCATTTTCACGTTTGCTTCGTACGCCTTTGCGAGTTGTGAGTGCTAGGATGTGTTCGATCCCCAGCAGACGACGAGGTCGTCACAACTTTCTTTTGTTGAGTAGCATGCAAAAATCGCGCTTACGGAGCAGCTTGAATTATCTCAACCTCGGCAAGGGCAAATGACAAGACAGCAAAGTACCCGAAGTTTCAACGTTGCGCTGAACGCGGTACCGTTCAGTTGCATTTTCTTGTCGGTTTTCAAGGATGAATTTCCTGATGCATCTTGAAAGCTTATCTTGCCTCTTATTAAATTTGACACAGCAAAAGTGTAGGCTATCGTAATGAATTTGCTACGATAGCATTAAATCCGTGGCTTGAATAAAATATTACATGCACGTTAAGTTGCACCTCTTCTCTGGAGATTTTTTTTTTCTTGCACAGAAACCAATAAACATTGACTATGTTGCGGACTTTGTATCCTTACTGCATCTGTATGAACACTTGCTCTGCAAGGTAATTAACTGTACAGCTAGTAGATTAAATAAATTGCTTGCTATAGTGGCACAGTGACAACGTACCCTCCTGCACAATTATGTAGAACTCATGCAACAATGCGAAAAGCAGGCAAACGGCCTGTTCTTGTGGGGATAAAACAGTATAAAAGGACACGCTGAAGAAAATTAAATCAAAACTGTGCAGTGAAGTCAGCCAGTACAAGCAGTTCTTGCACGTTTACAGCTGATCAAGTGTGCAGAAACATTCATGCCTTACATGTTTCTAGCAAGTTTCTAATAAGCTTGCGATCACATATATTAGTGTGTAATCCCATATAACGATATCCGCTGCGATTACTATCCTTATAAGTAATGAATTACCATGCTACTTGCAAGAACATATATCATCAGAGGATTTTAGAACAAATTTCTGCATTTCAACTATACACAATATGTGGTTTATTCAATAAAAGACCACAAACACGGCTTTTTTGCAATAACAAATTTATTCCAAACTTTACTTACATACAGGCAAGAAAAAAATTATAAACAGAAATATTGTTCTTCAATTTGTTCACCTGCCACTGTGGCTATAGCATTCTGCTGCTAACACAAGGCGAGGGGTTGATTTGCCAGCCATGGAAGTCGCATTTCGATGGGAGTCATAGGTGAGAAAAAAAGCTCTTGCACTTAGATTTAGTTCATCACCTTTTATTGAACCCTTACACTTCGAAATACTATTGCATAGGGGGACATGCTTATGCAAAATCTAACACCAATAGAAAGCAAAGGGCAGATTTGTAAAACAACCATCTTTCATGATAATTTGAGTGTGTAAATATTCATTGCATCAATATGTATTGTTCAACAGCACTGCACAAATAAGCATGATCAGGTATAGCAAGTACTCTGTCAGGAAGCTGGTTCTACAGATGTATAAATGTCAAGGCATGAATGCTCATACTACATTGCACACATAGCACAAACAAAACCTTTTTCAAGAGTTGTCCCTTCTGGCAGATATGAGTGGGCCATAAGCAGCAGAAACTTCATTGCTGGACATTATGTAATACTGCTTATGAAGAGAGTGAAGAGGCTTTTAACAGCAGTACTGCCTCATGCTGCGCTAATAGGAGGAACGATGAGCAAAAACATTTCTGGTAGAGCACTTAAACAGTAACTTTCTGAAAGACTGAAAATTCCAGGTGAGAGTTGGAGGTACATTTGGCCCACACACACCAACAACACGGGCATACTACATGAAACACTACAGCCTATAGTGTATTACAGTCTATGGAAAAGCTATCTTATACAGAAAGCAAGAATGATACAACAAGCCCTCGACAACACTGCAGACTTTCTTGGCCAGTCTGGCCTCTCGCTTTCTGATAAGTCAGCTCATATCAACGTCGGAAAAAAAAGAAAGACTACAATCAAGAACTACCCCAGATTGCATATTGTGATCCACATAGCTGGACAAATATGCCCGCAAGTCAACATCCACAAATCCTCAGCTAGTGTAAGCCCGTGACGGCAGAGCCAGCACGTGGGTGAAACAATTATGCAGTGCCTGGACGCAACTTCCACATCTGGTGAAAAGAATAATCTCGAAATAATGGGGGTAGACGAGTGGATACTATAGAAAATCGCAGATGCTGTGCTTGTGTCCAAGGTATCGTACGGTATGAATTACCAGCAGCACACAAAAAGACAACTCATCGAATACAGGCATCGGGTAGTAATAACAGGTCTTTCCAGCTGTACCATGCTTGAAGACCTCTATGAGAAAGTAACGAACAAGCACCTAGACGGAGTAGAGTTGCAGCCTGCAGCACAGATTCTTTGTTTCAAGAGCTCAGCACCTCGTCCCAAGATACTATGCCAACTAGCATATGAGATGCAAAGATGACTACCTCTCCCTTCAGAAACACAACGTCGGGAGTACCTGAACTTGAAACACAACAGGCCCATACCGTGGAATATGGGGGCAAACAATTAGGCCTGAAGACTATATGCAACTGCAAAACACATAGAGGAGGTTGTTAATCATGAAGATACAAGCAAACATAAGGCACATATAGTACACTGATCTGGCAATAGCAGTGTAACAGTAGTACGACACTACATAAACTAAACCCCATATAAGTGAGTACCATTCCAGGTCATCTTATACCTAGAAAAGCTGAACTGAAAGCAATCAAAGCAGCACTTGTAGTGCAGATTACACCCTGCACAACACCCTGCATGGATTCACCAGAAACTGTCTGTGCCTGCACATCACACAAGATTGTCAGGAAAATCAGGTGATTGACACGCGACTTGCAAGCACATGGCCAGAAATTAAATTACAGGATACGTAGCCATGCAGATATTCCAGGACACAAGCAGGCTTATAAGCCCGACATAATAACTGAAAACTAGATGAGTTTGTGTGTATTCATTATTAACTAAAGTGCAACAGATAGACAACAGACAAGAACGAAGCGCTCTGCGTGTTCATTTCGTTCCTGTCCATCACATTTCTGTTGCAATATAGTTAATGAATTCACGAGGCTAGTCTTTATCAGGTTTTATTGCTGTACTACTTCGTGGTAGCCTTTATAGATCACTGCATTTTCACAATAAACCTTTTAATCAGAAGTTAGCATACCCTATTCTTACTGCTTCACACTGTACACTCTTGCTACACTGGCCAAATAAAAAAATTTGTAAGGTATCATGAGGGCCATTAAAGTGACTTGTTGCAGTCTAAAAAAAACGAATAGCCTGGCTGCAAATGGCACCAGAGAACCCATAGGACAAACAAGAAAACCGATATGATTTAACAACCAAAAGTTTAATGTACACACCGAGTAAATGCTCGCTGACAAGCAATAGACTGAAAATACACAAAAAGGAGAAGCGAAAATTCATGTGCGTTTCCTGACAGGAAATGCATCCATTTCTAACAGAGGCTGTGCTGACAAGATTAACCCAGCATTTTTAGATCTACAGCTTCCGTAACTTCTCTAGGCAGCCGATCTGCACAGAATGCTAGCTTGTTCCTCTACAATGCACGCTCAGATGTGGAGAGTGCATTGTAGAGGAAGAAGCTAGCATTCTGTGGAGATCTGCTGCCTAGAGAAATTATGGATGCTGTAGATGCAAATACACTGGAAGAATCTTGTGTCAGCATGGCCACTGTTACACTTTCAGAGATGGATGCGTTTCCTGTTGGGATCTGTATTGACACACATCAGATCTTGCTTCTGCTTTTTGTGTAAATTCGATTTATTGCTTGTCAAACAGCATTTACTCGGCATGTTCAATAAACTTTCATTTGTTAATACACCTCATGATTGTCTCGGTCTCTAGCGGAAAGGTGTTCATTCTTTTTACAGTGAAGCTGTATATGCCTATGTGAAACACTCATGGTCCGATCCCAAAAACCCTAGTGTAGGGGTATGAGCCATTGTTTAAGGGGGTGTGAGCCATTGCATTCGTCATGCATGATGGACGGAGACATTTCTTGTTGGGTAGACATAGAAATGCTTATGCATTTCAAACATACATTTATCTGCGTATTATTGCAGGGAAGGGACACAAAGGGGGATGGGGTTAAGACAAGATCATGATGTCATTATTATCTCGCAGCAAAGGTGTGGTGGGCCATTGGCTAGACCGATAGCGACGTCGTTTCTCTCTAGCAGCAGAGTGCGCGAGCAGCAGTCTCTCTCCGACTTCACAATAGGTTCTAAAATGTGTCCCTGTATTTAATTAAATGAAATGTGCAGCCCTGGTGTGTCACTTCGTAACTACAGTGCATAACTAAGTCATAAACATTATGATTAACGCATTACAAAACACAAGTGCATAACAGTATTCAGAAAGACTTTGATGGACCCGCTGGATTAACACAATGAACCACTCATACCACTTTCCATGATGGTGATCTTGCAAAGTGCAATGTGTGGCATTCCAAATAAACAATGTGATAAACCCAAGCCAAACATATGCATAACCTCATTAAGAAACACAGACATAACCAATA
The DNA here is from genome assembly GCF_038994185.2 of Dermacentor albipictus. NCBI lineage: Eukaryota > Metazoa > Arthropoda > Arachnida > Ixodida > Ixodidae > Dermacentor > Dermacentor albipictus. Next base: position 49,702,861 of record NC_091822.1, read on the forward strand.
ATATAGAAAGACTTGAATAAACCATTGGAATTAACCCAGTGATAAACACCGGGGCTGCACATTTCAGCTTCGCTGGTTTACCATCTGTACAGGGTGCATGGGCCGTAACTTTATCTGTTATTGTTTGTTAAGTATTGTATAATGTTGTGCCAGTAAACCACGTTGGGCTAGTTGGTGCAATGTATTGGTACTGCTTCTTTTGCTGGTTTTTTTTCTTAATGTTGTGCCCTTCGTTTTGTAACAACTTTTTCATTCCCCCTTGCATAATACTTCACCCTTGCAGCCTGCAAGGTATATAAATAAGTACATAAGCACGTCATTCATTCATCTGCATACACCTCGCACCATTCCTTGCTCAACAAACGTCACTGCATTGATGTCTCGCAGCGTGCATCTACATTAACTGCCATTTGCGTTTCGGTATAGTTTGTGAACAGTGTAATGCATAAAGATTACATGACATTAAGGTTGTGACCTATGCGGAGCATAAGCAAACCTTGCAAAAGATGACATGTTGGATTGTTGAAAATAAGACAAATTGTATATATCGCAGTTACTTTAACAGCATTTAATTGACCACTTGACAGAAACTTCACTTCGTATAGATTCCAACACGTACACTGAATCTGCAGTTTTCTTTTTTGCTTATTAATGCAGTCGTTACTGCATGGCCACATGGTAGATTTGAAAACAAAGTGAAATAAATTAGTTTGTTGCAATATAACAATATGTGTAGATCACTGCGATTGTAACACGAGAACTTAATACAAACATGCACACTATAGGATGCAGACAAATGCTCAGGACAATCTCCAGAATGTTTGCATCCTGATACTTATGAAAGTGAACGGTTTCATTCCATGGCTGTCAATGAGAGGGAGAGAGAAAACTTTATTGTGTTCGTGGAACAAAAACGCATTGATAAGCTTAGACATATGGTCATTGCTTAACACTTTCGAAATGAATAATTATAGCTTGCTATCGACATTGGAGCAGCCTTTCAACAGCAAGAAAAGGAATCAGTTTTTCCAGCTCTGAACATTGAATTGCAGGAAATGCAAGCAGGCATAAAATTCTGCCAATATAATCTGTTTAGAAACACGAAATTGGAATAAATATTGAAGCTTGGATTTGTACTTTCTCTGGCTGAGCAATCTAGTTTGAAATGACTCCCATAAGCATGTCATAACAATGTTGACCTAATACAGGTCAAATGCATGACTAGCTTAAGAAATCTGGATGATTGCTATAAATTACAGTGAAGAAACTATAATATCTAATAACATTAATAATATAATAATAATATTTTTTTCCACAAAACAGGCTAACCGTGAGAGGCGTGCGAGGCTGAGCAGAAAGCTGAAAAATTCTACGGCAAGTGCGCCTGCCGTGGGCCTACGATCCTGCATTATGAATAGCGCGTATTGATATGGTTTTCTTGTTAGAAGTTCCGTGTATACTACCAGCGCGAGACACGGGACAACAAAGTGGACGAGAAGCGTGTCTTTTAGAATGCTATATTACAACGTACAGGTACAAAAGCGAAGGTAACTGCTCGAAACATTTGATGCGTCGGCTTTTGCGCCTTTAGAAATATTTAGAGAGGGCTCCCATATATACATTCGCAGCGCAAGCACGGCGATGGACGAACCAGGCTAGCGTTAAGGTTGAATTCCACAACACAGTTTTCATTCCACGTCGTAATCACACTGATCGTTTGAGGCTTCGTTCAGGGGCACACGCGGGCGTTCGGGTTGGTGCTTCTTGTTGCGTTTGGCGTAAGAACGTGGCTAGGAGCAGGCACCACATATGCGCAATGACGGGCAATATACACGCATCGTTTCTCCAGAAGCTGACGCCGAGCACGGGTAGCGCGAGGATCTTGCTGGGCTGACACAACTTCGTGGCAGCCGAATTCCGAATACTGCATATACGGTGAGGGTAGCTATATGAACTTGTCGATAGGTCATCTTGTAGATTGTTGTAGCGCAAGCAGAACGAAACGGTCATAGAATGTAGATAAGACAACACACAACGCTGAACCATAGAATAAAGAATCGCTGGCCGAACCGCGAACAGCTGTTTACGTGCGCGATGTTGCACTGAACTAACAAAACCGCCGTCGCGCACCACAAGACAAATCTTAGCTAACGTTCTTAAATTAGTAAACGTACATATTATTTGCTTCTAATCAAGAGAAGTCAATAATATTATAGTATAAACGTTTTATTCACTAAAACAAAAGAATTATGCACCGTGTGTCACGAAACCTGGCAGTAAGCAACCCTGGGCGTCGCACCAGTCACATTGGTGAAATCGCAATCATGTGAAATGAGCCCTCTAAAAATCGCATTGCTACGCGTGCGACAGCACCGATTTTCGTCGTTGCAGTCGCAGCATGTGAAACAGGCATCAAACGTGCGTATAATTGCCGTCGCAGTAAAATGTGCTTTTTGTCTAACATATATCACTTTACAAGAAAAAAAAACAAGTTTGTGTACTGAAACGTGCATGGCGTGGCACACACCTGATTTCAGTCAGCAATGATTGCCTTTACACGACCTCCTATGGAACTGTCCCTGCTATCTGCTCTCGCCCGAAGTAAAGAAACAGCAAAACGTCGCTTACGCTTGGGCGTTGGATTCACCAATGCATACTCATTTCTGATTTATTTGATCGATAACATCGAATGCAATGCATGTGCTGATTAAGAAATTATAGTGCTAGTGTGCTAGTGCTCGCGCTTTGAAGATGGAAGGCTTGATCTCCACGCAGTTTTTAACCAACTAAACGGGAAAGCTTTCTTGGTAAACAAGATCGTGTGACTATGGTATCGCACATCCCAGCTGTAGAATGCCACAAAAGCGGTGCTGCAAAATCTCAAGGCTATTGGACTCAGCGGCCGTCTTTGATAGAACTTTTCGCAAGTTTTTCAAAACTTTCACAACATCCACACATTAGTTTCTCTCCACTTAATCTTCCCCTCTCCTGTCCACTGCGCCGGTGCAGGGTAGCCGACGTGGTGTAGTCCTGATTAAGATCCGCGAGCTTCATTAATCCTTAACGTCCCCTCTCTCTCTGTCTCAATGGGGAGTCCTAATTTTTGTGTGTGTACGCTTTACGTGCAATAAGCTATACCCAATATAATGACAATGAACATGACATATATTCTAAGCAGAAGAACAGTAGAACGAAGAACATTTTATTGCCGCGAAAATACACCCAGCTGCCGGATGTACGAAATATTCTGGATCATAAACATGTTGCCTAAACGCGAACTGGCAGAAAATATTCCACCAAAATTTTACGCTTCAAATACGAGTGGATGCCTCACAAATAGCTTGCAAAATTCTTTTTTTTCAGACAGAAACTGAGCAAAAAATGAAACTTGAGTTGCCCTTTAGCAGTAAATGCCAGAGAAATCCGTTGGCATTGCATCGTACCTCTTGGAACTCCTGGATTCATAATTTAAAGCACGTTCACCATATTACAAATTCTTGCCCAGCTGCTTTGCAATTGACGCCTCAACTGGCGGTGGCGTGGAATGCACCACCAGAGCAGGTGGTCCGGGAAGGATGCGGCTCTCGCACGTTGGCCGACCACACTTTGTGACGCTGTGTGCCATCGCACTAAGGGGGAGGTTTACTCTGGGAGTAGACGGAACGACTAAGCTTTTTTTTTTGCTATAAACACTAAATGGGTCCGTGGGAGTCGCTCTAGATTGCCTGCCCCCAGGCATATTTTATAACGCCCCCCTTTTTATGCTCTTCGTCCAAAGAAACTTTGTTTACATTATGGGCCCAATACTTTCGGAGAAATGACTAGTGGAACTTCCGGGAGGAAGAACTCCACTTTGCATGTATTTTCTTTGCGTGCGAAATGACGGGGCATGTGAATTTTTATTAACCATAATAAAGACGTGCACAATAAGTACAGTAATAGCCGAGTTTGTTAAGAGCGGAACGCGCCAGACGCGGAATGAGATTGGAATTCGCGTGTGTGAAGCTCGACATACGTCAATGCAAGCAATACAGATTTTTACAACCACATTGTTTGGACGTGAACGGTGCGCTTCGCAGCAGGTGCATCTGCGTCATCAACACTTGACGAACGTTCGGACCCAGTCCTGCTCCATACCAAGGGGGGGGGGGGTGTAGGGGGGCAAGAAAGCTTGCGCCTGCAAAAGACGTCAATACTATAAATGCGATGCGCTCAGACGCTGTTGCAACGGACATAAATTGATGAGACGCCGAGCATCTGCAGATGCTAGGCTGCAACTGCATTCTTTACATTCTGTATTTTCCTAGGGTTTTTCTTACGTGGCTCACTTCGATATATTCGATCTCTGTAATTAGAGCGAAGTAGAAAATTTCGCGATGAATTTGCTACCTGCCCCACCTCGTAGGCGCCATCCATACAAATACCTTCATTGAGCTTGCGTCTTCGGTAGTCGTTCTGATCTCTCTGATACAAAACGCTCTCTTTCTGTCTGTTAACGTTATACCTACCAATCTTCGTTTTATCGCTCTTTGCGCAGTCCTTAACTTGTTCTCGAGCTTCTTTGTCAGTCTGAAAGTCTCTGCCGCATATGTCACGACTGATAAAATGCACTGATTGTACACCTTCCTTTTCAATGATAATGGTAAGCTTCCAGTCAGGAGATGGCAATGTCTGCCGTAGGCGATCCGTAGGCTTGAACTACCTTTAATCTATTCCTCTTATTAGGTTTGATTACGACTACAGCTACCCTCTCACTAATGCTGTAGAATTTGTCATTGTTGCCCGCGTTGTCCTTATAGATTAGGACTCCTATCCCGTATTGCTTCTTATCTAGGAGACCTCTATAGCAGAGGACATGTCCATTGTTCAACAATGTATCAGCCTCACCAGTGCGACATTTATGCTTTATTTATGCTACATTTATGTGCTATATTTATGAAAGAGGCAGAGATTCCTTCCATCACAAATTCCAATATAAGATGGCTACTTGAAGTTCACTAATAGGGTTTTTATTATTACCTTCTTTTAATCTCACTAAGGACGATGATATCACAAACAATGTCTCATAATTCATCAAAGAGTCCTGCTAAGCTACCCTTACTCGAGAAGGTTCGGGTGTTAAACGTTGCAAGGGTCAGTTTCCATTGGTGGCCTGCCCGGATCCAGAGATTCTTAGCACCCTCTTCTGCGTTACAGGCGTCACCGCCGCTTTGGTCAAGTGCTCTGCAGCTGCTGGGGATTGAGGGCCACTGCGTATTTGAGTGAGCCATTAGGGAGGGGGTGACTGACGATTGCACAAGGGAGGCGAATTCCTGATCTGGTGAGGGAGTGTCTTGTGGAAGCTTTGTGGGCCTTCCTAATTTGGTCGTACCTGGATTGGTACAGCCCCACTTGCTCTGGACACCTTTTGTCGGTGACAGGCGTCACTCGAAGCGTGCAGAAGGTGTGCACTACAGCCACTGCTGGGAGTGATGCTATAGATCTTTTAGCACACGGTGCTCCTAGAAAGGGCTAATTTTTGGACCTTCCGTCGTCAAAAAAGTGATGCAACTTGCGCTAAGAAAAATAAAAATCTGCGACCGAAGTGCATGATAGACTTAGTTTAATTATGGAGAACAATGTTACACATTATTCAGGATATGTCCACTTAACATGTTCACTATCCTGATAAAAGTCACCACCAAGCTATAAAGCCAATAACACACAGACTATACGAAGAGCTTCTTGTAGAGGATTCAGAAGCCCAACTTGCTCCTTCGAGGAATTCGATGAACACATAGAGCACCTGCTCTTATACTGAAACAAATACACAGCCTCACGCCAAAGTTATCAAGAATATTATCAAGGCTAACAGAAGCATCCCAGATACGAGCCGTACGCGCATTTGGAGAGTATAGTAATGAAAACAGCCTTGTGGATAGCAACATGAGAGTCATAACAGTTTGCAAGATACCGGACCTTCCTAAAAGCCTTATTTTCAGTAAGTTTGATGTGTGCCTCGACATTTGCGACACTTGGGATAGCATTCATCCTTGCGATGTGATCCAGTACGTTTATTGTTGATCGGACTTTCTTGTAATACGGTTCACGACGTATTGGGACGTGTGTTATGTCCGCGGTAATAAAAGGCGCTTGTGGCAACGTACGACGTTTATTTCAGAGGGGCTTCCGCGCAGCGCGGTCCGAAGTTGTCTCCGATTGCTCTCTGTGTCGCGTCTGCTCTCTCTCTGTCATGGGAGCCGTCGACGGGGAGAGAGTCAGGAAGCGGGAAGAGAGTGCATCGGCGGCGGCTGGTGCGAGAGGAAAGAAGGGGATCTTGTAAGCATAGCGGTCTCGTAGCCATAGCGGTATGTTTCTTTTGTTGTTCACACGCACGGTATTGCACTTGCGTGCTAGTTTGTTAACTGAGATAGTGGACTAACAGCTTTCGTGTCTTGCATTGTACTCTCGGGAGCACGTCTTTGAGCGTTCCCGCATTGCTATCGCTTTTTTTGTCCAAAGAGTGTTCATCATTTTTATGTATGTTGGAGCAGATGAGAAGCCGGGACTTCTACGAGGCGTCGAAATTTTCTTATGCAAGACAAAGAAATCGGCGCTGATGTAAAGTAAACACGTGTGATCACGCGCACAGGCTCATTGTTCTCATTGTTTAGGAGGTACTGTCTCCATAGCTTCTGTTTCCTTGTAAAAGAGACGTGGACGCACTTTGTATTATTTACGTTCATCTTCCACACAGATCACCAATCCGGAACATCTTTCAAGTCAGTTTGCAGTTGGGTAACGTCACTCCCACACGTTGTTTGTCTCTACACAACGCAATAATCTGCAAACTGTTAAAGATGTGATGAAATACCCGCTGAAATATAATTGTTATAAACTACAAACAAAAGTGGCTCTGATGCAGAGCCCGATAGGACTCCCGACGTCACATCAACGTATCCAGAGCTTTTGCCATTAAAAATGACAGATTCTCGATGTCGATACAAATGATTTTCTATCCACAGCAGGGTTTATGTTTAGTAGTTTACGTTTCTTGCAAAGGAAATTGTTACCGTGTCAAATGGCTTACGCAAATCTAAGAAAATACAGTCTGTTTGTCCCCCTGAATCAACTTTATATGCCAGATCATGACAAAATTCAACAAGTTGTGTGGTACATGAGGACGCCTTTCGAAACCCGTGTTGATAATTTGTTAACATGTTATTTCAATGAAGTGTTTCGTTATTGCGCAGTAGAAAATTTGTTCCATTACCTTGCACACTACTGAAGTTAGAAAAATGTATAGATCCTAGTGAGCTTCTGTGGCTCTGGGCACATTTAGGGAAGCGCTACTTGTGCCAGAAGTTGTTGGCCCATTATGTTGGGCCGCACGTTACAGTAGAGTGCCTCAGCGAGGTGAAATATCGCATAAACAGTGGACGACACTCTGAGAAAACCGAAGTCACGCATGTTGCCTGCCTGAAGCCTTACAATCCACTAGCGACTGACTGACTTGCCCGGTGGGCTTAGTCTATCAAAGGGGAAATAACACGAGCTCACATAACTGGGGGAATAAAGAGCTCGAATAACCGTGGATACGGAGAGTAGAGAAAGAAGGCTACGTTCGGCTGCCTGCATCTGCACCGATCCCGAAAGTCGCCTACCGTCCCGATTGATCTGCCTTGGATTTTATTGCGACATCGATTACAGGGACATTCAAGGCGCATTTCTGCCGTCGTGTTGCGTATGAAGTCCAAGGGCGATAACAGCGTCGCCGCACGCCGTATGCTGTCTGAACGCGTGAAATCACGCCAAGGGAGCTCACGATCGCGGCGCAATCTGGCACGCGGGAGGCAGTGAAGAGGAGAGCAAATGCGCCGTCTTCCGTCACGCGAAAGGTCGTGGAGGGATGGGAGGGAGTGGGGAGGGGAGGGCGACGTTGGGTTCCGTCAGCAACTGGGTATTTCGCGACCGAGCGCAAGGAGAACTGGCGATCGCGGCTCAATCTAGCGCGCAAGAGGGTGGAAAGTGAGGAGGCAGTGCGGGAGCAAGGTGGGAGCGACTGCTCCAAACACAACTGCGCGCTTCGCACGGCGAACTTCTGCAGGCGGCTCATACCTTTGTGCGTGCTGTTTTCTCGTCGCTATTTGCATTGAAGCGAAAGATAACACGAACGTAACTTCGCTTGCTGCCGCTGCTGCTGCCGTGCTTGCTCATAGCAGCGTTTTGACACGGCGTGCACGCGGTCATCGAGTGTGGTGTGCATGCTGACACCATGCTTGTTAACTCAGTAAGCGAATGTTTGTGAATTTACACGGGCTAATAAAACTGCTGTCATTACTTCGTTGGGTGTCTCCTGATTTCTTATTGCAATCGATACTTCGCGTTTAAGGCGAAATTGAAAAATTTTTAAAGGGGGCATGACACGGTCAGCCGACAACAGGCGGCTGACCGTGTCAAATTGTGAAAAATTGTACTAGAGAGTCTACACGCGTCAAAACTGAGCAGTAAAAGAACATTCCTCTCCGAAATATCTTCTAGAACTCGCCGGCTCCAAGCCCCGCCCATCGGCGCCAACCGCCATATTGCCACGTAATGTGGGACGTCATATGCTGTATAGAACCGAGCCATCGTCTGCTACAAAAATCAGCCACCACGCCACGTGAGGTCGGAGCAATGCTACCCTTTCTTGCCGTATTTTCTCCAACTATTGGGTGCCATGTCTTGGACACCGCCAACGTGGCGTGAAGATGCAAGGGCCGAATGTTTGAGCAGCAGTATCAGCGATGGTGTCATATACACACGGAAGTTTTACTTTGGCCCCATCGCTACCAGCTCAAGTGGCGAAACGTGGAATTTGAGATTCGCGCGCGCATGTCATAAAGACTATGATTTGTCTACAGCGTAGTAAACGTGGTGAACATACATGACGACATTGGTGTTGCGCCTGATGCTGCTGATGCCTCTATGCACTGTCGAGTACTATAGCTTTATCGCTTTATTTCATCGTATTTCATGCCTGCTGCGCTGCTTATCCAGCTGTTCACGGGAGACGAAGTCTAGTGCTATTTCTTCAATGCTTCTAGTACTACAATATTAGTTTTTATGCGCGTCGATTGTTCGCTGACTTGCATTCCATGCATACATGTTTCTCGGATTCGTACTCAATCACACTAAAATTTTCTTAAGCTGCCGCGCGTTTGCACTTCTCCCCCTCTAGTTGCGTGCGGCGTATGTAAACAAAAGCTGGCGCATATGTCTACGTGGCACGAGGATTTTTCACATTGCATACGCTTTCGCTGTACGTTTACTTGAACTTGTTGTATTGCACGCAATATCTTAAAGAAATAGTAAGGCTGACGCTTGGCCGCGGCACTGCCTGCCAGATTGGTCGGTGCGTGAACACGGTCTGCATTGCGTATGGCTACAGCCTCAGTTGTTTTCACTGGCATCCAAAACTCGGCGAGCAGGCGAAAACCGTCGTTGTAGCTGTCTGGTGTGTAGTGCTCAGAGAACAAAACAAAAGCGCCAGATGAGCGCCAGTCCTTGCTGCCCCCATACCTATCCCAAGCTTTACGCTTGGCGACATTCTTGGTGAATACGAATAACGATACGGAGCACTCCTTGCTCCGTTCGCTCTGGCACCGCACAGCGCTGCCAGAGCGGACACTTAGGGCGCCATCGTGGTATTTTTTCAGCCGTTGCATGAAGAACAATAATTCCACTCGCTAGTTCAACACAGCAGAAGTTTCGAGCATGCGTGCACAGCTGAATCGCGGATTCTTCGCGGGAATATACATGCTCGCTAGCCAAGCATGCAACTTTTGACATCACGACTCGCGAGCGTGCCAGTGTTGCTCGATTGTTATGCAGTTCGAGTGACATATAAAAACTGAAATTACAAGTTACGTGCTGGCTTAAATGCCCTAAAGCTTTGCTAACGTAGTCTTGAACGTGCAAGGATTACCTCGCAATATACAGATTGTGATCTAAGACAGGGTGTCATACCCTTTTAAGTAAACGCTTCGCGTGGAACAATCAGATGAAATGAAAATTTAACTCGCCCAAGAAAGGCCAACTTGTTCCGGTAACAACCACAGCGCCGACATTAGGATCCTAATCATACATTGTGTGAGGCGCGGATGCCACTCACCGGAAATATATAGAAAGGTATGGCGAATGATGACTAGAAAATGTTATCAGACCGAATACTATAATGTGATGACAGAGAGGTCAACTGCTGATGAAAATTTCGGCTACACACAAATGACGGAATAATGCATAGGAAACTCACACGTGTTGGGTGTGTTGAATCAGACGGAGGAGGCTTGTTCAATGACGACTCGCAAGGAACAAAACTGTCAGATAAAGAAACGCCACAGCAATGTAGATGTGCCTTATAAAGCAAGCGTACGTAAAAGTAAGGACGACGACTTACAAACGCCTCGTAGAAGCTGGAATGTTCGGGGAGACGGCGACCCACCACAAATGTTCTGCACAAGTCTCTTCAGGAATGAAAATGTGCCTAGTGAAGGTTTGACGCTTATGTTCGTCAGAGGAGTCTTTGAAGAAGGTACACTTCTGCGTTGTCAGAAATAAAAAGCGGCACAATCGTTCTAACTGCAACTGTCAACTGGAATGCCTTAGCTGTAAATCCATATTGCGACACAGGAAAATATGCGTCTATAAACCGTGTACTGCAGCAGGAACTCTGTTTCGCGCTTCCCTATAACACTCGACGTCATCGGGCACGGCTTCCACGATGCCTGCAGGTGGCCTCCTAAATGCATGACATACCTGCGTGTGCGAGCGCTGAAATATGCGTCACGTGGCAACCGAGGTCCGCTCTTGCGCTTCTTTCTGGACACGCCGCGCCACGTTGTAGCACTGGCAAGAAATCAGCGCGACGCCTCCGAGACAGGAAGTGTAGCTCACCGGTGCCTGTGAACACTGAGAATTAGTCTCTCGCTTGCTGCACGCTCAGTGGCACATCGGCCCACGTTGGCAAGTGGCTCATTGAAGAGCAGCACATGACCAGTGCAATCATGGAAAGCGTTGGTCCGAAAGGCATTCATTAAATGTGGCCCAAACCATCGGAATTTGTTCTTCAGCCTGCACATGCGTCGGGTTGCTGTTCTGGAGGAACCCTTATGACATTGGTTCTATTATTCTTTAGGGTATTGTTTTCGTAATTGCAGAGCGGCACATTCCTTTTGGCTCACACCTATGTACCTAAGCTCTCGTCAAATACGTTCCTTGAAGATCAGTACACGCCTACTCTCACACACATAGCCAGTGACCCAATTTGGCATCAAAGAGGTTCACTGAAGACCAACACAGACCGAGTGGCACAATGCTCCACGTCGGCGTGAAAGGGAGAGAAGCACAAGCTTTAATAATATGCTGAAGATAATATGCTGAAGCATGGCTGTTCGGCAACCAAATGGGTTCTTTGAAGAGCGGCACGTATGAACACAATTGGCACAAATTAAATGGCCAAACGCCGCAGGGGTGCCAGCGTGAGCAGACGCTTGGTGTTTTTCGACACCAGGTACCCGAGCACACGAGGATTGGACCCTCCCGCATCCAACTATGCGGTGCTTAGCAGTGTCCGTACAAAGGGAGATATTTGGGGTGGAGCCAATTACGGGTGTTCGCACCTTTATGGCCCCCGGCGGAGGCAACACACCCCTTTGGCGTCGGCTTCACGTAGACGGCATCCCCGGACTGACCCACTCGGGGGAAATCGGTAGTCTCTTTTGCCTGTCCCCATCTCCAATCTTCGTTTTCCTCACTTTCAATCTTTCCTGTCTTCTAGTCACGTCATTTTACTTCTACTTTTCTGGGCAGAAAGGGTTAACCATGTGTATCTATTTAGACCTGCGTACATATATTAGGTTATCACGGCATTGCCTAGCAGGCGTGCACAGGTATTTTACTAACCTCGTAGCGTCCCCTTGTTCGGATGGGTGCTGGGTGGCTGCCATCGCCACAGAATATTCCAAGAATGTCATGGCATAGGCATTCCCCCTTTCCAGATCGGCCTAACAAAAGAAGGCGCACCGAAGCAGTCTTTTTATTTCACGTTTCGAAGCAACTCAGAACATTCCCACGTTACCATGTGATGCACAATGAAGGAACCACGCCAATAAGAAAACTATCTCCATTCTTAGCGGCAAAATACCTTGTAGAAAAAATTGGAAAACAATACAAGGCCTCACAAATGTCAAGTGGTGACCCCCTCCTCGAACTCAAAACCAAAGACCAAGTGGAAGAGCTGGTTGATCTCACCAGTATCGGCGATGTCAAAGTCCCCATCTCAGCACACTGTTTTTAAAGACAAGCAGGGACGTGATATCAGACCATTTCTTGAACCTGAGTGATGAAGAAATACTTGAAGGTTTCCAAGAATAAATGTAATCAAGGTTCAAAGAGTAACTCTCCGAAGGAATGAACAAATACCATCCAAATCTGTCATATTTACCCTTGGTACCAGTATTGTGCCAAGTTCACTTGATGCAGGCTATGTGAAAATCAATGGGAGACCGTATATACCAAAAACGAGGTGGTGTTTCAAGTGCCAGAGGTTCGGACTTGCCTTACAGTCGGGCAGAGGCAAATCAACATGTGCAAAGTGTAGGGCGAATGATCATCAGTCAGACAACTGCAATGCTCCTCCCCCCTGCATAAACTCCAAAGGAGATCATCCAGCGTATTCACAATGTTGCCCTTGTTGGAAGAAAAAAAAGGGATACCCGAAACATTCCAGCACTCCTACCCGAAACATTCAATTAAATACCTTTTTTAGAGGCTGTAGCCATCACTGTTCCATCGTATAAAACTGTAACCATCTGTTCACTTCACATTCCATCTGACAACCACGTTACGATAAGAAAACTAAAAAAACTTAATAGAACAGCGGCTTAAGCCTTCTGTTTTAGTGGGAGACATTAATGCTTATTCTACTCTTTGTGGCAGCGATAAAAGTGACCAATGAGAGCAGTTATTGAAGAATCTGTTTTATCTAATACCATTTGTCGTTTAAACTCAGGTACGCCAACCTATTTCTCCGCTACTTCACAAACTTTTAGTCGCCTGAATTTAGGCTCTTGCTCAGGATGTGTTTTACTCATTTTAAATAGGAAGTATTGAACACCTCATATGGCACACCTCATATTTAAGTTTAAAACTCATCGCTGGAAAACGCATTTTGCTGACTGACCGATTTTAATGAAACATGCAAAACTCGAGTAAGTAACTTCAAGTGAACTAAGCATAAATATTATTAATGAAAAGTTTACTGCGGGTATAATTTCAGCGGCAGGAAAAACATCTAGCCTTCTGCGCACAAAAATCTATCCCTGGTGGACTCCTGAGTGCACAGATGGAAAAAAGTATCAAAAGACGGCCTGGGCCATTTTACGACTATCGATACCCGACCTATACTTATCGTGTAGGCTTTAAAAAGGGAAAAGCAAAAGCATGATTTATCCGAAGGCAGGCGGAAAAATCTTCGTGGAAGAGATCATCATCATCATCGTCGTCGTCGTCATTGTCATCAGCCTGGTTACGACCACTGTAGGGCTAAGGCCTCTCCCATACTTCTCCAGCTACCCCGGTAATGTACTAATTGTGGCCCTGTCGTCCGCCCGTCCCTTCCGCCCACTCATCCGCCTACCTGACCTTCTGCTACGCTTCCCGTCCCTTGGAATCCAGTCTGTAAACCTTAATGACCATCGGTTATCTTCCCTCCTCATTTCATGTCCTGACCCTGCCGATTTCTTTTTCTTGATTTTAACTAAGATGTCATTAACCCAATGAGCTCTTTTCTTATCCCTTAACTTTACACCTATCATTCTTCTTTCCATAGCTCGTTGCGTCGCCCTCAACTTAAGTAGAACCCTTTTTATTAAGCCTCCAGGTTTCTGCCCGGTACGTGAGTACTGGTAATACACAGCTTTTTCCAAATGACTATCTTGAAATGGTATAGCATATTATACAATAAATTTATAGCCAGAATGCTACAACTATACACCGCGCATTTGAAATCATCAGTGCCAGTAGTTTTTGGTGCATAATTCTTACGACAGCTCTTGATTCGCATTTCAGACAAGTCCTGCGAAGTTTTAAAGTGCCGCTCACACGGCTTCATGAATATTTAGATAATACAATATAATATCAAAGCATCGTCTTGGGAGCTTCCTAATGCAATAATTTTTATTGAATGGATTCACTGGTAAACAATATTGAGAATTTGAAATGTGCAGTCACCACGTTGGCAAAAGGCCACCTTCATTACCAACATAGATATTATCTTCCTTTTTTTCGACTAGCATCCGCAAGCGATGTTCAGTTGTTTATTTGTTTATTTATTTGAGCCTCAGGTACGACATTTAGGTTTTTACACGAGGGCAGAGGGGCAACTATATTGTGTAAGAATTTTATTCAGTGCTTCGAAACTTGCTTTAAGGACACAGTCAACGCGTTTCTCACCTCTGTTTCCGTGCTTGTCCCCCAAGCCTCCTTGTATATTGAGCCATTCTTTAGGCATCGACCAGTTTCTTACTTAATGTTAATCTCGCCTACACTCTTTCCAGGCAATGAGGGTTTTGAGATTTCCGTCGCAGTTTTCGCATCACAACTCGGCATGACATGCCTTCCCTTGAAGCGCTTAAGAGCCGATATGGGGTGAAAGTGCATGAATTTATAAACAATGGTGAAACACGCTACCGGTGGAGAAGTACTGGCAAGTAGCCGTCTCGCATCCTCCTTGCCTTCTGCAAAATTAAAATTTTCACCCTTGATTACCAAGAATAATGAGTAAATCGTAGATGCCGATATTAGAGTCGAGATATCTAACACAGTGACACCGTTAAATTGAGCGCCAAAACCACTTTCAAGTATACAAATAGCGGTCTGTGCATTTATCAAAGTACTACCGCAGAGTTCTCGATTGCATATTACGTGGCACAAATGGCACAAAAATTGTCTCGCAGTGCTTCATCAAACACTGCCACACTTTCTTGCAATTCATGCTGCAATAAAATGTATATGCTCACAAAGACAAGCATGACAATACGAAGTTTTAAACAATTCCCAAGCATTACTATTATTTATAAGGAATTTCGGTTTTTTTACAGCGAATGATAACGTAGAATATAGGCTACAAAAGGTTTGCAGCATTGCAAAAGATAGACAACATGATGATGATCATCATCATCGTCAGCCTGTTTTATGTCCACTGCAGGACGAAGGCCTCTTCCTTCGATCTACAATAACCCCTGTCCTGCGCCAACCGATTCCAACTAGCGCCCGCGAATTTCCTAATTTCAACGCTCCACCAAGTCTTCTGTCATCCTCGATTGTGTTTTCCGTCTCTAGGTACCCAATCTGTAACTTTAATGGTCCTACGGTTATCAAACCACCGCACAACATGACCTACCCAGCTCCAAATGTTCATCTTGATGTCAATTAGAATATCGTCTATACCCGTTTGCTGTCTGATTCAAACAGCTCTCTTTCACTCTCTTAACGTTATGCCTAGAAATCTTCGTGCTATCGCGCTTGGCGCGGTCCTTAGCTTTTTCTCGAGCTTCTTTGTCAGGCTCCAAGTCCCTGCCCCATACATCAGCTCTGGTAAAATGCACTGATTATAGACCTTCCTTTTCAATGACAATGGTAAGCTTCCTCTCAGTAGCTGGCAATGTCTGCCGTATGCGACCCAGCCTATTTTTATTCTTCTGCGAATTCCCTTCTCATGATCAGGATCAGTGGCCTCTATCTACATACCGAGTCGAAGGGAACAGCGGGAGTGCTTTCCTACCGTAACTCAGCCACCTGAGGCGAATTATTCTGGCCTAGGCATTTGCGGAATCTCGACATGAGTGCGCGTTCGGGATTTCGTCTTTGCGGTTGTTCTTTTACCGTCGTTGTGCTACCTCGAATAATTGACGGCACTATCAGAACTAGTGCAACAACACTGTTGCTGTTCAGTGCCATGGAAGAAGTGCGACAGCTTGGCCTGCAGGAATGGTTATCGCGTGATGGAATGCACACCTTAACAAAGTCACATAAAGGACGTTTCTGCTGCGGCTGGCTGCTTTGACGTCAAAGAATCTATACTTTGATCATCTCTATGACTGCGGCGTGAATGACACTGTGAGCAGCCAGGGAACAGTAGAACAAGTGCAGCGCCTACCAGCCCGCACAATATATTGCAGAAGAGTACATCTCCAATACTTATGTACCAAAAGATTATTGAATTTGCTACTAGAGCTATAACCCAAGTTTTTATGCACTGTTCGGTGATGTGCCCACGATATATGTTCAAAAATCGCCCAAACATCATTTGGAATGTGCAATTGACGTATCCAAGTTGATGCCAATGTAATACTCGTAATACACTTCTTACCAAATAATGCGAATGAAAGGCAGCACGTCTAGTGCACAGCATGAGAAGGAGTGCCTCAACTCGTAACCAGCCGGTCGACAACCTTGTTGAGTCTCATCGTGCACCGCCTAGCGAATAACTAGCTGCATATACACCTACAGGGGGCCAATATGTGATTTTTAGAAGTCACTAGCCGAATGAAAAATAAGAGCACCCCTCAACGAAAAAGTAATGTTCGCAGACACGAGAATACGGCTATTACATGCGAGAACATCAGGCTGAAGTGTGGTCGTATTGTCTAGTAACTATCCGCAAATGCTCCCTCATGATATTTCGTAAATGGGTGCAGCGGTGTCCTAGCGGTAGAACACCCACATCGCGTGCAAGAGATCTGTGGTTCGAATCCCAGTGCCGCCCAATTTTCCATTGGATCAAAAAAATCCGCGTGCTGATAAAATTGCATAAACAGGCCTGGAGTGTGGCCTGATCCCGGTGACCAAAACCGGTAACGCACTCCCTCACCTGAGCAGCATTGGCCACCCTGGTGCAGTACTTGGCCACAACCTCCTATAGGAACACAACAGTCAAGCCCGAAGCAATTGACCACGGCGGCGGTCCGACCGGCGACGTAGCAGAGCGTGCTAAGAACCTCTGGCTCCTGACAGGCCACCATTGGAATATGAACCTGGCAACGTCTAAAGCTAGAATGTTATCTAGTGAGGCGAGTCTAGCAGTGCTATTGGAGGAACTAGAGGGCAGTAAATGGGATATAATAGGGCTCAGTGAAGCTAGGAGGCCAAAAGAAGCATATACAGTGCTAAAAAGCGGGCACGCCCTGCGCTACCGGGGCTTAGCGGAGAAAAGAGAACTAGGAGTCGGTTTCCTGATTAATACGGATATAGCTGGTAACATACAGGAATTCTATAGCATTAACGAGAGGGTAGCAGGTCTTGTTGTGAAACTTAATAAGAGGTACAAAATGAAGATTGTACAGGTCTACGCCCCTACATCCAGTCATGATTACCAGGAAGTCGAAAGCTTCTGCGAAGACGTGGAATCGGCGATGGGTAGAGTGAAAACTAAATACACTACACTAATGGGCGACTTTAATGCCAAGGTAGGCAAGAAGCAGGCTGGAGAAAAGGCAGTGGGGGAATATGGCATAGGCACTAGGAATAGCAGGGGAGAGTTATTAGTAGAGTTTGCGGAGCAGAATAATATGAGGATAATGAATACCTCCTTCCGCAAGCGGGATAGCCGAAAGTTGACGCGGAGGAACCAGAACGGCGAGACTAGAAATGAAATAGACTTCATACTCTGCGCTAACCCTGGCATCATACAAGATGTGGACGTGCTCGGCAAGGTGCGCTGCAGTGACCACAGGATGGTAAGAACTCGAATCAGCCTAGACCTGAGGAGGGAAGGGAAGAAACTGGCACATAAGAAGCCGATCAATGAGTTAGCGGTAAGAGGGAAAATAGAGGAATTCCAGATCAAGCTACAGAACAGGTATTCGGCTTTAATGAACGAGCAATGAACGACGATCTTGTGGTCATCATTAAGGAGTGTGCAATGGAAGTCGTGGGTAACTCCGTTAGGCAGGATACCAGTAAACTTTCACAGGAGACGAAATATCTGATCAAGAAACGCCAATGTATCAAAGCCTCTAACCCTACAGCTAGAATAGAACTGGCAGAACATTCGAAGTTAATCAACAAGCGTAAGACAGCTGACACAACAAAGTATAATATGTGTAGAATTGAACATGCTCTCAGGAACGGAGGAAGCCTAAAAACAGTGAAGAAGAAACTAGTAATTGGCAAGAATCAGATGTATGCGTTAAGAGACAAAGCCGGCAATATCATTACTAATATGGCTGAGATAGTTCAAGTGCCTGAGGAGTTCTATAGAAATTTTACAGTACCAGTGGCACCCATGACGATAATGGAAGAGAAAATAGTCTAGAGGAATTCCAAATCCCAAAGGTAACGCCGGAAGAAGTAAAGAAAGCCTTGGGAGATATGCAAAGGGGGAAGGCAACTGGGGAGGATCAGGTAATAGCAGATTTGTTGAAGGATGGAGGGCAGATTGTGCTAGAAAAACTGGCCGCCCTGTATACGCAATGCCTCATGACCTCGAGCGTACCGGTATCTTGGAAGAACGCTAACATTATCCTGATCCATAAGGAAGGGGACGCCAAAGACTTGAAAAATTATAGACCGATCAGCTTACTGTCCGTTGCCTACGAACTATTTGCTAGGATAACCGCAAATAGAATCAGGAACACCTTGGACTTCTTTCAAGCAAAGCACCAGGCAGGATTCCGTAAAAACTACTCAACAATAGACCATATTCACACTATCAATGAGGTGATAGAGAAATGTGCGAAATATAACCAACCCTTCTATATTGCTTTCATTGATTACGAGAAAGCGTTTGATTCTGTCGAAACCTCAGTAGTCATGGAGGCATTACGCAATGAAGGTGTAGACGAGCGGTATGTAAAAATACTGAAATATATCTATAGCGGCTCCACAGCCACCGTAATCCTCCACAAAGAACGCAACAAAATCCCAATAAAGAAAGGCGTCAGGCTGGGAGACACGATCTCTCCAATGCAATTCAGGGCGTCTTTACAGGAGGTATTCAGAGACCTCGATTGGGAAGAATTGGGGATAAAAGTTAACGGAGAATACCTTATTAACTTGCGATTCGCTGATGATATTGCTTTGCTTAGTAACTCAGGAGACGAATTGCAATGCATGCTCTCTGACCTGGAGAGGCAAAGCAGAAGAGTGAGTCTAAAAATTAATCTGCAGAAAACTAAAGTAATGTTTAACAGTCTCGGAAGAGAACAACAAATTACAATGGGTAGCGAGGCACTGGAAGTGGTAAGGGAATACATCTACTTAGGGCACGTAGTGACGGCGGATCAGGATCATGAGACGGAAATAATCAGAAAAATAAGAATGGGCTGGGGTGCGTTAGGCAGGCGTTCTCAGGTCATGAACAGCAGGTTTTCATTATCACTCAATGAAAAGTGCATAATAGCTGTGTGCTACCAGTACTCACCTACGGGTCAGAAACCTGGAGGCTTACGAAATGGGTTCTACTTAAATTGAGGACGACGCAACGAGCTATTGAAAGAAGAATGATGGGTGTAACGTTAAGGGATAAGAAAAGAGCAGATTGGGTGAGGGAACAAACTCGAGGTAATGACATCTTACTTGAAATAAAGACAACGAAATGGGCATGGGCAGGACATGTAATGAAGAGGAAAGATAGCCGATGGTCATTAAGAGTTATGAACTGGATTCTAAGGGAAGGGAAGCGTAGCAGGGGGCGGCAGAAAGTTAGGTGGGCGGATGAGATTAAGAAGTTTGCAGGGACGAGATGGCCACAATTAGTACATGACCGGGGTTGTTGGAGAAGTATATGAGAGGCCTTTGCCCTGCAGTCGGCGTCGCCAGGCTGATTCTGACGCTAAGGTTAGTGTCTGCATGCATTTGTCAGCATTGGCAACACCATTGCTGTAGAAGCAATATTGTTGTGCGTATACATAATATATATATATATATATATATATATATATATATATATATATATATATATATATATATATATATATATATATATATATATATATATATATATATATATAATGCAGATGCTAATGCGCCCAAGTGGAAGTCGGAGGTCTGGTAACACCGCTCCAAGAGCTAGGGACAGCTGCAAAAGAACATGTGCGCGCGCTGTTTCCTTTTTTTTTCCTTAGTTATTTGTTCGATGTTTTACTCTTCCTATATGTAGGAACTTGCCATGATAGTGGTTCTTATGAAAACTGAATGTTGTTAGCAGTTATAACAATGATCTTCTAATAATTTGTTTTGCCAAATGATTATTTTCAGATGTTATAATATTTTATTGAATAATTTTAAAGCCGGAATGCTAACGCGATACAACATACATTTTGAATCATCAGCGCCATTCGTTCTTGGTGCCTTATTCTTACGATAGCTCTTCATTCACAATCCAGACAAGTCCTGCCAAGTTTTAAAGCACCGCTCACCCAACCACATGGAAATTTCTATTATACAATAGAATTTAGAAGCTTTATCTAGAGAGTGGCCTAATGCAAGAATATTTATCGGAT
This sequence comes from Dermacentor albipictus, assembly GCF_038994185.2. Taxonomy (NCBI): domain Eukaryota; kingdom Metazoa; phylum Arthropoda; class Arachnida; order Ixodida; family Ixodidae; genus Dermacentor; species Dermacentor albipictus. Next base: position 49,723,383 of record NC_091822.1, read on the forward strand.
GGATTCACTGTAAGAGAATATTGAGAAAATGAAATCTCTAGTCACTACGTTGGGAAATGGCGAACTTCATTTCGAACATAAGTATTATCTTCCTTTTCTTCGACTAGCATCCGCAAGTGATGTTGAGTTGTTTATTTGCTTATTTATTTAAGCCTCAAGTGCGACATTTAGGTTTTTACACGAGGGCGGAGGGGCAACTATATTGTGTAATAATTTTATTCAATGCTTCAAACATGACTTAAGGAAATAGTCGAAATAGTCCTGGGCTTCGTCAGGACGATAGTTCCGATGTTTGTCTGTTCTAGCTGCAGGAAAATAAACAGGTTTTGAATGGTTTTCGCGGCTTGAAAGTTGTGCAAGCTTTGCTAGTGTGCTTCCGACGAGCTGGCCGACGTTTCAATAGATAGGTCTCGATTGCCCTGGATATCATGGCGAGCGAAATTTACCATGAAAGTGATGTGGTAGTGAAAAAAGACATGAATTGGTAATGCTCGCCATAATTTTTTTCTTTCTCTGCAGACGCACAGGACGACTGAATTTGTTCAAATTCTTGTTTCAGCAGTTGCTGTTCAGACATTAACGATGGTATGTAATTCTTGTAATGGTCTCGTTCATCGGCATGCTGGGCTACATTGTGTATAATTACGGCACACTCAGTCAGGATCTTCTGGGGAAATGTTTGCAAACATAGGGAAGCACTGCGTGCTAATAAAATTTATTAATATTTTCTTCCTCTTCCATCGGAAAAAATCACCCTCACTCCAGAAATAATTTTTAGTTGTTGGGAAATGAAGCTGTTAGGAAGCTCAGGCTGTCGCGGTAAGCGATATTAATTTGATATAGAGCTGTTAGGTAAACATGTTTGCTAAAGTTCGGTGGTGCCTGCCACGTTGATCATTGTATAAACGGCACTCCATAATTTTTTTTTTTGCATGCACCTTGGTTAACTGAGAAAGTTGCCCCCAATGAGCCGCATGTGCTGTGGAGAAATCTCGAAAAAGTAGTCACGAGAAAGCGCAGCGATGCAGGTGAGAAGATTCTCTTACTTGTATCCTTTGGTGTGCATAGTGTGCCGTGATATGACACATTCTTGCTATTTGCGCACCTCAGTGCATCGCGAAGCGCGCGTATAGATAAAAATGGCGAACTGAAATATTCGAAAAATATAGGAGAGATAGAGTTCAGCGCTGCAGGAGTGCCAGCATTGCGTTGTTTGAAGTAGATAAATAATACCACGATAATGCTCACCGATTTTTTTCTGTTCACATACACCGTTCCATCGAGTGGCGAATTCTGGTGAAAGCTGGTACTCAACCTGTTCGAGCCAAAGTCAAATGGCGAATATTTAGAAGTATGTAGTATGTAGAATGTAGTATGTAGTATGTAGTATGCAGAAGTATGTAGTATGTAGAAATATGTATTCGAAATATGTAGAAATTATCGTTATTATTTATTACGCCTAGTTGTGCTACTTTACACACAGGGTTCGCAAAGGCGCTACCTCTTTTCACATAGTAAGAAATTTTATGCAGTGATAATGAACAAAGCAGCCCAGCATTCCCAGGAACGGGACCATAAGAATAATTTATCACATCGTTAATGAGCGTAGAGCAAATACGGAAGCAAGAATATGGAAGTATTTCATGCTTGCTGTGTTCGGGTGAGGAAAGAAAAAAAACATGACAAGCTTCACCAATTCATTTTTTCTATCAGTACCACGTCGCTTTCAAGGTAAATTACGCTCGCCGTGAAATCTACGTCAATCGGTTCTGCAGTCAGTTGAATGCGGAGTTACGGGAAGTCACGTGGCGCGCTTTTCACCTCTGTTTCCTTGGTGTTGCATGGCAAAAGACGCACTGGCTGTTTAGTTTCCGTGCGTTTAGTACGCATGTTGTTACGGTTCACCGTGTGCGGCTATGAATGGTGCGGATGCCATGCGCCTTAGACGCCATGCTTAATGGTCACGGTCCCCAACATGAAAAGATTTGTCCGTTGGTGGTGTGCGACGGGATTATTCACCGGTGCCAATCCCACTCTCCTTTGTCCTATGTCCTCTCCCTCTACACAAGGGAGTAGTATCGCTTCGAACTGCTCTGGGCGGGTTGGCCCATTGCTTGACCAGTTAGTTAACGTGACGTGACCTACGCTCCCCACCACTGCACCAGTGAGTGATATTTCCCCATATTCGTCTGTGTGGACTGCCAGTGAGTGGTTTTTCTCTGTATTCCTCTGTCTTTTCGGTGTCTCTGTCATTTGTTTATTTCTTATTTTCTTTCCCATTTCTTCACTTTCTATCTTCTTCTGCTTCTCTATTTTCATTCCCTTCTCCCGAAAGAGTAGGCAGGCGTTGTCCCCCTCTCGGTCGCAGTTGTCAGCCTGCTCTCTCCCTCTTTATTTTGTGTGTATGTTTCCATGCCTAATAATACTAATATTAATAATGTGTGGGCTGACCAGTGTGCTGACAAGGCCCTCTACCAGGGAGCAAGAGAGAGTGAAGTTGCCGTAATAGTGTAGCGTATACAAGCTTAAGTGAGACGCCACCAACAGACCTTCTCTGTCCAGGCCTGAAGGAGCAAGCACGCAGAACGTTCACTCACCCGTAATGATGCATGAAACTTCTGATATTTGCTTTTACATCATACCGTCTCTCCTGCGGGACCCTCTCCGATGCTCAATCTCGTTGGAACTCCAAATAGATGCTGTTGAAGGTCGCCGAAACCTTGTCCACGTGACGCCTTCATGTCTGTGAACCACCGGTCCCGTGAGAGCACTTGACACTCTTTATCACGTAGTCTTACGTGCTCTTCCTGCGTACAATTGCAGAGCAAAGAAGAATATAGCACACTCAGTCGAAGAACCTACCCATAAACGGAACTAGTTTGGATAAACAGTGCTAAATCTTGAGTAGCAACTGGGCGCTCTTCAATAGACTTTTCTTCAACTTACTAGAGAGAGGTAGCAGACGAACAGGGTGATAACTTGAAACGCAGCAGTGGTGGGCCTTTTTAAATAATAGTTGAATTTTATACTTTTTAACGCCTTTTGAAATATTCCATTGTTAAAACTCCTGTCTGTGATATCCGACAGCGGGCCTTCGGTAAGGTGTGTGACAAGTTTATACTAATCGAGTGAATGTTATGAAGTCCTGAAGCAGCAACGTTCGACTGATGTATGATATGATTTATTTTGAATGGATCAGTCGGAAATGCACGAGATGATCGTAAGGTGAAATGAAAGCGCCATATCGTTGGTTTGATCCGAATTATACTCACGGGGAGCGTGATCAAAACGACCCATTAGCGAAGCCTAATGGGTGCGTATACGTGGCTTTAGGTGATCAATGTTATCTCACTTTCCTCTGTCGTTGTGTCCGTAGCTGCTTCGGCTACTCTGGACTCATTGTGACATTCTTAAGTTACCTCTTGAGAATGTTACAATAGTAAAATGGGAAACTGGGGGAGTTGGTGAAGCTTCATTGTAGCCACAACGGGACATACGCCGACTGAACCGAAAAAAGGGAACACAGTGCGACGCTCAGCACCATGTTACGTCCGTGGGTGTATTATACCGTACGCGTAGTGCGAAGCCGTGGCTTCGTATCCCACCTGCGACCAGTTGTTTTGTCATCTACCTTCCCTTTCATTAAATTATAAGTTCCTTAACTCAACTAATTTGTAAGTACGAGTAGCTTCCCGCATGTTTTCCTTGGAGTACTTATTAGTTTTTTATAATATGATTAATAAAGATCGGGCGCCTCGATTTCCTTTCTTCCAGTGGGATGCGTGTCAGTTGAGATTTTTCATTTTTCTTTCTCTATTTTCTGTGCATGTAGAAGCGAAGCTGCTGATCGCGATTCCGGGTATAAATTCTTCCCTCTTTTGGAACGAAACTCAATTGAGAGTTTGCGCTTCCTTTGTCGTGTTCTTATTTTCTACTAATTTCATGCGCTGTCGTGATTGTCAGAGCACAAGAAAGCGCTGAAGCTACACCACCTGGAGCCTTTTTAACCTGAGCTTATTTTTCATACCGGTATATCATTTTCGAGTAGCTGCCATGAGCCTGAGTTTCTTGGCGACAAAGTGAGCGCACCATTCTTTAGTATTTCCACTTGATTTTAACTATATAGTGAAAAAAAGTGCAGCCTCTCAGTTTCGCCTGTGTTATTTATGGAAATTTGTTTCGCGAGTGGCTTTCTTCTGCAGAGGAACAGCTTGACTAGGTTTTCCGTTTCCTATGCTGAGAAAAAAAAGTATCCGGACAAGTACCTCCATTCCACTGGCTCTCAATTTTGATGAAACATTTTGTGCTGCCCTATTCCAAGGTTCTGGGATAGGCGACTTCGCAAGATTAACTGACGCCCTTCTAGAACGAAAATTTAGAGTTGTTGCTTCCGACAGATTCATGATCTTTGGTGCCAGACGGATAATTTACCTCGAGGTAGACTACGTTATGGCAACTACATTGCCGGAAGACAACTGCAGTACACTTCGCAATTTCGAAAAAAAAATAATCTTTAACCGTGTGAGGAAGTAGGCCAAAAGAAATGAAGAACAAAATTTGGGTTCCGCCGCTTTCACGACGTTCTCCGCACGAGCTTGCAAAACGGCATGGATTTCTACAGCACATACATGTGTCCAAAGTTAGCTTGTACGCCTGGATGTGCGCCTAAGGGACAAGGAGGGAAGAAAATACGAGGCATACGAAGCGCATTCGCTACGTGTGCATTGTCCTTACTTTCGACTTTCTCACTTAAGTGCATTTACACGCCTGCAATGCTGAACCAATTCGCCCAACCAGCTGCACAGTTACCTGTTTTTTGTTAAAGAACTACATTAAATTTTTAATAAATGGACGGCTCAACCTACAAAATTTGGATAACATTCCTGAAGTCATAAAAGGCTCAAATACGAGAATGAAATTTGAAGTTCATGAAGTCGCTTTTGCGGGGCGGCCCTGAGGCTTTCAGGACAATTTTCGAAAAGAAAGCACATTCTATATTTTTTGCAAATATTTTCGGAAGTTTTTTATTACCCATTAGGAACGTTCTAGAAAAATACTTTGCCGTTGCTAACTAGTTTAATGAGGGTTGCTGAAGAAAAGTGACAGATGGCTGCTACATTCAAACCGTTCAATATTCCCACATGTTCCACCTACAGTTGATGCTATGGCCAACCAGCAATATGCAACTGAATACAAAGCATCCGCAATGCGACAAGTTAAGCTACCAGAAGTACACAGACGCCATGCCAGCCTCCTCTCCCGATTAAAAAAACAGTGCGCAATTTTTGTGGTTGGTCGGAGAACATTCTAAAAACTAGCAATATTGTGTGAGTTTCAAAAAATGATTTGTAATAAAATTTCTACCTCTTGCCACACGTTTTGAGAGCATGTAAATGTATGTGCCCTATCTGCTGTGATCTTTTTTTTAACTTCTGTTTACTAAAAACGGCTGTGGTATTTGTTCAATCTTTCCAAAAATTCTAGAAAAGAATGCAGTTTTTCATGTTTTCATTTCTGTTTTCTTGTTTTCTGTTAAAATTTGAAACAATTTTGCATATTTACCTCTGCGTAATGCGCTGCCCACAATCGCTCCTCCAACAACTGGGATGCTGCAACACTCGGCGTTAACGGTCCCCCGACGACGGGCACGTTGTACATTCATTAAGACGCCCTACCTGGAAAGAAATTGCGGCAGAACCAATCTCACGACTACAGTCCACGGTAATGAATTCGCACTGAATCAAATTATGACACAACGTGCTGCCACCGTCAAAAAGGGTTAAGTATAACCCGTGTACTACAGGCGGTCTCCTCTTTCGCGCTTCCCTAAGACTACTCGGTGCCATCTGTAACGCTGGCGCCACGGAACCTGCCCGTCGCCTCCGAGATGCATGGCACGCCGGTGCGTACGAAACGCGTCATGTTGCAACCAGGCTGCACTCTCGCGTTTCTTTCTGGACCCGCCTCGTCATCTAGTGACAGTGCCGAGAAGTCAGCGTGTAGTCTCCGAGTCAAGAGGTGTGGCGTGCCGGCGTCTGCTTGTGCTAATGATTGTTCCCTTGCTTGCCACACACTCAGTGGCCCATTCTGAGTGACCCGAGGTGGGGAGAGGTTCATGGAAGGGTGGCACCTAATTAGGACGCTCATGGGGCAGCTCACTAAACCGTTGCCGCAAAAGGCGCTTACTGAAAAGGGGCACACACCCAGTGCATTTGTGGCGCAGCCTGCTAATGCGCCGGGTTACTTCCTTGGAGAAGCCATGGGACGGGGACTAAATTCGGCACAGGATAAACTAATATTATGGTATTTTTTGTCATTGTGGGGTGGCGCATTCCCAGTGGCACACACCGAGTCACCCAAGATGGTGTCATAGACGGTCATTGAATGTTTCACACCCCTACTCACGCATACCCAGTCACCCATTGTCGCAGTAAAGCGTTTCATTGGAGACCAGCACAGGCCGATTGGCGTGCTGAAAGCGTGAAAGAGTTTCTTGAAACTGCGGTTTCTACCCAGTCCCGCACCTACTGTGACCAATGTCGGCGTGGAGGAGGTTTGTTGAGGAGCGGCACGCAAGGCGCATTTACATCAGTTCAGTGACTCAAGTTGGTCCGAGAGTTACGATTCTATGCTCTCAAGTCCATGAACGGGGACAACCGCGCAGGAACAAACTGACATATTACGACATTTTTACAATGAATCTAATGGAACAAATTACATAGTATACCTTTAGAGCACACACACTCAGCAGCAGAAAAACCACTGACAAGAGCAGGTACAGAATAATCATACAATTGTCCATTAATACTCCCGTGAATAAGCAGTGCTTTCTTGCGGAAAGAGTACAGTAGTCGGCCCCGACAGAATTCATTACGCAATGCTCGTTCAACTGCCACGGGCCGCGGTGCAAGTATTGCTTCATTTTAATGCGAGAGCATTACATAGCTCATTGTGGCACCCTGCCGTTGTCAGAAAGACGTGGCAGAAATACGGCACACGAATTACGTAATCTTCATCCAACAACAACAAATAAAGTGGCCACGCGGAGGATTTCATCCTCTGCCAGGCCGCCACTACTGCCACTCCGTAGCCGAGTGCGCTAACCACTGCGCAACTGTTGCATTGCTCGGCACTGCAGCAAGCGAAAGTGATGAATACCTTCCAGATTAGGCTCTGAATGGCGGGAGATTAAATAGATGGCGTACGGCGCATTGCAAGCGCGTGACTGGTAGGACAGCGTGTCTCATGGTGTGTTTTTGCTCGCACGCACGTGGATGACGTAGTACACGGTCTGGCCGTCAACACAGGAGACATACTTTGCCTCCCGGAGAAATGGATTAGATTGAATAACAAGTGACAGGTCACAGGATACTATTTTGTGTGGGCAGCTCAGCGGCCCGACAAGATTGCTGCCGCCGTCGCCATATATACCATAATAATAATAATATTTGGGGTTTTACGTGCCAAAACCACTTTCTGATTATGAGGCACGCCGTAGTGGAGGACTCCGGAAATTTTGACCACCTGGGGTTCTTTAACGTGCACCTAAATCTAAGCACGCCATATATACCAAGCTAGAACTTCAACTATGACTCGTCCAGCTGGGGAGATTGCTTCGATGCGGATGGAGAGATGTGCGCTGCCCAGTTCGTCGAAACGGGACTGGTGGTTGTGTGCGTATACGTGGCACGAAATCTGCCTCAAAGGGACGCGGCATCGCTCGAGATCAGCAACCTGCCGTGAGCTCTACGCTGCGCCCCGTCCATGGTCGTCGTAGGAGACTTCAACCAGCACGCATGTTCAGCGCAGCAGCACTACACTCAGCAACATTTCACCGCAACACTGAACTAAGCGACATACAAAGCGATAAATAATGAGGTCGGATTTATACATCATAAGAATTTCTTATCTGACCCCGTAATGTGTTTCACCATGATTTACTAAACAGGCCAAATACTTACCAAATGGAAAACAGCTGCTATAATTCCCTTCCACCAAGCTGAAAAACCGCTAGCCTCACCAAGCAGCTATAGGTCGATAGCGTACTGAAGGTACGTGATAAAATATACGAGAATAGAATAAGTATTAATTAACACACGTCCTGGAAGGAGAGAAGCTACTAGGTATTCATCAGTGGGGTTTTAAGAAAGGTTCCTCAACAATAGACAATCTCGTTCGTCTTGAAAACATTACTAGTGAAACACATTTATGTGGGCAACACTACTAGGGGACCTTTTTTTCTATCTACCAGAGGGGTATGACACCACATAGCAAAAAATAAGAATTTGCGATAGGATATGTAACTCCTTGTTGGACATGTTATCCAACCGAACTTTTCAGGTATGCTTGGGATCAGTGCTTCCACGCATTTTCCTGCAAGGAAGCACCGTTCCAAGGGGTTTCGTATAAGTACTAGGCTTTTAGTGCTTCAGCTGACTCCCATTTTTTCAGTAATGCCGCCTTCCATCACAAATAATTCATATGTCGACTACTTTAGAATTCAATCCCGTGCCTTAAGTATGTACACGTATGAAAGGCATATGCATCTTGCAGTAAAGAAGTCACAATGAAGAGATGAAAATGGCTTTCACTTTATCATTCAAAAATCAGTCACTGCTGTTTTCGCAAAGGGGTGGCTTCATCTTGATCCAGACCTTAAATTAGACGAAAGTAACGATCAGTTAAAGAACAAAAATTTTGGAAACTTTTTAGTAGCACAAAACATTATCGCCCACATTAACAGTGTAAACACTAAGGCAAAGAAATCACTTGACATCCTTAGGTACTCTAGCGGAAGAATTGGGGGGGTAATGGAACATGGATTTGACACATTTGCTGCTCTGGCACGCGCCGCATGCTTGACCATTGCTGAGTAATCTGTGAATCGGCAAGGCAGTGCTGCCTCAAAGGACACGACCAGATTCACGCTCATGTGCACAGAACTTCACCTGTGCATGCCGGAAGCAATGCATTGCACGCCGGAAGCAATGGACCCTATTCGGAACACCGAAGAGTAACGCTCACAACTTCGTGTGTCTTCAAAGCTAGAGCTCAACCTAATCATACGTACCAGGCCCTTATTACTCGAACACCTAAAATAACACACTACGCGGACAACACACTACGACCCCAGTATTCAGCAATGCATCCCAACTTTAGGTCTACGTTTGACGCGGTGTAAATGACCCCTGTAGTGAATGCGCCAAATGAAATGCAACGGACGTCTTGGTCACATTCATGACCGGCGTAATTAGGATCGAGTCAAGCAAGCCTTTCAAGTTTGATTTCTTAAAGGGTGCTATAGTGTGTTGTCTGTTTGCGTGGTGTTTTATCTTCGTAAGAATACAATGTTGTGAACAAGGCGCATTTGTCGCCGAAATGCTGAAAAGACTGGACGCATGGTGTGATATCGCACATTTTTTTGCTATGTTAGTCTGACACAGCACAAAAAACGAAACACCATATTACACATAATATGAGAGATTTTCGAATTACATGATGCATGGTCACTACAATAAGTTTCACAGAGACTGATCAGAGAAAGAAGATGTCGGAAGAGAAATCGTGTCTCTACACTTGGAAAATTCTATTAGAATACCACAGTTTCTATCTGTCTTAACAGCTCAAGTATAACCCCTGTTTTTTGTTTTAAAAGAGTGCAAGAATAACTCCCTATAGTTTTAAATGACTTTGGTGTTGCGCTGCTAAGCACACTGTAGCGGGATCAAATTCCGGCCATGGCGACCGCATCCCGATGGAGGCGAAGTGCAATAACTCTGGTGTACTTTGATTTCGGTGCGCATTAAGAACCCAAGGTCGTCAAAATGAATGCGGAGTCCCGCATTAGGGCGTGACTCATAATGAAGTCGCGGTTTTGGCAGGCAAAATCCGATAATTTAATTTTAATTTAGAATGAAAGGAAAATATGACAGGGCGGCTGTGCACACTTATTGACTAAGTGCGCTAACAGCCATCCATTCAATATCAGTGCGCGACCCGCTTCGAGGGTAAATTTTCAGTAGGTTGCTCAAAGCTGAAAGTCATGGTAAATATTTCATCTCTGTAGAGTTGCAAGTCAAGTTGGCATCCACGCAAATGAAAAATCAGGTAACTGCAGTAACTGCTGACCGTACCGAAAGGAAATTAATATTGCATTCAAGGAGTGTGTCTGGACCAGTTTTCGTAGCGCTTACCTGAAAGTCCATCGAAAAAAATCGAATTTTAGAGTAATTAAAAAAATTCAGATCATCGAACCCATACAAAAAAAAAAGAAGCGACGACGTGTCCACAGCAAGAACGCTTCAAACCAATTATCTAATGTCAAATTCGCATCGGACCACACAAAAATTGCTCACAACGTTTTATTTTATTCAATAAAAAAGAAAAACTGGCGTCTAATAGATGCCAGGAATATCTTGAACCACATTTTAACACCATTTCTAGCTCTGAAGGAGAAAAAACATTCATGAATATTTCAATACTCGAATGCCTTGTCAATCGTCTCTTATCTTATTGGAAAACGTACTTATATCTTGTGCCGGTATTTTATGGCTTTTAAAAGCATATAAATTTTTGCAGCGGTGCAGCGGTGGCGTAGAGGCAGAACACCCGCCTCGCGTGCAAGAGGTCCGTGGTTCGAATCCCGGTGCCGGCAATTTTCCACCAGATTTAAAAAAATCCGCGTGTGATAAAATTGCATAAACAGGCCTGGAGTGTGGCCTGATCCCGGTGACCAGAACCGGTAACGCACTCCCTCACCAGAGCAGGATTGGCCACCCTGGTGCAGTACTTGGCCACAACCTCCTATATGAACAACACAATCAAACCCCGGCCCTCAGTCCCCATCAGCTGTGAAGCAACAGACCACGGCGGCGGTCAGACCTGCGACGCAGTAGAGGGTGCTGAGAATCACTGGCTCCAGAAAGGGCGCCATTGGAATATGAACCTGGCAACGTTTAACGCTAGAACGTTATCTAGTGAGGCGAGTCTAGCAGGGCTATTGGAGGAATTAGAGGGCAGTAAATGGGATATAATAGGGCTCAGCGAAGTTAGGAGGCCAAAAGAAGCATATACAGTGCTAAAAAGCGGGCACGTCCTGTGCTACCGGGGATTAGCGGAGTGAAGACAACTAGTCGTCGGATTCCTGATTAATAAGAATATAGCTGGTAACATACAGGAATTCTACAGCATTACCGATAGGGTGGCAGGTCTTGTTGTGAAACTTAATAAGAGGTACAAAATGAAGATTGTACAGGTGTACGCCCCTACATCCAGTCATGATGACCAGGAAGTCGAAAGCTTCTATGAAGACGTGGAATCGGCGATGGGTAGATTGAAAACTAAATACACTATACTAATGGGCGACTTTAATGCCAAGGTAGGCAAGAAGCAGGCTGGCGACAAGGCAGTGGGGGAATATGGCATAGGCACTAGGAATATGAGGGGAGAGTTATTAGTAGAGTTTGCGGAACAGAATAATATGAGGATAATGAATACCTCTTCCGCAAGCGGGATAGCCGAAAGTGGACGTGGAGGAGCCCGAACGGCGAGACTAGAAATGAAATAGACTTCATACTCTGCGCTAACCCTGGCATCATACAAGATGTGGACGTGCATGGCAAGGTGCGCTGCAGTGACCACAGGATAGTAAGAACTCGAATTAGCCTATACCTGAGAAGGGAACGGAAGAAACTGGTACATAAGAAGCCGATCTATGAGTTAGCGGTAAGAGGGAAAATCGAGGAATTCCAGATCAAGCTACAGAACAGGTATTCGGCTTTAACTCAGGAAGAGGACGTTAGTGTTGAAGCAATGAACGACATTGTTGTGGCCATCATTAAGGAGTGTGCAATGGAAGGCAACAAGTTGCTTAGATAGGCGACGGCGGGTCAGCTTCCCCTATCTTTCTCTGTGGCAGCTAGCGCTTCGTAACACAATGTGACGTTGTAGCGCCTACGGCCTTGGTGTAGGGCACGAAAGAGCAAGCTATAACGTTTCTTCACTGGTATAAAATATATCAGTTCTCGCGCCACTGCCACCACACCATCTTCATCGACTTGCAGCTATAGTGACACACTGGCGCATGTCACAGAAATGCTCGCCTTACAAAGGCATATCTGGCGATTTGGCAACGCTTTCAGAACCCCTAACGCTGCTTTAACTGAGCTGCCAGCATACGATGACAATGATGCAGCTACCCGCAAAAAACTGCGCATGACAACGATACCCTAAAAGCATGACATGTGCATAAGTTTAATGCGAAACCTTCTTTGCATATCAGCCCAGTAAAAGGTGCGGGTAAGCTTTTCGCCGAGTAAACAGATCTAGCGTTCGGAAGGTACACGAATCGATCTCGCTAGCCATGTATACTGGCCCTAAAACCGTGCTGGTGACCGCCTCTGTCCTCTGCGAAATGAGGCGATTAAAGAATGAGTGGTATAGAAATACACTAACTGCAGAAAATCTACGTGCTCAAGTGCATAAGTCTGTTATTAAGGCGCAGCATTCTTTACCTTCTTCCTCAGGGAGTGTTATCGGTGATCGGCCGGCTTACACCAAGTAGACTAGTCCGATCATGGAAATAGGTTAGTAGTCAAACACGGTCGATCCAGGATAGGATGTAGTGAGAACAGGGGCGAACCCGGAGATTATATTGCGCAGTCATGTAGGTCATGTGGGTAGCATAGTGAGGAGCCTTTTCTTAGTGGTCGCATTGGAACGTGGTTGGGAGATCGCCCGTACAAAAAATTATTGAGAAGGCATTGCAATATCGTTGGTCTATGTTGAGTTATTAATTGAGGAATTATTGAGGGTTTGTTGGAGAATTGTTATGTTGAGTGTTGAGGGCTCTTGAATATGGGCCACTGAAATTTAATTGAAACACAATTGCGTATCTTATTAATGAATGATTCTTAAGTTACCACTGAAAGTTCATTGTGCTTACACCACCCGTTGTGTTTGTTTTGTGGAATAGTGGTTGGGTTACCATTGATACTGCACTGAACTGACGTTGTTGTACTTCTGTTGACCTGTTGTTGAGTTATTATTGCCACAGCACTGAAAAGTACATTGTGGGCCAATTGAGATGGCATTGAGATTTCAGAAGTCGTCATTGAAATATGATTGCCGTTTTGTTGGGCTAGTTGATTTTCATTCATATATTGAAATTGGTTTGCTGTTCACACTTGCATGCCACGGTGCCTGCTCATAACTTTCCCAAACAGAAACAAAAGCAAAGGAGAGACTGATGAATTTGAATTACCTTATTTTACACTAAATATGCGTGTACATGAAACATTATTATAGTAAATAAGGCACCACTACATTGAACCTGGAGACATAGGCTAGTACCTACAGCACTCTAGCAGTGTAAATACATCTGAAAAAAACTATACATATAAATTCAATCAAAATGATCGTTGTGGTCTTCACTTTCGACTCAAGTTTATGACTAGAAGGCAAAGCGACTCAAAACTTAAGTATACCCTTCTAACAACCAACTTTGAATACATGAACACTTGAAGCTGCTTGCGTGTGAAACACAAGACAACTGAATATGTTACATTAAAATGTTTCGCACACTAACACATCACAGGAAAAGCTACGGCTGACTGTGAGAAGGCAACCTAAGACTTGAAACAAATGACTTACGTAAATATGCACAAGCTTTAGCACACGTCTTTCGCCGCGATTAAGATTTATAGAAGTATCAAAGTAGACTTGCCTGAGCTTTTTGTCTTCGAGATGTATATATTTTCATGCTGCCCAATTATTTTTTAAAATAACATCACTAAACTTAGCTATTAATTGACGAGACGTCATTAAGAATGTTGTCGGGCATGGTGAACACCTGAGTCATATGTTTCTGACGAGCCAGGTTTGCTTTCTTCAGAAATAAACTTGTAAAGCTTTTGTGTACTGAATGCAGCTTATCTCCCTGGCACAAGTGAAGAACAAACAGTACACCATTTACTTATGTTAATTTGGGGTACAGAAGAATTGCTGGTGGGATTTCATGAATTCAGTGAGCTCATTTTCAGTAAATTTTTCTGGATTTGCACAAAGCTAATGAGAGCACTTTTGGGGGCCTTTTTCACGATACCCAGCAACTAAGTGGTACCTCAGTCAGTAAAGATACAAGGCAAGGCTAATACATTGAGCGATAAGAGAAAAAAATAATGATTTAGCACAGAAAATAGGTAGTAACACATGGCTAACACAATTCCTAACAGCCAAATTAATGGTCACCTGAACTTGCAGTATCAAGTACCCCAGAAATAGTCATAAAGGATGAGAAAAGGTTCCAATGATGGACAGCCAGATTGGTGAGACAGTGAAAAACGCAAATAAATCGTATACAAAACAGCAAAGACCTAAATTGCGCAGGTAAAATGTTACTAAAATGCTACCAAAATTTTTTTGCATAAAATGCATAAAGTTGCAGAAGAATTGGGAGAAAACAGTAAAAAAGACGGAGGAAGACACAGCACCCGTGTTGAAAAAAAATTACAAGTGATATAGATGCATATTTAGGCTCACGACAATTTTTTCTCCAATATCTACAAAAAGGACACATGCACTTAGCACCTAAAAAAGGTTCCTGCGCCGGGAGAATGCAGCACAGTACAAAGCAGCGTCATGGTAACCGATAAGTAGAGCTGTATGTTCAAAAAGTATGAATACTTGCATACCTACAGGCATGTGACACGTCATGCCTTGAATGGATGAAATTCATAAATCTTACACACAGAGTAACCAGCACTCTTATTGGCTTCCTCAAGGCACTCCTTGAAGTTGAACTGGAAAACGTACATCAGTGTTAAAACAAAGAGAAGACCCTATAGCATTCTTCCTGAAATAAACAGCGCAAATAACTTCATCTATCAATTCTATGGACACTTCGCCGATTCGGTGTACATTTATATTTGACAACCACCGAAACAGACGAGAAGGATGAATTAAGGTAGGAACACACATGAACGCTGACTCAACTGGAAGTTTATTCGTGAAGACAAAGATTTTAAGCCACACTGGCCAACTTCACAAAGAAAAAGCCATGGATGCGCAACAGAAACAGCCCGGCACAGCAAAAAAGGAGCGAAAGACGTCCTGTAGAATTAACATGTGCGTCAAACACTAACGCAAACATGAAAACTGAAAGGTTTGTCCTGTAAGTGATATTAACGAGAAGTACTGCAGCAAATCTTTCTAACTAAGGGTCACAGAAATCTTGCTTATGAATTTTTCTTCGCGATCAATAAATAATGCCTCCATAATCTTGTGTTCTTGTCTCTGTGATGAAACAATCGTTCTTTCTGCTCTATACCGCAACACCAGAGGAGTTCCAGGAGCAAAATGTATTGATCACAAACGAAACAAATGTATAACCAAGTTATCTGTTCACCTTAGTGGGAAAAAGTTGCAGTTCTCAAAAGGGTATTTCTCGTTGGTTAGTATCACTTATCTGACAAATCTTTCGCTTTTTGGAAAGATTTGTCCGATAGTTCTCATTTTTCACGCACGTTTATTCTACATGGCATGGCTTTGTCATATGTCTTTCTTCTCGGATGTGGCTGTTGCTGCCACGCATGCACGGCTTTTTACCTTTGTCAAATTGACCAGTGTCCTTAATACCTCTGTCATGAAAAGTAGACCTTTAGATGAGCTTGCGCTCGTGTGTGCTCCTACCTCTTTCGTCGTCCGTCGTCCGCGTCTGCTCGTGCAGCTGTTTACAGTACGCAAGTATCACTTGGTTAGGCTGGCAAACATTCTCACAAACAAAAGTAAATGCCTCACCTCAAAAGGTAGCACACCCTTTCCTATTGAACGCCAGAGCAAGTCGAAAGTAAGCCTTCACAGTGTCTATTCGGCAGCTAGTACACCACAGAGGAGCACAAAGAATAGTTGAAAATCCTACTTGATGGAGAGTGGCAACAGAGATGCGAGCTTGCTAGTAAATCAGCCACATATCAACGGGTGTATCTTGCACGGCGTAGACGTAGAGACGTCACGTCACGTAGAGGCGTCACGTCTACGCACGGCGTAGACGGGACGTAGAACACTTTAGCATCTGGGGATTTGCTGCATGCGTAACCTGTGAGAAGGGAATGCGGACAGAAAATAAGATTACGCGCATTAAGGATCTGCCACACACTGCAAATAACTACGCAGGAAATAGAAGTACACAGTACTATGGCAAGTAAAAATTTGCGACTTTTTACGAGTGCCGTCGAAAAAAGGAAGAAATTGGTTGCTACGGTAAATGTTAGCTAAAACACGCACAGCGACGTTTCACAGCGGGGAAAAATATTCCCCACTCTCTCACAGAATCAAAAAGCACGCGACAGTGCATAGCCAATACCAAGCAGATATCGCATCTTTGGGTAGAAGTCCAGCAGAAGGAATGACCTAAAGATACGCCGAGAGCGATGCGAGCGTGAGCGTGCCTGTACGAGTGAGAACATGTACCGCTTCTTTGAAGCTAGCCACTCCGCGGTGTGGCTCCGATCATCCCAACCGATTTATGTGCAGAACGTCGGGTAAACGCCCTTGCGCGTTTTGCGCGGTAGCGTAGCAGTGAGCTAGCTTCATGCACGCGTCATTCTTCGCCACGCAAATGATGCTCCAGTGCGACGCTTTGCTCGAGGCGACGATGCGCCCATTGGCGCTCCTTTCGCTTATGCAAGCAACGCACATTAGGATCGGTCCAACTCAAAGAGGCAGCCGAGAACGGTGGCATGTTTCGGTTATCGCCTATTAAAATTGTACAGTACGCCTTCAATGGCAACCCGCCGCGCTAGATAAAGATGCTTACTGCGGTAGTTTTGGCGGTGATAGGCGATAAGGCGACCCCGTCGGTGGCTGTGTTCTTTGTCGACGTCGTCACCACACCTGTGTTCATTTGCGCTGTGTATCCGTGTACAGTCACCGCGCGGAAGTTGTGACTAATCGGTTGGCCGTTCTCCGCAAATACCAAAAAGGCAAAATATATTTTGCGGTGCGCCGCATCATTAGCCGCAACCTAAATCGAGGCGCGCTTAACCGCTACGACATAAAAGGTGATCACACTAACCGTATGGTATACGATCAGCCACTACGGATTTAAAAAAAAATTCTGATGTCCTACGTGTCAAACAAACGATCCGATTATGAGGCAGGTCGTAGTTGAGGCCTGCGTATTAATTTTGACTTCCTCGAAATTTTTATAGGTGGTGGTCAAGCGACTCTCTCGCGTTGAGGGCGTCCGGCACACCATCTACGCCGATGACGTCACGCTGTGGGATCCGGGAGGCAGCGATGGTCACGTTGAGAGCACGCTACAAGAAGTCGTCGACGCGATCGAAGACCAGCTGAACGGTTCCGGCTTGATCTGCTCACCGAGCAAGTCAGAACTGCGGGTGTTACCACCGAAATACGTCAGACGTAACAAGAGCGAAGCGATTGATTACGAGGCCATCAAGATCGTGACGAGGAACGGCCAAGTGATCTCGGAGGTCGACTACATCCTGGTGTTCGGCATGATTATAGATAAGCGACGGGGCAACGGCGAGACCACTTCCTGCAGTACAGCCTAGATTACCAACGCAATACGTCTCATCAAGTGGGTCGCCAACCGCAAGGCCGGGATGAAGGAGGAAAGCTTGATTCGGCTTATGCACTCTTTCGTTAATCAGCCACGTCACCTACGTTGCAGCCTTCCACAACTGGATGCAGTGCGAAAAGAATAAGATCAACGCCCTGATACGCCGAGCTTACAAGGCGGCGCTCGGACTATTCGAGTGTACGAACACCAACAAGCTCCTAAGCCTGGGGGTACACAATACCCTCGAGGAAATTGCAGAAGCGCAACGGACCGCCCGGCTGGAGCAGCACTCTATGACCAAAGCCGGCAGGCGCATACTTAGGCTTCACGGCCGGGGCAAAAAGTCGAGTAGCGACGTTTCTGTCCCGGACGGGACCCGGCGCCTGATTCGGGTAGACCTCAACCCGAGAAACATGAACCCGGAGTTCAACAAGGAGAGAAGAGCGGCGAGGGCAAAGGCCCTCATCGACTTTCACGCCAAGGACGAGCACGCAAGGTACGTGGATGCGGTAGAATACCAGGGAGACTGCGCGGCTTTCGTAGCTACTGTCATCGAGGCGTCGTCCGGCGTGACGAGGGCAGCGGCGAGCTTACGGGTCCGCGAGGCGTGTCAGGCCGAGGAGGTGACCATTGCCCTGACCATTGCCGACCCCGGGTGCCAGACGGTGTTGTGCGATTCGCGAAGTGCAGTGCGCAGGAGGAGGAGTAGATTTTAATGGACAGAAAGGAGGAGAGGTTGGCCTGGAGAGCGTGTCTCTAGCCTGCTACTCCTCACTGTGGAAAGCGGAATTATGCAAAGGGCAAAGTGTGTGGTGAGGCTGTGCGCGTTCTTTGCTCGGCTGACCTTCAACGAGAGAATCGATATATTAGAATCAAATTGTTCCCCGCACACGCGGGCAACGATGAATCGGAGAAGCACGATAACCACAACGCGACGGCACACGCAGTGGCGCGAGCGCTAACCCACCGCGCCGCTGCAACCGACCGTCCAACGTGGTGTAGTGCCAAGGACCGCATTACGACGTTCAACGAGCTTGCACAGTTCTACCGCCTGGCTCGAAGGAGTTGCCCAGCTCCGCACGCGGGGCTGAGCCGAGCGGAGGCGGTGCTGTTCAGACAATTGCAAACTGGTTCGTTACCCACTCCAGTGTTAATGACTCATCTATACCCGAAATTATATGTGAGTGATGTGTGCTACGTGTGCCAACGTGAGAGGGCCACCCTGACGCACATCCTATGGGATTGCACCAAGTTCCCCAACGAAGCTTCGACAAGTACAACGATTCCGCCGCAACTCGCGGCTGCGGTGGAATGCTACGACCACGAAAGCCAAACCTGGGCCGTCCAGCAGGTCTCGGCGGCTCTTGAAAGAAAAAGGCCGAGCGAAACCGACGGAACGTTGCCCCTCAGGGCGACCGACCGCGGAAGTAACACGCGCTGGAGTTGAGTAGAGACCACCCGCTGAGAAAACGTCAGGGCCTGCGTCACGGCGCCATTTAATCATGGTGTCGTTCTGCAGGCGACCACATGAAGTTGTTTCTCTCTCTCTCTCACGTCTATACAATGCAAATTGCACCAGCGTTTTTGCAATCCGCTCCTTTGGAACGCGGCCGCTGCAGGGATCGTATTACGACCTCGAGCCCCAAATTGCCACGGCGGCCGCCATAGTTACGAAATGCGTAAGCGTGAAGTGCAACACAGCCTTCCGGTACGAGTGTGGTACAAGCGTAGCAGAGCTGCACACCTGCTGCGCAATTTTTTCTCGCGGTGCTCCTAAGCTCGTAATGTCTGCCTAAATACCTTGAAAGGCAGCGCGCCTCTCACGTATCGAAACGCGATAACAAGCGCTTAGACGGCCCACGTGAGCCCCTATGAAAGATGACCGGCCACTGTACAAAATTATCACTGCGCAGAGAAGCGGGTCCTTTTGTTCCAATTGTGTTCTTTCATACAACTCAAAGAAACATTATTTGACAGGAACTAATGAAAGCAATGCAATTTTACGCATGCGGGGCGCCGCTGCCTCTTCACCTACGATTGTTTCAAACGAAGTGACGGCGGCAGCGAGAGTTGGTATCGCGCGCTTTTGCTCCGGGGCATGCGGTTTGCTTGAAGAAAGTGAAGGGTGTGCTTGACATCTCACGCTTCTCAATGTCAAAATAGAAAAAAGGGCTACGTGCTCAAGAAAACGAGATTACTTACCTATCTACAGAAGTTCCGCTGCGACTGTTTCGGGTTGCCTTCTATCCAACAGGGATCATTACCTCTGCCGCGCAACTCATGAAAAGAACTAGGCTCGCACATCAGTCGAAGACTAGTACCTGGGTGAGCCAACGACTTCAACAGATAAACGTCCCACTTATCACCGTTAAAGCATTTCACTAAAATGTGTGTCATGATGTCCAAAAAGAAAAAGAAATACTTTCATCAAAAAGCACGAGGCCTGAACCACCGCACAACTACAACCAAGTAACTGAGTTCGAAAGCCGTTCACAGCTTCACTATCGTATTGAATTATTAAAACCTTTCAAAAGCAAAATAACGGCACTGAAAAACCGCTAAATATTTTGCATTAATTTCTCATCCACTAACCTTCATAAATTTTTGATAACAACATAATTTGCAGCGTAAACAATAAATACTACGATCAAAAAATGCGACTACGAAACTAACGGTAACCATGTCTACTGTTGCAAAAGTGTGCGCAAAACGAAGCTACAACGCTTGCAACCGCGTAGGCGCACGCGCGCGCACACACACACACACACACGCACACACGCACACACACACACACACACACACACACACACACACACACACACACACACACGAACGCTATCTTGACGTTTGTTGCGCCACTTAGAAATAAAAATTACTACTAACTTTGCTATTTCTACAGAACTAACGCTTTTAAGATAGTTTGTAGTGCGTTCGCAGATGACGAAGTGACAAGTAAGGTATGATAAGAGTCCGGTACTTGTATTTCTTTCATTTCTCTTTGGTGTTCTTCTACGTTACTGTATATTGCAAGACGAGAGTCGGGAGCAGCCGCAGATACAGCGATTAGCTCTGATACTGATGCGGCTGTTGCTGAATCCGAAGCTCTTTGAAGTCAATGGTTATAGCGGCTGCGCGCTGCGATCTCAAAGCACGTTCGTTCTTTGATCTCTAGTACCACGGATATTGGATAAAAAAAAAACAATATTTGCTTTACGGTGAGAGGGTACGTCGCAGGAAATTCGAAGACCCCACACGTGTATGTTTGTAGCGTGTGTGCTCTTGCATCCTACGGTTCCCACAGCGCGTCCGGTTCTCCAAGGTAGCGTCGTCACGTGTTCGCGCCTGTCTTATCGCGGGCTGCGCTGCCGCCGCGTCTCCTTTTGGGGAACTCCACATGCCCGTAGTCACCGTGTTTGCAAGTGAATTTCGCATTCTTATGCTCCCCGAAACGTGCTCATTTTGGATCGTACCAATGGCTATGTCATCTAGCGAATGTTAAAACGATGATGGCATTTGTACACCGGCGAAGAAATAAATCGTCATGAACTTGGGCGGTCATGAATCTAGTCAAACGTTTCAGTTTTCACGTAGCGAAAACGGCTACGAAAGTGGGGTGGTCCCGGAGATAGGCGCTTCAAAGCGCCAGCTGTAGCGACAGCACGAGGAAGTGGCACGCGGCGCACACGTCAAGCATTTCAGAGCTTACTAGCCTTCGAATGAGAGGAGTATGCGCGCGCTCGTGGCCTGTTGGTTAGAGTACCGGGCTCGACGGCCGACGTTCGATTCCATCCCATCGGTCACACATTGTTTTCTTTTAATGAAAGCGAGGTGAAAGAAGAACCTACCTGCTGCAAAGTGACAGGAATGAGGGTGGAACACTTCGCAATACCTTCTTGGAAAGTCTTCATATGCCAGTCCTAATTATTGTGTACTGGACTCAACTGCTACACAACAAAAGAAAAAGACGAGAAAAATCAACAGAAATTGCCCAATAAATTGTTTATTGAAAATAATTAACGGTAGTATTGCTGTGCAAAAGTTCAGTGAACTCAATTGCTCTTGAAAATTTGTTGAAGTTCGTTGTTTCAACAATTCCACAACAATATATCAATGGTTAATCAACAGTCAATATTGTACGGGCGTAGCCAAGGTTGAGCTGGATGCCACTAAAAAAAAACCGGCATGGCGGGAATGTAACATTTGCATTGTACCGGTTTCATAGGGCCGAGAACATTTTAATGCCTGAAAACGCATCTTGCCCGGAAGGCACACATTTGGTTTGCTGCAAATTGCGTTGCAGTTATGCACGCGTTACAGAGAAGCCATTGCAGAGCAATAGTATCGCACGAGTTATGTCTCTCTGTGAATCATTTTTTTTAAACGTCTCAACAATGCGCCACCTAAACTTTTGTTCCAGCAAATATTATTTATTTCTTATTTTGTTTGCGGGGTCGCCTTCACGGTGCGGTCTGGTACGCAGCCACGGTGCGCCAAAACTGGGCACGTCGCAGCCAGCCATGAGAGGGGGGACTTCTTTAAAATTTCCGCTTCTTCCACGACCGGCCTGATACTATCCATCTCCGCGTCCGAAAGTCAACTTGCCGAGACGTTCTGTCCTTCACAGGCTCGATCTATTGGGTTTGTATATTATTTTAATTCGATGTATAGCCGTATTATTTGCAATTCACTTTGCGGCAGCTTCATCGTGCGTTGAAACTTTGCTATATACGACACAGTAATTTCATTGGGTTTAACATGAACGATTATGATTTTACTTCACTAGAACGCGCCATAGTACGGCTGAAGAAACACGCTTCCTCAGCGAGACGTGGACGGCACAAGTAGTCAAGTACACCGAGCTTTTCACGGAGGCGCACAACAATCTCCTGCAACTGCAACTCCATTGCGTGTCGAAGCTTTCCTTACGCGCGTACATCGCGCAGCTTGCAGTAGGCCGCCGACCTTTGAGGCGAGGGAACGAGCTAACGAATTCGTATTAATGTATAGGGTAACACATCTACATCCACGAGCCGGTGATAAAGTGATAACTTCACCTGCTGTCCTCGCTGCGCCCCCATGCGGATGTGTGCGTAGAAACGTTTATGCAGCCACGCACCGCATTCCTAATTAGTACGCGAAGGACACAAATGCGTGGACATCGCCGCGTTAGGAACTTTCGTATCGCATCTGCGATCGGTGCCAACGCTCTCTCCTGTGTGGAAGTTGGAAGAAGGCCGTGGCAGCGGCCGTGGTGTAATTGTGTTGCCATCGAATCGCGGCTGTCTTCGGCGTGGGCAGGGCTGTCAGCGCCTATATAAATTTATCAGCCTGAACGCAGTCCTCTTTACCCCAAGGCGCAGATTCGACGCAGCTCCCAAATACTTAGCTCTCACGCTGATTTTTAGCGACGATAGACGCCTGGCGGCATTCCTTGGCGCGTATTGCATTCTACCCCAACGAAAGTTTCATCAGAAAGACGGGGGCCTGAGATTCCTGCAATAAATAGAAGTGAACCATTTACTATCCTAAATGAATACGAATTGAACAGCGAATTTCTCGGACCCGCAAAGAGTGTTAAACATTCCGATGCGCAAAATAAACGCAAGTTAGAAATACTTTCAGCCGGACGCGTGCATTTTAGGCGAATACCATGCTGTCACCGTCTAGAGGCACATCGCTGTAATCAGTGTAGGAGCCCAACTGATTTCCTTGTTATTCGAGCGGTGTTCCTAATAAGCTACCAATGTGCTGGTATCTCTTGGAATAAAGAAGTTTGTGATCGTATATTATGGCGCGCTGACATTGGCGCGTAAGATGAGCGAGGCAGGATAAATGAACGACGTCTCCTGTCGAAAGATCGTATACTCGAATAGTGAGGCACCTAATAAGTGAACCATGATGATCACAATATCGTGGTGTTTTGCGAGACAAAACAATGACCTAATTATGAGGCACGCTGTAATGGAGTGCTCTGGGTTATTTTGGACACACCTGGGGTTTTTTAACGTGCACCCAAGGCACGGTACACGGCGTTTTCGTATTCCTCCTCCATCAGAACGCGGACGCCGCTGCGGGCATTGAACCCCTGACTTCGAGCTCAGCGGCGCAATGCCACAGTCACTGGGATACTGCGACGGGTGACAACGAATTATAGGCGGGGCGCTGATGATCAAAAATCCGCGGCACATGGTAGTAAAATGACGGATGATGGGCTAGTCAAGTGCTCTGTCCTAGTGCAGGTAATAGCCATAGGTCATTCTTTCCATTCTCTGAAGTTGCACCTGCATAAGCAACACTATAGCTGGTGAGTTCGCAAGCCGTATCCACTTGGAAGGGATTCAGGCACCGCAGCAGTTTTGTGATAATAATTTTGAATGTGTCCGATGAAATGCATCGGCGTTCCAGGTATTTTGCGTTCCAATTAAAAAAGCTGCGTTTTCGCAGACAATATAACTCTAAAGCCAATGCATTTCGTCGAACACTTCGATAATTTATATATCGAAACTGCTGCAGTCCTCAGAACTTATTCCAAGCGAAAGCACCTTACGAACTTACCGGTTCGAATTCGTAGGCTTTAATATGCGCCATAAAGCAATTCTTTAAAAGTTTGTTCGCGTAAATATATTAATTAATCAACTAAACGTGCTGATTTCTCTTACAGGTATGGCCCCCTCATTTGACAAGTTAGATGAAGGGTTTGAGTTGTGCAATCTGCTACAGGCAGTTTTTGAAAACTTGATGCACTTAAAAAACACTGAATAGCGAGTGTTCAGTCATATAAGCTGCGAACCACGCTCTCAGTGGCTTGTAAAGTTACATATCGAGAAGTTCGTACTGCCAACTGCCTATGAGAGCCGGCCTAAGCGCGCGCGTGATACAGCTCCTAACTTCCCCCTGTCGCTGCTGAGGGCACTGGGTGCAAAAACGTGTCAAGTATACCTGATAAAATTAAGCAGACTAGATGACAGTTTGTCACCAGCCCGTTTCAAAAGGGATGCCTTTATATCATCGCCATCATCATCAGCCGCAGCTTCCGTGTTCCAATTGGTTTCCTTCGCACCAGTACATCGGCAATGTAGAAAAACTGTGCGCATGCGCCACATAGATGTTGCCCCTCAGTCCCTCACCGCTACAATATCCTTAAGAATCGGGGAAAAAATTACGACCAAAGCAGACTAACTCTGAAAGGCCAACAAATTTGAAGTTGCCAGTCAGTCTGGCGGGTCACTGAGAACAACTTTTACCGCGATTCTTTACCGCAAGAGTCCTGTGCCCACATTAGTAGGACACGCTTCCTTACTGTGATCTTTGCTCCAATCGAACTGCAGCGTTTAGGTAATTGTTTAGACGATTAGAACGATGTCTACACAAAACTGTTTTGCCAGAGAGAAAAGTATTGAAAAGGATCAAGGGTGGTCCTATGTGGCGTGCAGAAACAGGTACTGCATAGGGAACATCTATCGTATATGTAAGTGAGTATTTGGGAGAATAAAACCAAATGGTATTATTTCTTGGAAATCCCATTCTTGTAAACAAGCATCTTAGGGCCCAAATTTTTCTAATTCATAAAGTAGCGATACAGATGGCCCAAACGAAATAAAGATTCAACACCAGACGCTACCGCGAGAACACAGATTGATCGTCTATGACGGAAACTTACAGCAGTGTCGTGTAATCTAGACAGTCTTGAAAGAAAGACGGATGCCCAGCCTGTTACAACAGAAACAACGTAAGAAGTGCTGAACATGTTAGCAATGAAGTCAGATAAACCTTTATAAATGGCTTGCGCACAGGAGACAAAAATAGACAACTTGAAGGAAACGACACACCCGCCGTGTTTGCTTAGTGACCCTTACTCACCTGAGGAATGCTGTTTTAAAATGCTGAGTGGGGTAGATCATACGGAAAAGATAAAAAAAAAATTCGTCGTTCGACCAGATTACAAAACTGGCAACTTCAGTCACAGTGAAAATGATTGACCAAAAAAGTAATATCAGCACTTGGTCATCTAGTGGAAAAACACCTAGCCTCAGCTGCAGAATGGTTTTCTGAACGAAACAAAAAATGCTTGTTAAATAGCTCGGCTCTGTTTTCGTTTGCAAAGAGCAAAAACGCTATTTTCATGTGGAGGCGTCCTTTAGAATTCGTGAGCAGCTTGATTAAAAACAATCATGTACTATAAGTGCTGTATTTATACCTGAGAATATCTTTTGACACAATCACACATTAGCGTAAATAATTGCGCGCGTTATGGCTCAGACGACAGTTTAACACGTTCCTTGCGAGTTATTCTTACGACAGAACCCATGGCGTCAAGTTAGAAGATAACTGGGGTACTTCAGGGAAATACACTAGCACCTAGTTGGTTCAATATATATCAAATGTCCTTTTTTTCGGTGCACAATATGCTTGACGCAATTGCAGGAATTAGACAATTAACACTGAAGTAACGCATCTGGGAAGCTATAACGTAAAGCTATTCCAAACGTTTCTATTCCAATTCTGCAATCAGCCCTCCGCGATTGGTCAAAAATCTTTTTGGAAGACCCCCACTTCGCCTGTCTGTCACACGACGTCACAAAAACCGCGATAGCTCCCCATCTGATAGGACGAGTGCGCACTGATTATGCATGATTTGACCGGGCAAAATAAAAATAGTTTATTCTGATTCGACACCTTTCCCCATTAGCCCTCCCTGTCACGCGACGTCACAAAGCCGCAAAAACTCACCACGTCAAAGTGACGAGTACGCGTTACAGATGGATTATTATGCCGAACAAAACTAAATGTTCTTCTGAATAGCCGCAGGCTGCCCCTTTCCGAAAGGAATAAAAGATGGCTGCCGCCGCTCACTCAGACGCTGGTAACTCGCACCTGTCGGAGAGCATGGGTATATTTGCTTACAATAAACCTGATTGCCTGGCCGTGTAACGTTTACAAGCACTTTCGGCACGTTTACGACCTCGTTTTGCTAACTCTTCTTTGCTGAGGATCCGTTTTAGTGGCATTCATTACCTTTCGTTGCATGTCGCCGCGATTTTCGACCAGCCAACTCAAGCCAAGTGAGGAAAAGCGGACCAATCGCAGATGCCGGCACCATCCTCTTCATCCGGTTATCGATTTTCAGTGCACTGGCTCGGCCGCATCGAATCCCTCTCCACCTGAGCGTGATCCTAGCCTCTTGTCAGCCAGTTATATAAGACAAGCCGCTCACTGTAGGCAATGTTATTCGTTTTTAAAGCAAACAGAAGTACCTTCCTTAAACGAGGAGAGACTCTGATTGGTCTGTTCAAACAACCGTGCAGGTCAGACCTTGATGCTTGCGTCGCTGGTTACGCATATTTGACGTCACGAGATTACAATAAAAACATATTGGAATAGTTTTACGTTACAGGGCCCCTAGTTACGCATTCCCATTGACTATATTCGCGGGCTAGTTTTCTTCGCTATGAATCAAAGGCTGCGGAACCAAAGCACGCTTCTTGCACTACTGCTGGAAGTTGTCCCACAGGTTTCGTCATATTGCTCACGTAGAAAATCGAAAATAGCACATAGTTGTTACAGCACATAGTGCAAAACAATCCGTAACACTCACCTGTCCGCTACTGTTACTTTGATTTTGCGGTCAGCTTGCTCTTTCGAGTTTTAGGAAGGCAAGAAACAGTCACGCGTGTTACGCGTTGCTCGAAGGCAAAATGGCGCCAGTGTCTTTCGGTAAGCGTTCACCGCTCGCTGTCCCGCCTGTTAGCTTCCGGGACACTGGTCCCCCAGTTCAGCAAGAAAGGCCTGTCGAAGCAAAGTGTTTGCAGCGTCTGCGCGGAAACCAGGCGAACCCTTCTGGAAATTACAACCGTTGGCATGTGCAAATGAGCGAGCGAGCTGACCTATTGCACACCGGCTCTACAAACGCCGAGGTCATACAGACGCTTTGGGGCTCCGACGCAGGCTGTCCCCGCAACCCACCCCCACCCCTCGTGTCCGACTTCACTAAAGATGTTATGCGAGGTCGGAGAAACCAAAATTGGTGACACACTCGCCCGGACTACGTTGTGTACGAATACAACAGCCCTCGTAGCCTTCCCTTCATATGCAAGAAAATTGTCCGCGAGTATATTGTCACGTGAAAGAGGTTCGCTGAAGATGCCAAATAGCCACTGACTCAAGTTGGCCGAACGTTTGGTTTCGAACCGTTTCCTGAACACAGCAGTTCAATGAGCTAACCACTCTACCATAGGCTACGCAATGACCCAGGTAGGCTTAAAAATGGTTAGATCAATATAAACCCAGGCCTAGGAATGTGCGTGATGTACTAAAAATTCTAACGAATTATGAATTGAACTAAGACATTTTCTTGATTTCTAGTTTCCACATTTGACTGGTGATGGAATTGGTGCCCATCTAATCAAGCTATTTACTTCAAGGGTTAGATTTTCGCACTCTGCCCCAGACGATTTCTGCTTCTGTGCCATGTATTGAGTACACAGTAAAAAACCTGAGGTGGACAACACTACTTCAGAGACCCGCATGACAGCATGCCCCACAATGATATCCTGGTGAAGGGACGAAAAAATTCATTATTTTACCAGGCGATTCCTCAAAATTTGCTGCAGCTAAAAAATATGCCATATGTCTTGGATCTTTCTCGTGTAAGCTAATATCAAGGATATTTCTGTATACAGATGATACTGCGATCGCACTTGACATTGGTGAGAAGAATATGAGATTCAGCGGCTTCAAACATATGTATTTACAGTGAGGAACAACCTAACAAATACAAGCAAGCTCGTCCCACAAAACTCCAGGCACCTCCATTTGGCAAATGAAAGGGAGATGAGCATACTAAGTCCATTTACAGCACAGTGACGTTCTTCTACTAAAGTAAAATGCTAGCCTAACTGGAAAATATAAAATACTAGTTGTTTAAGGCTGAAATATTAGCTATGGCTCAGCATTGACCTCGATATCACGCATAAAATTTGCCGCAGGCGTTCAGGTTTCATCCTGAAACCAGTGACAAAACAAAATTAATCTGTGCGGACAAGAGCTGTTATTCGGAACACGTGACGCCAGTTGACGTCAGGAAAATACACGAAGGTAATTGGCAGGCGCAACCAAGCAGATTGTTTACGCGTTCGACATTATACATATAATCTTGCGATTC
The DNA here is from genome assembly GCF_038994185.2 of Dermacentor albipictus. NCBI lineage: Eukaryota > Metazoa > Arthropoda > Arachnida > Ixodida > Ixodidae > Dermacentor > Dermacentor albipictus. The sequence continues at coordinate 49,752,125 of NC_091822.1, forward strand.
TTAGGCTGTCACCGTCTATGAGGTTGTGGAGGAATTTCGACAAAACCGTATTTATTCGAATGAAAGAGTTAATATTTTGTCTTAAGCATTTTGTCTTAATTATTCTGTCTTATGCCTGCTGACAATTACTACTCATAAGGTAGTAATTGTGAGCAGGCCAATTTTCCTGCATATTTTGTAATAATCGGAGCTGTCGGGCTGTAACTCCTGAGGACACTGTAAAATATTAGGGCTCATATTTTCACCGACACCTTACCTGACCTTCCGCATTATTCACGCTTGTACAAAACTGAGAGCTGGAGCAGCTCCGTCGTATGAGCTAAGTATCAAGGCTGAAGCTGTTGCGAAAAGCTCAATATATAAGACATTTAGAGATTGGTTTCCGTGGTAGCTTCTTGCTGCAATTCGGTTGGATGGTAATTTTAACTTTTCATGTATTTCCTCCACCTTGCGGGTTTCCGAAGAACTGATTTGCCATTTTCAGTGTCCCCGTGCGTCCACTTGGCAATTATTTTGCCCTCGCTCTGCGATCTGCTAGCCTCCTGTTTAGCTGAGATGGTAAAGCGACAGCCCATGAATGGCGTTGGTCGCTGGTTTCAGACCTAGACAAGCACAATTTTTTTTTTCAACTTCCAGGCTTCAACTTCAACTTCAACTTCCGTCTGAGCAACCTTCGTGGCTTTCTTTTGTAACTTTGTGCTACAATTCAGGTACATGCCAGTTATACCCTTTCAGTCCGTACTTATGTGTATTCATTTTTTTCTAATCGACTCATGCGCGGATTCACACATCATCTATTGTCTGGAAGTACTGGTAACTTACCGTAGATGGCAGGACCTAATTGGTGTCTTGTTTTTTTTTTCTTTTTCTTGCAATTTGCATGGTGGCGATTCAGCAAATGATATGGCAATTTTCGTGTTTGCATGCATATCCTGCGATACAATGATTTCCTATAATATTTCGTAGCATCTTCCCATGCCTACTATATCCTGATTTGAGTTTTGCCTAGTCGAATAACGCGTTTTACATTAACGTAAGCATATTTCCCACTTACCCAATACCTCCCTGAAGGCCATGTATGGTATTCATACAATAAAAACTTACTGGCTCTCCGGTAATCCAGAGCAGATGTAAGCACAAATTGACAACCGGCCAAACAGATTGGTTGGAAATGATAGTAGCTACAATATCAACATTGACCCAACTGCACACCCCAACACATCACAACGCACCACGACATACTGTGCACTGGTCCACATGAACGCTGCTCGGCTAGAAGAAAACCGATTGAAGGAGGCACGACAGGCAGCGAAAGACGCCTGGGAGACTGAGCGCACGGGCCGTTCAGAAGAAGATTGTGAATGCGCCACCGTAGCGCGAAGGAGGCACGACCAAATGCCTCTGAAAATCTCCATTTTTGCTCCGTGATGTCGGCGCAAGAGGTCATGTATTGGGCGGCCACTGAGCAAAGGGCTGTATTCACGGAGCGTTCGCTTGCCAAGGCTTGTTGCGTGACGTATTGCTCTCGCCAAACTTTTTTTTTCCTCCACGAAGGCAGACCCAAGGAGGTTTGTAAGTCTTCTTGGGCAAAGCAGCGCATCAGACACTTCCGGCGCCACGCCACACAGCAGCTCGTCGAGCGCAGTAGATCCGCAGCAAATTCACATTCCCAGAACTGAAGTGTATGGGGCCCTGTCCCCGCCTTTTGAACGTCGCCATTGGAAATGACAAATAAAACTTAAGCCTACTAGAACATACAGCTTGAGTGATATTAGAACAAACATTAGGAAGAACTAGGAATCAATGTTTTTTTTTTGTAACTTGTTTGGAAGTAACTAGCGTATGTAATTCGGTCCTGGAAAAAGAATGGCGTGATCTGGTTTGTTCTCGCAACTTCCGCAGATATTCTCGTTTGAGTGTCCGGATAACGGCTCTGCCTTTTGGCTCAAGGTCAGCAGAAGGTCGCCGACAACGGGTGCTAAAACGTTCCATGCTCAAAATTTCGAGGACGCTTAAGCTTCTCCTTCAAGAGTGGAACGCAATAGCGTTCAAAGATTCCTGACTGCTACTACCGCTTCCCCCAACTGCAGCTTCTGTAACTGAAACGATTTCCTGGAAACGCTGGTGGCAAACGCTGTGCACGAAAGCGAGCTTTCCATTTCTTTTTTTTTTCTTTCCCCCTCACTGCAGGCGCCGCGCATGGGCGGAGGCAAGCGCCATCTGGATGGTGCTGCAAGGAACCAAGCGGGTCGCGCCGCTCTAAGACAGACCTCAAACGGCAGCTGGAAAAGGGGTTGGTGTTTGAGTTTCAGCGTAATAGAAGTACGTGTTCTCTTATATTCAAATTACAAACACACGCTATCGTGTGTGTAAGTTGCGTGTAATTCGCAAATTACAAATTTTCGGATGCATCTTACTTTGAAAAATTCCGTTCGTTCAGTATCGCAGAAAACATACACATGCCGTAAGCAGAAATGCGGAAAAGTGGCATGTACTTTTGTGCTGGACGTAATTAACATTTGTTTGATTAAGGTTTTCTCACTTACGACAATGCCTGTTTGAATGTCAACTAGGTCTACCAATACACTGATAAATAATTGCATAATGTATTATTTTATACTTGGTGCACAGTTTCTCGTTCCATCCAGCTTTGAGACTGCTTCAGGCAGCAGGTAATGGCGCGCGAACTCACGCAGCAGAACACACGGAGTTTGTTTGTTGCACAAACAAATTTTACGCTGGCTGCGTCGTAGCTGAAACATTATTTGTGCGTTTGTGCATTTCAGCGATACTTCACCTTGAATATTTCCCTTTGAACTGACATACATATTCATGCGACATAAGTTTTCCCATTTGCTGATAAAGCCAAGGTTAGACACATAGTCAAACATAGTATTTTTCTTTTTGTATTTCTGCATTCTCGTATCTTTTTGAATGCTTTAGCTTGCGAACTGATGCATGTAAACAGGTGCAACCATGGTTCGGAAACGGGGTTCGGAATTTCCGAATAAAGTGTCAACGCGACGGCCATTACACTGGTAACATAACATAAGGAATCCTTAATCTTCCGATTGAAGCAATATAAATAAATAAATGATTGCAGAATTAAATTTGAGGTGTACGTGCCAAAAACACGATGTTGTCAAAAGGCACGCCGAAGGGGGGGGGGGATAGTGTATCGGAAATAATTTAAGCACCGTGGTTTCCTTAAAGCGCACCTAAATTTAAGTACACAAGCTACTCAAGCATGTTTCCATGGATGAATGATGGTGTTGAATCACGCCCTATATAATAAAATGCACAGAGCGATGAGTTCCTATAGTTGGTGTACGTCCATTGTTCTTGTGCCATGACCCACACGCCCCAACGGGGACAACATGATCAACACTTCGTCTCAGTTGATGTTACCGTTCCATGTCGGCGTTTCCCGCACCTTGCGCGAGAAATATGAAATTCGCAGACGAAAAGCTGCGAGCGCCTCGTTCAAAGATTCGAAATAACCAAGCTCTCAAAACGCGCAACACACACATAGCCCGAAAATTCGGGAAGTATGGTGTGTTTCCGGCACATCATGAGCCCTTGCTGGTATTTTCCACTTCTACATACCAATGTGAATTTACGGGGAGTACGTCCATGCAAAAAGAAAACGCGTCGGAGAATAAATAGCTGTCGGCATGCACCCCTCGTAGGCCGTCATATCTCATTTACAAATCAGTAGGAGACCACACAGCAGCGTCCAAGTATTTTTTTTTTCTCGCCTCATCGAGCCTACATGCTGCAGCTGCACCGTCACACTCGAAAGCCTCCTGGACGCATGAAAAGCCCTCAGTTGCGATCGCCACGGTGTGGAGAACGTACAAGTGGCGCCCGCCACTCAGCTTACGCTCTCTCCGTGCGATTGGGAGGGCCAGAGCTAATCTACCAGCGCGAGCAAACCCGGAGGCCATGCACCAACGCATGACATCGTACAAAACGACGCTTACTTAAACTTGTGCTTCGAACACACCAAGTACCAGGACACCTCTCTGAAACTGGAAACAAAATTGTGCAAAAAATGTTTTGAAAAAAACATTTGTTTTGCATCTGTTTTCAAAAGACATTACCGCCACTTTAAGCGAAAAAGCATGCCGCGCGAGTCGTCATTGCGTTCAAATGGAATTGCACGCCCAGCATTATTAACACTCTTTTGGCCTGGTGCGAAGTGGCGGCGATCTGGGGAGCGCGTAAATTTTCGGTATCAAAATCATTCTTATTTTTGTTACGAAATGTTCGCGCAAGCCGCCACAATATATCACTGTGAGGCACCCTTTACAATGGGGGACTGCGGACTAGTTTAAAGCAAATGTCGTTCTTTAACGGCCACCTAAATCTAAGTCCACGACCGCATTGCGTTTCGCCAGAATCAAAATGCCCTCGCGGAGGTCACTATTGAACCCGCACCGTCGAGTTCAGCAAGAGAAAAATACAGCGGCTTAGCGACGACCAGTAGAAAATAGTGATACGCCTCGGTATAATGAACACACACACACATTATATATATATATATAAACTAGAAGAAGGGGGGCTAGCAAAGGGAAACCGAACCCACCACCATAACCGAACCCAGGTTATGGGTTCGGTTCCCACCTGCGGCAAGTTGTTTTTTCACCCACTTTAATTTCCATTAACTGATCGTTTCTTTATTTCATTCATTAAGCACAAATAATTTCCCCACATTGTCGTTGGGGTCAGTGTTTGCTGGCTTGTCATGATATAACTACATATATATATATATATATATATATATATATATATATATATAATGAGAAGCCAACAAGCCTAAGCGTAAGGCGAAGGTTGCGCGGGATCGTTCCCAACCTGCGGCAGTCTGTTTTTATTTATATCCACTTCATTTTCCATCAATCTATCGTGTTATTACTTCATTTATTCAGCTCAAGTAATTTCCCTTCTTTGTTCTTGGTTTCCCTGTTTGTTGGCTTCATATTGTCACGTGGTAGTGACGGCGAAGAAGCAGTACGGTGGAATACAAAACTAGCTTTTATTGGGCGAACCTGTGCCCACAAAACAGGCTACACTTATAGCACAACGAAAGCGGCGAACACAGTCGGCGATCGTCGAAAATCTGATCAGCGGGTCAAGCGCGTCGGCTTTTATAGAGCATTCGGCGAATGTTCCAGACTAATCGTTCGGACCCGCGTGCCTTCCACAAAGTTCTACACCATTCGCGTCAGGCGATTAAATCAGATAACATAACGTTCGGCGACAACGGCCAGCGGATAGAAGCATCGATACCTTTCCAGAAACTTCGGATACATGCAAGCGCGTCCCGCGCTGTGCGATAAGATTTGTTAGGCGGCGAAACCTGGTCGCTCGATAAATATAAATACACGTGTCAATACCCCCCTCTTAAAAAGCATCGTCCCGATGCTACAAAGAGAGCGAAACGCAAAAGGACACTTATTAAACAGAAGTAACAACACAACGAAAAGAAACAAAGTCCAAAGGTCAGTTACGCGAAGTCCCAAAGTTCGTTAACGCTGGTGGTATGGCTTTAACCGCACAACGTGGACAATTTCAGGTCGTGAGCGGCGCCGCTGTGACAGCGAAATGCCGTCTGGCACGACCTCGTAGTCCAGTGCACCAATACGTCGGATGATCTTGTACGGTCCGAAATAGCGACGCAAAAGCTTCTCGCTCAGTCCTCGTCGGCGTATAGGGGTCCAAACCCAAACACGGTCACCGGGCTGGTACTCGACAAAGCGTCGTCGGAGGTTGTAGTGTCGGCTGTCGGTCCTCTGCTGGTTCTTGATCCGCAGGCGGGCGAGCTGTCGGGCTTCTTCGGCGCGCTGGAGATAGCTAGCGACGTCAACATTTTCCTCGTCAGTGACGTGCGGCAGCATGGCGTCGAGCGTCGTCGTCGGATTCCTGCCGTAAACCAGCTTGAACGGCGTGATCTGTGTTGTTTCTTGCACCGCCGTGTTATAAGCGAATGTTACGTACGGCAGGACGGCATCCCAGGTCTTGTGTTCGACGTCGACGTACATCGCTAGCATGTCGGCGAGGGTCTTATTCAGCCGCTCCGTAAGACCATTCGTCTGCGGGTGGTAAGCCGTTGTCCTCCTGTGCATTGTCTGACTGTATTTCAGAATGGCTTGGGTGAGCTCCGCTGTAAAGGCCGTTCCTCGGTCGGTGATGAGGACTTCTGGGGCGCCATGTCGCAGCAGGATGTTTTCGACAAAGAATTTCGCCACTTCGGCTGCGCTACCTTTCGGCAGTGCTTTTGTTTCAGCGAAGCGGGTGAGGTAGTCCGTCGCCACGACGATCCACTTATTTCCGGTTATTGACGTCGGAAAGGGTCCCAGCAAGTCCATCCCGATCTGCTGGAATGGTCGGCAAGGAGGCTCGATTGGCTCTAGTAATCCGGCTGGCCTTGTCGGCGGTGTCTTGCGTCGCTGACAGTCTCGGCATGTTCTGACATAACGGGCGACGTCGGCGGTCAGGCGCGGCCAATAATACTTTTCTTGTATCCTCGATAGTGTCCGGGAAAATCCGAGGTGTCCAGCGGTCGGATCGTCATGTAGGGCCTGCAATACTTCTGGACGAAGTCCTGACGGGACAACAAGAAGGTAATTGGCGCGGACTGGCGAGAAGTTCTTCTTCACGAGTAGACTGTCTTGAAGCGTGAAGGAAGATAATCCGCGCTTAAATGCCCTGGGGACAACGTCGGTGTGCCCTTCCAAATAATCGACGAGGCCTTTAAGTTCCGGGTCCGCTCGTTGTTGTTCGGCGAAGTCTTCCGCGCTTATTATTCCAAGGAAGGCGTCGTCATCCTCGGCATCTTGCGGCGGCGGGTCAATGGGGGCGCGGGATAGGCAATCGGCGTCTGAGTGTTTTCGTCCGGACTTGTATGTTACGGTGATGTCGTATTCTTGTAGTCTGAGGCTCCACCGTGCCAGCCGTCCTGAGGGATCCTTTAAATTCGCTAGCCAACACAAGGCGTGATGGTCGCTGACGACTTTGAATGGCCTGCCATATAGGTAAGGGCGAAATTTCGCTGTAGCCCAAACGATGGCGAGGCATTCCTTTTCGGTTGTAGAATAATTGCCTTCCGCTTTTGACAACGACCGGCTAGCGTAAGCTATCACGTGTTCATGTCCATCTTTTCTCTGGACCAGGACGGCGCCGAGGCCTAGGCTACTGGCGTCAGTGTGGATTTCGGTATCGGCGTGATCGTCGAAGTGCGCAAGTACGGGCGGCGACTGCATGCGTCGTTTGAGTTCTTGAAATGCCTCGGCCTGCGGCGTTTCCCACTTGAACTCGACGTCGCATTTAGTTAGCTGCGTCAGCGGCTCAGCGATGCGTGAAAAGTTCTTGACAAATCGCCTGTAGTAGGCACACATGCCAAGAAATCTACGCACTGTCTTCTTGTCGATGGGCTGTGGGAACTTTGCTATGGCAGCTGTCTTCTGCGGGTCGGGGCGGACTCCAGATTTGCTGATGACGTGGCCTAAAAATAGAAGCTCCTCGTAAGCGAAGCGGCACTTTTCCGGCTTCAGAGTAAGTCCTGAAGACCTGATGGCCTCTAGTACTGTTGCCAGCCGCCTAAGGTGAACGTCGAAATTTCCGGCGAAGACGACGACGTCATCCAAGTATACGAGACAAGTCTGCCACTTCAATCCTGCTAAAACCGTGTCCATCACGCGCTGGAACGTTGCAGGCGCCGAGCACAGTCCGAATGGCATAACCTTGAACTCGTAGAGGCCGTCTGGGGTGATGAAGGCGGTCTTTTCGCGATCTCTTTCGTCGACTTCTATTTGCCAATAGCCAGACTTTAGGTCCATGGACGAGAAGTATTTAGCGTTGCAGAGCCGATCTAATGCGTCGTCTATCCGTGGGAGGGGGTATACGTCCTTCTTCGTGATCTTGTTCAGACGACGATAATCGACGCAGAAACGTAGGGCTCCGTCCTTTTTCTTTACCAGAACAACAGGGGATGCCCACGGGCTTTTCGACGGCTGGATGATGTCGTCGCGCAGCATTTCGTCGACTTGTTGTCTTATAGCTTCACGTTCTCGCGCCGAAACTCGGTAAGGGCTCTGACGGAGTGGGCGAGCGCATTCCTCGGTGATTATGCGATGCTTGGCGACTGGTGTTTGTCGAATCCGCGATGAGGTCGAAAAGCAGCCTTTGTATCGTCGGAGCAGACTTCTGAGCTGCTGTTGCTTAATCATAGGGAGGTTTGGATTAATGTCGTAGTCTGGTTCGGGAGCCATGGTCGTCGGGGTAAATGCGGCGGAATCCGAGAGGACAAACGCATTACTTGTTTCCAGAATTTCCTCGATGTACGCGATCGTCGTGCCCTTGTTGATGTGCTTGAACTCCTGGCTGAAGTTTGTCAGCAACACTTCAGTTTTCCCTCCATGCAGTCGAGCGATCCCTCTTGCGACGCAAATTTCATGGTCTAGCAGTAGACGTTGGTCGCCTTCAATGACGCCTTCTACGTCAGCGGGTGTTTCGGTGCTGACCGAAATAACGATGCTGCAGCGAGGCGGGACGCTCACTTGATCTTCGAGCACACTCAAGGCGTGGTGACTACGAGGGCTCTCCGGCGGCATTGCTTTATCTTCCGACAGCGTTACTGACTTCGACTTCAGGTTGATGATTGCGCCGTGTTGGTCCAGGAAGTCCATACCGAGAATGACGTCTCGTGAACACTGTTGGAGGATAACGAAGGTGGCAGGGTAAGTCCGGTCATGAATGGTTATTCTTGCCGTGCAGATCCCAGTCGGCGTGATGAGGTGTCCTCCAGCGGTGCGAATCTGAGGACCTTCCCATGCGGTCTTAACTTTCTTCAACTGGGCGGCGATGTGTCCACTCATTACGGAGTAATCGGCCCCTGTGTCGACTAAGGCAGTGACTGCGTGGCCGTCGAGAAGCACGTCGAGGTCGGTTGTTCTTTGTCTGGCATTGCAGTTAGGTCTTGGCGTTGGATCACGGCTGCGTCGTGTTGAACTGAGGTTGGAACGTCGCGTCGTCAAGTCGTCTTTCGTCGGTGTAGTTTTGGCTTCCAGACTTCGTCGGGACGGCGGCGTGTCGTTATGTCGTCGAGATGGTGTCTTCGTCGTCTTCGTCGGCGGCGGAGGATCTTCGTCATTTCGACGAACAGCAACCGCACCTCCATCGGTTGCTGCTTTTAGTTTTCCGGGTATGGGCTCGCAGAGCGGCCCCGGGCTGGGCCAGTGTATGGACGGCGCTGCGGTGACAGGTAGCGGCCTGGTGACGGCGAACGGGACGGTCGTCGAGAGTTCCACTGAGTGGCGGCTAGGTAATCGGCAATGTCACGTGGGCGCTCCCCAAGCTGTGGACGCGGCGCGTT